>NC_091255.1:22446742-22749772 GCF_042477335.2 Ovis canadensis | reverse complement strand
TGCCAGTCTTCCCTGTCCTTTACCATCTCCCAGAACTTGCTCAGACTCGTGTCCATTGAGCTGGTGATGCCATCCAACCATCTTGTCCCCTGTCATCCCCTTCTCCTGCCTTCAATCATTCCCAGCATCAGGATCTTTTCCAATGAGTCAGTTCTTCACATCAGGTGGCCAAACTATTGGAGCTTCAGCCTCAGCATCAGTCCCTCCAATGAATATTCAGGATTGATTTCCTTTAGAATTGACTAGTTTGATCTCTTTGCTGTCCAAGGGACTCTCAAGAGTCTTCTCCAACACCACAGTTGAAAAGCATCAATTCTTCAGTGCTCAGCCTTATTTATGGTCCAACTCTCACATCCATATATGACTACTGGAAAACCCACAGCTTTGACTATACAGACCTTTGTCAGGAAAGTAATGTTTCTGCTTTTTAATATGCTGTCTAAGTTTGTGACCGCTTTTTTCTTCCAAGGAGCAAGCATCTTTTAATTTCATGGCTGTAGTCACCATCTGAAGTGATTTTGGAGCCCCCCAAAATAAAGTCTGTCACTATTTCCATTGTTTCCCCATCTATTTGTCATGAAGTGTTGGGACTGGATGCCATGATGTTAGTTTTTTGAATGCTGAGTTTTGAGCCAGGTTTTTCACTCTCCTCTTCCACTTTCATTAAGAGGCACTTTAGTTCTTCTTCGCTTTCTGCCATAAAGGTGGTGTCATCTACATATCTGAGGTTATTGATATTTCTCCCAGCAATCTTGATTCCATCGTGCTTCATTCAGCCCAGCATTTCGCATGATGTACTTTGCATCTAAGTTAAATAAGCAGGGTGACAATATATAGACTTGACATACTCCTTTCTCAATTTGGAACCAGTCCATTGTTCCATGTCCTGTTCTAACTGTTGCTTCTTGACCTGCATACAGGTTTCTCAGGAGGCCAGTAAGGTGGTCTGGTATTCCCATCTCTTTAAGAATTTTCCAGTTTGCTGTGATCCACAGAGTCAAAGGCTTTAGCATAGTCAATGAAGCAGAAGTAGTTTTTCTGTAATTCTCTTGCGTTTTCTATGATCCAACAGATGTTGGCAATTTGATCTCTGGTTCCTCTGCCTTTTCTAAATCCAGCTTGAACATCTGGAAGTTCTCAGTTCATGAACTGTTGAAGCTTAGCTTGGAGAATTTTAAGCATTACTTTACTAGTGTGTGAGATGTGTGCAATTGTGCGATAGTTTGAACATTCTTTGGTGTTGCCTTTCTTTGGGATTGGAATGAAAACTGACCTTTTCCGGTCCTGTATCCACTGCTGAGGTTTCCAAATTTGCCGACATTTTGAGTGCAGCACTTCAACAGCATCATCTTTTGGGCTTTGAAATAGCTCAGCTGAAATTTCATCACCTCCACTAGCTTTATTCGTAGTGATGTTTCCTAAGGCCCACTTGACTTCCCATTCCAGGACAGCTGGCTCTAGGTGAATGATCACACCATCGTGGTCATGAAGATCTTTTTTGTACAGTTCTTCTGTGTATTCTTGCCACCTCTTCTTAATGTCTTCTGCGTCTGTTAGGTCCATGCTGTTTCTGTCCTATATTGTGCCCATCTTTGTATGAAATATTCCCTTGGTATCTCTAATTTTCCTGAAGAGATTTCTAGTCTTTTCCATTCTGTTGTTCTCTATTTCTTTGCACTGATCACTGACGAAGGCTTTCTTATCTCTCCTTGCTATTCTTTGTAACTCTCCATTCAGATGGGTGTATCTTTCCTTTTCTCCTTTGCCTTTCACTTTTCTTCTTTTCTCAACTATTTTTAAGGCCTCCTCTGACAACCATTTTGCCTTTTTGCATTTCTTTTTCTTGGTGATGTTTTTGATCACCAACTCCTATAGAATGTTATGAACCTCCATCCTGGAGAAGGAAATGGCAATCCACTCCAGTATTCTTGCCTGGAGAATCCCATGGATGGAGAAGCCTAGTAGGTTACAGTCCACGGGGTCGCAAAGAGTCAGACACGACTGAGCGACTTCACCTCACCTCACCCATAGCTCTTCAGGCATTCTGTCAAATCTAATCCTTTGAATCTGTTTGTTACTTCCACTGTTTAAACGTAAGGAATTTGATTTAGGTCATACCTGAATGGCCTAGTGGTTTTCCCTACTTTCTTCAATTTAATTCTGAATTTTGCAATAACAAGTTCATGATCTGAGCAATAGTCAGCTCCTGATCTTGTTTTTGCTGACGATATATACAAATATATATATGCATATATAGTATAAATACTATATATATATATGTTCTTTTAAATTATGGTTTATATTTTTTAACAATCTTTATCCTCTAGATGCCCCGAGTCTAACAGGAGCAGGTAGAGTATAAACAGGCAACCATAGCACTTAGCAGAAAGCACTAAAATTCTTAGGAGATAAATAGAAGAAAGCTCAGAACAAGAGGAGGAGGGAGTCATAGGCTTCCTTGAAAAGTGTCACAGAAGGGATAGAATTATTGGGTCTTGAAATTGACACAGGATTTGAACATATATAGACAGTGTGGCAATAGATGACTTGACCAGCTGATGCAGAGTCGCAGGTGTGAAATTGCTGGGTCAGAGAGAGAAGTGAGTTGTTCTGATTCAGCTGCAGGATGGAGGAGCAAATATGAATGAAGTTAAATTCGGGCCAGTCCAAGAGGGCTTTGAATTCTCCCAAAGGAGCTAGAGTAATGGAGGAAATGAGACAGAAGCCAAGTGAGACCACATCTTAGGAATTCTGTCCTTCCTGTGTCTGTACAGTTACTTCTCTTAAAACGCATGAGCTGTGTTTCCATCCATCTCTATGATTCCTGATGCTGGTCCTGAGGGAGGTGAAGCAAAGGCAAGATTTGGGGCAACAGCAGATTTCACTGGCGCTGTAGCATCCAGCTGTCTTTCTTTGTTACTGTCAATTGAAAAAAAAACCAGAGTCTATCACCTGCTTCATTGGAAACTCTAGTCATAGACAATGCCTCCTCCTCACACCCACCCCGCTCTGCCCTAGTCCTCAATCGATTCCTCGAATTGCATTCCCTTCTTTACTCTTCGGGGAACCCCCTTCACGCTCGTGATTCAGTTTCTGAAAGTGGACGAATGTGAGTTGAGGAGGGCGAGAAGGAGGAAATGGAAACTGCTGAATCAATCACATTTCTGATAATGGGCCTTATTATCTGCATCTACCATTACCGCACTTTCCACATTGGGCAATAATTAGTTAGCTAGTTAGCTGTCTCTTCACAAACTTAGAAGATGTTCTGTGATTTTACTTATTTTTTATTTTAAAGCAAATTTATTTTTATTTATTTTATTTATTATTATTATTTTTTACTTTACAATATTGTATTGTACATTGATACATTGATATGAATCTGCCACGGGTGTACATGTGTTCCCCATCCTGAACCCCCCTTCCACCTCCCTCCCCATCCCATCCCTCAGGGTCATCCCAGTGCACCAGCCCTGAGCACCCTGTATCATACATTGAGCCTGGACTGGTGATTCATTTCACATGTGATAATTTACATGTTTCAATCCATTCTCCCATATCATCCGCCCTCACCCTCTCCCACAGAGTCTGAAAGACTGTTCCATAAATCTGTGTCTCTTTTGCTGTCTCACATACAGGGTTATCGTTACCATCTTTCTAAATTCCATATATATGCGTTAGTATACTGTATTGGTGTTTTTCTTTCTGGCTTACTTCACTCTGTATAATTGGCTCCAGTTTCATCCACCTCATTAGAACTGATTCAAATGTATCCTTTTTAATGGCTGAGTGATATTCCATTGCGTATATGTATACCACAGCTTTCTTATCCATTTGTCTGCTGATGGACATCTAGGTTGCTTCCATGTCCTGGCTACTATAAACAGTGCTGCGATGAACATTGGGGTACACATGTCTTTCAGTTCTGGTTTCCTCGGTGTGTATGCCCAGCAGTGGGATTGCTGGGTCATATAGCTGTTCTATTTCCAGTTTTTTAAGGAATCTCCACACTGTTCTCCATAGTGGCTGTACTAGTTTGCATTCCCACCAACAGTATAAGAGGGTTCCCTTTTCTCCACACCCTCTCCAGCATTTATTGCTTGTAGACTTTTTGATAGCAGCCATTCTGACCGGCGTGAGACGGTACCTCATTGTGGTTTTGATTTGTATTCTCTGATAATGAGTGATGTTGAGCATCTTTTCATGTTTGTTAGCCATCTGTGGGTCTTCTTTGGAGAAATTTAAAGTTAAAAAATTTTTTATTGACGTATAGTTGATTTACAATGTTGCATTCATTTCTGATGCACAGCAAAATGATGCAGTTATTTATATTCTTTCATATTCTTTTCCATTAAGCTTCACTCCAAGACATTGCATATAACTTCCTGTGCTATAAGTAGGTCCTCATTGTTTATCTATTTTATATAGAGTAGTTTCTTTCTGCTAATCCCAAACTCTTAATTGGTCCCTCTTCCTGTTCCTTTTTGGTAATCGTGAATGTGTTTTCTATGTCTGTGAGTCTGTTTCTGTTTTGTAGGCGCGTTCGTTTGTACCATATTTAGATTCCACATATATGTAATATCATGTGACATTTGTCTTTCTCTGACTTACTCGAGTTAGTGTGACAACCTCTGGGTCCACCCATGTTGCTGCAAATGGCCTGACTTCTTTACCTATTCATCTGTCAATGGACATTTAGGGTGCTCCCCTGTCCTGGCTGTTGCAAATAGTGCTGCTTAAACACTGGGGTTCATATATCTTTTCAAATAAGAGTTTTCATCTTTTCTAGATATATGTCCAGGAATGGGATGGCTGGATCATGTGGTAACTCTATTTTTCATTATCTAAGGAAACTCCATATTGTTTTCCATACTGGTGCATCAATTTATATCCACCAGTAGTATAGGAGGGTTCCCTTTTCTCCATACTCCCTCCAGCATTTATTATTTGACATTTTAATTATGACCATTCTGATCAGTGTGAGGTGATACCTCATTGTGGTTTTGATTTGCATTTCTCTGAAAATGGTTCCAAATAGGAAAAGGAGTACGTCAAGGCTGTATATTGTCACCCTGCTTATTTAACTTTTATGCAGAGTACATCATGAGAAACGCTGGACTGGAAGAAACACAAGTTTTGAATCAAGGAGAAATATCAATAACCTCAGATATGCAGATGACACCACCCTTATGGCAGAAAGTGAAGAGGAACTCAAAAACCTCTTGATGAAAGTGAAAGAGGAAAGCAAAAAAGTTGGCTTAAAGCTCAACATTCAGAAAACGAAGATCATGGCATCCAGTCCCATCACTTCATGGGAAATAGATGAGGAAACAGTGGAAACAGTGTCAGACTTTATTTTTTTGGGCTCCAAAATCACTGCAGATGGTGACTGCAGCCATGAAATTAAAAGATGCTTACTCCTTGGAAGAAAAGTTATGACCAACCTAGATAGCATATTCAAAGCAGAGACATTACTTTGCCAACAAAGGTCTGTCTAGTCAAGGCTATGGTTTTTCCTGTGGTCCTGTATGGATGTGAGAGTTGGACTGTGAAGAAGGCTGAGCGCCGAAGAATTGATGCTTTTGAACTGTGGTGTTGGAGGAGACTCTTGAGAGTCCCTTGGACCGCGAGGAGATCCAACCAGTCCATTCTGAAGGAGATCAACCTTAGGATTTCTTTGGAAGGAATGATGCTAAAGCTGAAACTCCAGTACTTTGGCCAGCTCATGCGAAGAGTTGACTCATTGGAAAAGACTCTGATGCTGGGAGGGATTGGGGGCAGGAGGAGAAGGGGAAGACAGAGGATGAGATGGCTGGATGGCTTCACTGACTCGATGGACGTGAGTCTGAGTGAACTCCAGGAGATGGTGATGGACAGGGAGGCCTGGCATGCTGCGATTCATGGGGTTGCAAAGAGTTGGACACGACTGAGCAACTGAACTGAACTGAACTGAAAAATAAGTGATGTTGAGACTCTTTTCATGTGCCTATTGCATGTCCTGTTGATTTTAAACCAAATTCATGCCATGTCTTTGTGGATTTAAGTGGTTAATTTTCTGACGTAACCTCTAATTCTTATAATTTTGTTCTTTTTAATAAAGTGATTTATTGAATATAAAATTCTATCTTAGTAATTATATGTTTGTAAGATTTTTCATAGCAATCCTAAAACCAGGTAATATTTCTTGGTCATGTGTGTTTTTATTTGAATCAGAAAAAAATATACTTGTATACAAAGTATGTGCTTCATATGTACATATTGAATGAATAATGTAAGGAAGCTGTAGGATGATTGAGCTGGAAGGGTCTCAGAAATTTCCTAAGTGGTAAATTAATGTTCCCAGGTGAAATGACTTGTCCAGGATCACAGAGTTAGAGTTAGTCAGCTTTACATTTCAGCTGTTTTTATTGTTTAGTTGGTAAGTCATGTCAAACTCTTTTGCAACCCCATGGACTGTAGCCCTCCAGGCTCCGCTGTCCATTGGATTTTCCAGGCAAGAATATTGGAGTGAGTTGCCATTTCCTTCTCTAGGGGATCTTCCTGACCTAGGGATCAAACACACGTCTTCTGCATTGGCAGGCAGATTCGTTACCAGTGAGCCACCAGTAAGCCCTTACATTTCAGAATCTGCATTATTTAACAGTGCATATTCAGCAATAACCACAATGCCCTAATAAGTATTTGGTGAACAAATGGTTCATTGATTTGACTGACAGCATGTATTATGCCCAAAGTCTCCCTATGGAATTGAAATATTGATATTACATAAAGGCTCAGAAAGGCCGTGGTGTCAAGGTCTTGAGTTTGGGGGCTACCCTAGATCACACAGGTGGTGAAGTCAGAAAGTAGCCAACGATCAACCTGGTGGATCTTTCAGCATGGAGGGGTTTGATTTGAGTGCAAGGTTTCTAGCTTATTCTAGCCTCTTTGAGACCCTACTTTGGTCCAGCAGAACATCCCCAGCCAAGAGTACAGGGAATTCAGGTTGAATAATCCAGGTTCTGCAACACCTCTGCCTCATCCTTCTCTGCTCACCTCCTCAGTGCTTCCTGTGCCCTGGCCCCGACGGGTTGTTTTCCTTCCGGTTTCCAGCCCCACAGCTCTACATCCCCAGATATCAGCCTCAGCTCTTTCCCTCCAGTAGCAGTGGCTCCATGGAGGGGCTCACTGATAATGACACCCTTGTTTCACCCAGCCTTGCTCTGCTTTTTTCAGCTGTGGTCCATAGAGTCAGGCTGCAGCAGGCCTGGCCCTGCCTGTCACGTGGGCAGAGACAGTATACTGAGGGCCCCTTTCTAACATCCTAGAGAGACAGTATCTTATCGATGCAGTCGCTTCTTTCTGCAGCCAGACCCTATCCTATCTTGAGTTCTTGTCATTTTCCTCTGGCCATTGTGTGTGTGTGTGTGTGTGTGTGTGCGCGCGCACGTGCATAGAAAGCAGGGTACACATCTTGGTACTGAATTAGATCCTTCCACCTGTCTGCCTGCTCCTCCCTCTGTAACTCAGTAAAAGGCATGCCCTCTTACCAAGCTTCCAAACCAGAAACCTGGAAGTCACCCTTGAGTCCTCCCTTCTCCTCATCTCCTCCATCTATTCAGCCACAGACTCTGCTGCATACTTGAAACTGAGTGTGCCTACTTCTCACCTTTCCCGTTGCTTCCGTGTTAGGCAGGCCCTCATCACTTCTTGCCACGAGAGCTGTAAGAGTGTCCTGTCAACTGTTTATTTCCCTCCAGTTTTTGCCTCTGTTCAACGTGTCCATCACAAGGCATTTAAAGTGAGTTTGTTCAAGTCAGTTTCTGTCTCTGTTGAAAACCCTTCAAAGAGTCCACACTGTTTCCAACATGAAATGGAAGCTTCCCTTCTCTGACCTGACTTCTGTTTCCCCTTTGGCCTCATCTCTTGCCACCTTCAGACTTCCTGGAAACAAAGACTCAGTACTCTGAACTGCATGCGATTCCTTAAAAGTGCAGGTCTCTGCTCTGCTTTTTATGAATGAAGTGTCACTTAGTAAAGCACAATTTCCCCTTCTTGTAGATCACAGGGCAGAGTGAAATACTCTAAGTTCTATTATATCCCATGACAGCTGCAGAGCTTAGTATTTAGAACAAATAAAGGAAACCACTATTTAACTCCCTTAATTTTCTATGGAAAAGAGAGAAATCCGTGACTTGCACTGTTTAAAGACATGCAAAACGCAAAACTGAGAGACATTTTACATCATAATAACACAACCCTGGCAGTTAAGCTTTCAACACAAGTATATAATGAGCACATACTCGTGTTCTGATTTCTTTATGCTCTGGAGTCATACCTCCTCGGTGTCATTTCCAAGATTATCTCGTATGAGCTGTGTGTTCTTCTGTGGGTTACTTACCTCTCTGTGCTTCAGCTTTCTCATGAGTGAAAGGGGATAATAACAGAACCTACTTCAGAGGACTGCTGTGAGGATGAAATACATTCAGTTCAGTCGCTCAGCTGTGTCTGACTCTGCGACCCCATGCACTGCAGCACGCCAGGCTTCCCTGTCCATCACCAACTCCCAGACCTTGCTCAAACTCATGTCCATCGAGTCGGTGATGCCATTCAACCATCCCATCCTCTGTCGTCCCCTTCTCCTCCCGCCTTCAATCTTTCCCAGCATCAGGGTCTTTTCCAGTGAGTCAGCTCTTCACATCAGGTGGCCAAAGTATTGGAGTTACAGCTCTCATATCAGTCCTGCCAATGAATATTCAGGACTGATTTCTTTTAGGATGGACTAGTGAAATACATTAGTATGTATAAAGGCTTGGAACATGACTGGCTCATGGTAAGTGCTATGTGTTCGTTACTATCATCATTATAACTGAAATATTTCAAGTTATCTATTTTATACATTTTAAAAAGCACAAGTCTCTTGTTCTTTTCCTGAATGACCCCACTCTCACACTCTTTTCCTGGTTAATCATCCTTCAAGTCTCAGCTAAATTTAGAATAAAGTCAGAACAAACTGAGGGGGCTAAGTAACAGAATGGTTAAATATAAATTTTGGTATAAAAGTTTTATATACTCATACAATGAAACATCATGAATGCTAATTTTGAATAACTTTTTAATAATATGGAAGAATATACAGAAACAAAAATAAGATATACTGGTTCTGTAAAGGATATTAAGTAACAATAATAAAATACAAAACCATGTACAGAATGCTGGATAATTTTTGTTTTCTTCATTTATGCCTTCCAATATTTTCTAAATTTTGTACAGTAACCCTGTATATTCCCTGAAAAAGAAAAGCAAACTGACATGAATTTTTGAAAAATCAAGCACCATCTTTTTTGAAAGCCTTTAACATGTATACCCAATGCCTGTCACATAGTAGGTCCCCAACAAAGTTTTACTAAATCATTTTATTCTGTTTCTGGATGTGCCCCGTGACCAGCCTGGAAAGAACTTGAAAGAGATGTAGAAGTGTCGTCAGAAGGAAGAAAGATGCTTCAGAAGGAATACTGACAGTTTTCTTCGTGAACTCACCAAGTAAACTCCTCTCCGGAAGTTGACATCCCCTGAAGTCACTGCCGTCCACCTCTGACAGCTAAACAGCAGGCTGCGGATGGCTGTGAAGGCACTTTTCCACTTTAAGAAGAGGCTCTCATGGACAGCTTCAACCAGCTCACTACTCTGTGGACTCCACCCTGAACCCGGCACTTTAGGTAACTGTGTCCCTACTTTTTCAATCTACAATCCCTCTTCTGCTCCCATTCTCACCAAGGAGCTGGGCTATCACGTTGGCCAGACCAAAGGATCCACCTCTTCTTGGTTTATGATCTTGGAGGAATGACTGTATATCCTAGCTCAGCATGTCTTTGCTCAACGTCCACTCACAAGGAACTCTCTAGTTCTGGGCACTCTGACTCCTAGCAGCTAGTGCTCTTGGTCTTGGCACCCAGTGGTCTCCCCTACACTTGCATCTCGGCCCTCCCCTTTAACAAAAGCAGAGAATGTTGGGATTGACCACCTCTGCTTCTGGTTCCTCAGCAGGAAGGAGTTTTTGAAATCTCTCTTGAGAGTCTGGTACCTACAGAGACTTGCCACATGTGATCTCAGAAGGTCACACCTGTCAAAGAAATTTGGTCATCTCTGGACCAGGAGTTATAAGAAACTGAGTCTTGACATATATCCTATGTAACCTTAATCAAGTTTTTTTTTCCACTTCTCTAGGTCTTGCTTTCTAATCTGAGGCATGGAAAAACAGATTGGACTCAGATAAAATCACAGACATGGATGTGCTGAGGGAAATCAACACTAAAAGTTCTAGGACTTTTGTAAGGTCATGTGATGGCTGTAGTCAGTGATCTCGCTTTCAGCCTCGGGAAGCTGGGAGGACAAAAATGACAGAACAGATGTGAAAGTTCCCAGGATAGAGTTTCGAGTGCAGTGGCAGTGAAGGGAAGCAGTAGGGGGCGTGGGAAGGGAAACCTCTTATCAGCATGAATGAGGGGGAAGTGGAGAGTTTCCCTGCTCAGGAATGAGGGGGCAGCTCACAGTATGCACACGGGGTCCCCCGGAACTGTGGTTGACTCTCACTGTCACTTCTGACATGCCTGAACTGGGAAGAGCCGAGTCCTGGAACAGTATCCATCACCATAAAACCACTGGGCATGTGGGTTGAAGGAGGGGGAGCAGGAGGGTTACGAGTCCATCAGAACATTCTGAATAGGGGCTGCCCTGGTGGCTGAGTGGTAAAGAATCCACCTGCCAATGCAGGAGACACGAGTCTGATCCCTGATCCTGGAGGATCCCACGTGCCACAGAGCAACTGAGCCTGTGCACCTCAACTACTGAGCCCGTGCTCTAGAGCCAGGAGCTGCAACTCCTGAAGCCTGTGAGCCCTAGAGCCTGTGCTCCGCAGCAAGAGAAACCACAGCAGTGAGAAGCCCACGCGTCGCAACTAGAAGTAAAAAGCCCTCCCAGCAGCGAAGATCCAGCACAGCCAAAAATAAATAAATAAATAAAATTAGAGAACAAAACAAAAAGCCCCAGAAACATTCTGCATAAAGAGTCAAACGCCCAGTTCATTCCTACTTCATTTGGCTACTTTGAATTCACATCCTGAGTTCATGTTGCCCACCACACCCCCTCAAATTAAAACAGTTTGGGCTGCCTTTGGGCACTTATTAACCAAGTGTTTATTGAACACCTACTGTAGACACAGAAAAGCAGAACACAATTTCTGCCTCAAGAAGCTCCCTTTCTAGGGGAGGAGACAATCAAGCAGAGACACATATTGCAGGTGATGCAACAGAGGTGCCCAAAGGGAGATATAGAATTCAGTTGCAGGAGAGGTCAGGGAAGGTTCTCTGGAGGAGAAGAGCAATTTTTTGGCTGTGCATACAAAAGGCATTTGTTATCATTCTCTGTTGATTATTGGGCTTCCCTTGTGGCTCAGCTGGTAAAGAATCCGCCTGCAATGTTGGAGACCTGGGTTCAATCCCTGGGTTGGGAAGATCCCCTGAAAAAGGGAAAGGCTACCCACTCCAGTATTCTGGCCTGGAGAATTCCATGGACTGTACAGTCGATTATTAGTTAGAGAAGACCTCAGTGTATAAATCTTGGAGGCCATTAATTTAGCTAAACGTGTTGACACAAGCCTTTATATTCTCTGTGTGAAGCTTCACTGGTGTGAACGCAGTATTATTGTTAAGACCTTAATGAATAAAAACATTTTTACCTGCATTAGCCAAAGATCAAATCAAGGCTAGGAGGCAAAAGTCAACAGTCAGATGCACTGTGTGGCTAATCACCTATTCTTATCATTCTTCTTATACATCTGCACGGCTTAAAGACTAGCACTCGCCACTCATTGAGACTGAGGTCTCCACTCAAGGGCTCTTCCGTAGTGCACAGTGGATTTAGCCTTGAGTTGGAACGATTCATTTACATCCAAGGGATAGTCTTCTCCACACTTTGGGCTCTCTGACATTTTGTTTCTACCTCTGACACGAGATGTACCATATTCTATCTTAAGAGATAGTTATTTCCATCCCTGTCATCATCACCTCTTGACTAAGAACTCTTTGAGGGCTGGGGTGGGGCTTCATTCGGCTCTATCTGCCCTGACAGAGAGCAGGTGGCTTGGGGTGAATGGAAATGCCACGGATAACAAAGTCTGTGTAGGTTCCAGGTGCTATAAGACACATCTGTCTGGTCTTGAAGCAAAAAAGATGTGTGAAGATGAAACTCCGTCAACCAGGAGAGACCTTGAGAGATACTTGCGATAGATATCAGGGATCATAGACTGTTAGAGCTGGGGGTGGGGGTCTTGGTGAAGATCAGGACATTTGAAGCAAGACTCACAGAAAGAAAGGGGTGAGGACAGAAAGGTTAAAGGAAAGAAGTACAGGCTGGGCGCCTGTGTAGGTGGTGGGGACAGGGAGCAGGGAGAGTGATGAAGCAGGGTGGCATTGAACAGTATTTAGTGATCCTGAGATTCTCCAAGATGCTCTGACTCCTCTCCCATATTGCTACAGTTCCCAGGAGGCCTGGCTCCCTCTTTACACTCTTTATTGTTTTTCAAAGCAGAGGGAGTCAGGTGGCAATGTGGAAGAGGGGATGAGCAGGGGGTTAGAGTGATTGAGCTAGAGGTGGGCAGTCGTCTTGACCCCATGACTCTAACTTTCCCAGTTCATGCACTACTGTATTCCTGGCCTTTGGAAACTTCACATAGTCACTTTCAGGCCCACAGCAGCCGCCGTACCAGGCAGGACTTTACGTAAATACAAGGAATTGGACGACGGTGGAGCACCCACATGATTAGATTATACACTTTATCTGTAACATAGATGAATTCATTGCCAAGTATATCCAATTCCTTTTTTTATAATGTAGGAATATTCTTTTAAAAACTTTTTATGTATTTAAAAATTATTTATTTATTTATTCAGCTGCACCAGGTCTTAGTTGCAGCTTGCAAACTCTTTAGTTGCAGCGTGTGGGATCTGGTTTCCTGATCAGGAATTGAACCCAGGCCCCCTGCATTGGGAGCGTGGCGTCTTAGCCAGTTGGACCACCAGGGAAGTCCCAATAATGGAGGAACTTTCTCTATCTGGGTGTCCTCCTAAATTCTTGGTTCCTCCTAAATTCTTTCTCCTTGTCTGTTATTGGCTTAAGGGAGCACGAGGAAAGCTTGATTTCTTTCACATTCCATTCTTGTTCTAGGACAGATGACCCACACTTCTTTCCTGCATTCAACCCTGAGTCTTTGGCATGGCTGCAAGGTGGCCGGCAGTTTCTGTCTCTCTGTGGTCACCTTCGAGATGTGTCCTGGAGGTGGCAAGGTGGAAAGATTTTAGGGTCAGATGAATCTCAGTCCAAATCATGGCGCTACCACTAAATAGCTGTGTGGCCTTGAGATTATCAGTGGTTTCTGTTCTGCTTTCTGATTCTGATTGCCTGGGGAATCATCACACCCCTGCTCAGGGTTATGGTGGATGTTATATGGTTAAAGATATCTTGTGTGTATAGGGCAGCTTGCCCAGCACCTGGCACGTGTAAATGTTCACTATGCGGAAGCTATACTTCTGTTGCAGCCTTGTGCACTTTCAATGCTGGACTCTTTCTTTATGCTAAAGTCACTCAGCCCAGCCGAAGGAGGCCCGCAATGGGACATGGAATCCTGGCTTCCTCTTCCTTCTTGGGGTCAGGGCTGTGGTCGCCCTCGAAGAACTGACATGAAGTCTGTAGCTTCTGGAGGTGCTAACCACTGAGAGCAGGATGGTTCTCATCTGCAGGCCCCTGCTAGCAGGTGTGAAGGTTCCATCTTTCCTCTTGGGTTTGTAATTCTCCCCCCAAGTCTCAGTCACTGTCTCTGGTGTACCACTTCCCTCTAGGGTTCAACCCACTTCTTATCTCCCCCACCTCCCTCCGCTTTCCTCCGTGATGACACCACTGAGGAAGAGAAAGCTGTGCAGAGCTCCTCGCTGTCAGCTAGCTTTAGTTTCCCTCTCGGCACCATGACATCATCTGTACCCTGGAAATTCCACTCGCCCTCCAATGCCCTCACCTCCGTCCCAGGCCTCAGAGTTCCTATAAAGAGGGGTTCCCAGCTCAGGCTCAGCACAGGACACAGAAGGGTTCTGAAGCTTCTGGGTGCTGCAGTCCAAGCTCCGGGCGAATCTCTCCTCTGCCAAGACCATGAAGCTCTGTGTGACTGTCCTGTCCCTCCTCGTGCTCGCGGCTGCCTTCTGTTCTCCAGCGCTCTCAGCACCAAGTAAGTCCGCCCTTCTCGCAGCCCCCGAGTCAGGGTGTAGAGAGAACTGACTTTTCTAGTTGATGCTGATCCAACAGTAGCATTCGGGGATGGGGCAAAAAGGAGCCAGGGAGATCTCTAAGTAGCCTGCTGTTAAATGCAGAGCCTAGTAAATACTCAGTAATATTTAAGTTCCCGTTTTCATAAGAAAGAGCAACTCATAGGCTGGCTTAAGCAAGTCTCTGTCTCTCTGAGTGCCTTAGTTTCTCCATCTGTAAAATGAAAGGAAGTAAAGACATGTGATCTGAGACCCAATCCAGCCTCCACCTTGTAGAATTCTTTCATCTCTAGGATCCTCTGTTCAGAATAAGACTCCTACTCCAAGTGCGTGGGCTTGAATATAAGGGACTGCGTTGGGGGATCTGATAGATGTACGGGAATATCCCTTGAATATCTATGACTAGAAGCTAAAATGAAGAGCACCTTGTAGAACTTCGGTCTCACCTCGGTCTTTCTTTCCAGTGGGCTCAGACCCTCCCACGGCCTGCTGCTTCTCTTACACCCTGCGGCAGATTCCTCGCAACTTTGTGATTGACTACTACGAGACCAGCAGCCTCTGCTCCCAGCCAGCCGTGGTGTGAGTATCAAACCTGGGCTTTTCAGGGAGGCAAGGGTGAGGGCAGGATTAAAGAAGGGGATTTATTTGGGGTGGGGGGCGATTAAACAGTAAAATAAAAAAGATGACAGGAGATGTGGGCTGTTTCCTTAAAGCACGCTTAGAAAACACGTGGAAAAGTCACTGATGGGGACAGCAGGAAATGAATGGGAAGGTTACATCGGCATTGATTGCAAAACTCATGGGTTCCTAATCTGGTTAACCCTAGAAGCCAGAGCTAAACCCCAGGGAGGAAGTTACAAGGAATCAGGTTCCAGCAGCCCCCCACTAGGCTGTGCAACATGAGCTAAGGATGGGGAATACCCAACAAAGGCAAGGCCCCAAGGGATTCTTACCTGTCCACTCTTGGTTCCACAGATTCCAGACCAAAAAGGGCAGGCAGGTCTGCGCCAACCCCAGTGAGCCCTGGGTCCAGGAGTACATGGATGACCTCGAACTGAATTGAGCTGCTCCGAGCCCCGGGGCAGGTGTTCTGCAGGAAGTCACCTGAACCCGATGCTTCTCAGCGAGATGCACCCTCTCCATGCTCACGACTCCCCTCAGCAGACCCTGTTCCTTCTCTTAATTTAAGTTTTCAATTCTGTGCTGTGTTATTACTGTATTTGGTACTGTTCCCCGTTATTTATGTTTGTTTTACCAAAGGACACTTGTCCCCCAAGGGGATGGCCCACCATCACTGTTCCTCTGCTATTGTGAATACATGGGTAATGCAACAGATTTCAAGTGTTTTTGTAATAAAACTTTTTTAAAAATGTAGACCATTTCTTTGTGCTTTGATTTGTAATAAAGGGAATTGCCTGGTATTATGAGTAGGGACAAACTGCAATTTCCAAACATCATAAGAATGAACAATGACTGAGGATGGAATATGGGGCAAAATGTCTAAAGACACAAACCTCACTTAATACTTTTAGCAAGGTGGATTTTAATACCCTTATGAAGCAGGGACTATTACTCTCAATTTTACCGATGACGGCATAGAGGCTCAAAGGTGCGGTAACTTGTTGAGGCTTGCATGTCTGCCTGGGGAGCACGGTGAAAGGATGACTCAAAAAGATATCTGTGCTGCTGCAGGACGTCTTGCGGGGAAGTCATAAATAGGAAGACGAAGTCGTTCAGAGTCAGAAAAATGGGCCTCCACTCCTCACTAGGGTTAAGAAAGTTATTTTGTTGAAGCAGAAACTGCTAGACAGTACAGGACTCTGAGACCTCGGTTCCTTTTATCTTTTGATTTCAATTTTTTTTCTTCTCAAGTAAACATCTTACTTCTTTAACATAAAGCTAAACTCTTTGTACCAGTTTCTAGGCATGCAGAGGAAGGCCTCCCTGGTCTGGAAGGTTATAAAACATTCAGACCCAGGACAAGACAATCATTAACTGCTTATCCAGTTTATCAAGGAAAAAAACCTCCAGGTGGACCATTAACTCTTAAATATACTTCTGGTCCCTAAATAATGGTCTAGGGTCTTGGAAAAGGGTCGAGGGATAGCAATGTGTGGGAAGACTGGGACGCCAAAGAAAGCTGTAAAAATGACAAACTGGACGTTTCAACTCTCACACTGATTGGTCAGAAATTACATACGTCTGGCCCCAAGCCAACCAAAAATGAATAGATCAATTCTAATAAAGACATAAACGGCTGTTATTCCCACTTTTGGGGGGCTCTTCATACCCCCCTCTCAGTGTCTATGCTGAGAGTTTTGTATTTCTATCCTCTAAAATAAACTTTGCCTGTGTGAGTGTTTGTGACTTTGTGAAGTTCAATTTTCAGCTCCGCGAACAAGAACTCAGTTTCCTGTTTCATTGTCTTATTGGACCTCAGTTTTCACACCTGTAAAATGGGAGTGATATTATTTACTTTGAAGGGCTGTTATGAAGTGATGTGCAAAGTGCTCATTAGGCAGCCTGGTACCTAGAAGATTCTCTTTCCCTCTCTGAATCTCAGATTTTTCACTTAAAAAGGGCCATGATGTCTCTCCTCCCAGGGTCATCAGGTGGATTAAATTAGTGGACCTAGAGCCAAAGCAAATGCCAACTGTTGTCACGAGGACAAAAGAATAAATGTCAGATTTGGTTCTGGAGTGTGGTGGGAATAATCCAAGGCCATTTCTTCTTGACAGTCCTTCAATCAAGCATTCCTATGACATGAGTCAGAGAGATCATGGGCTCAAATAGAATTATATGCACAATTAAGTCTTGATCCATAAGCTGGGAGGAAACTCTCAGACCATCTGGTCCAGCCCTATCATATTATGGAAACTGAGGAATAGGAAATGAGAAGTGACCTGTCAAGGCCACCCGGAAAGTGTCAAGGCCAGTGCCAAGTCCCAGGTTAGTTCCCTTTTCTGAGCTCTGTGATATGCCACTGTGGTCCCCAAAAGGACAACTCATTGTATAAGTAGGGTAAAGAGGGGGCTATCTCAAAATTGCTTGTGTTCTTTCTTACTGAACTATAGTTGACTCATGGCATTGTGTTTCAGGTGTACAGCAAAGTGATTCAAATTGTACAAATATATACATATAGGTATATATATATAATTTGTTATATATATAAATTTTTTTTCATTATCAGTTATTACAAGATAATGAATATAATTTCTTATCTTATATAGTAAATCCTTGTTGTTTAGCTATTTGATATATAGTAGTATATATCTGTTAATTCCACACTCCTAATTTATCCCTCCTCTCTCTCCCTTCGCCTTTTGGTAACCATAAGTTTGTTTTCTATGTCTGGTGAGTCTGTTTCTGTTTTATAAATAAGTTCATTTGTATTATTATTATTTTTAGATTCCACATATACATGATCACATGGAGTGTTTGTCTTTCTCCATCTGACTTCACTTAGTGTGATAATTTCTAGGTCTATCCACGTTGTTGCAAATGGCAATATTTCATTCTTTTTATGGCTGAGTAGTATTCTATTGTATATATGCACCGCATCTTCTTTTTCCATTCAGCTGTCGATGGACATTTAGGTTGCGTCCACGTCTTGGCTATTGTAAATAGCCATGGTAGGCTGAATAATGTCCTCCAAGATGTTCCTATCCTCATCTGCAGAACCTGTAAATAGTGTTGCTGTGAACCCTGGGATGCATGTATCTTTTCAAATTAAGCTTTTCGTCTTTCCCAGACACACACCCAGGAGTGGGATTGCTAGGTCATATGGCAATTCTATCTTTAGCTTTTTGAGAAACCTCCGTACTGTACTCCATAGTGTCTGTACTGATTTACATCCCCATTAACAGTGTAAGAGGGTCCGCTTTTCTCCACATCCTCTCCAGCATTTATTATTTGTAGACTTCAGGATGATGGTCATTCTGACCAGTGTGAGGGGATACCTCATTGTGGTTTTGATTTGCATTTCTTGTTTGAGTGTTCTTAGTGTGATGGAAAAGCAGAACTGAGACTGTGTATCTCTCTGGGGCCAACAGACACGATTCCCTGCCTTGCCTGCCCTCAGTCACCCCCATCATCCCAGAGTTCCTGTAGAAACCTCCTTCGGATTCTGCAGGGACTGAGAGAAGGATGTTGGGGGCTGAATTGATCTGGTCTTGCCTTCTACTTTTGATCTTCTTACATCTGAGCTGTCCGATATGTAACCATGAGCTGCAAGTGACTATTTAAATGTCAATTAAATGTAATTTCAATGAAAAGAAAACTAAAGTTCTGGACTTTCCTATGGCAGAGTGGATGGGAGTATGCCTGCCAATGCAGAAGGCATGGTTTGAGCGCTGGTCCAGAAGGATTCCCCGTGCCATGGAGCAGCTAGGCCAGAGAGCCACAGCTACGGAAGGCTGCATGCATAGAGACCATGCTCTGCCACAGGAGAAGCCACTGCAATGAGAAGCCTGCACATCACAACTAGAGAGTAGCCCCCGCTCGTTGCAACTAGAGAAAGCCGGCGCTCGGCAATGACAACCCAGCACAACCAAAAATTCAAATAGTGAATAAAGTTCGGTGCCTCAGTTACAGCTGTCACATTTTTAAACATGAATTACTTAATTTAGTTTTCGGCTGTTCTGGGTCTTCCTTGCTGGTGTAGATGTTCTCTAGTTGTGGTGAGTAGGGGTTACTCTGCGGTGGTGGGATGCAGGCTTCTCATTGTGGCGGCTTCTCTTGCTATGGGCCTTGGGTTCTAAGGAGTGCAGCCTCACCAGTTGTGGCTCATGAGCCCAGCTGCTGCACAGCATGTGAAATCCTCTCGGACTAGAAGTCGAACCCGTGTCCCCTGCATTGACAGGTGAATTCTTAACCACTGGACCACCAGGGAAATCTGCACTAGTCACCTCTCAAGGGCTCGCCAGCACTTGAGCTGTGTGCCTTATGGCTGCCATGTCGCATGGCACAGATATAGAGCATTCCCTTCATCATAGAAATTTCCACTGGACAGATATTCTCAGGGCCTAAAGGGAATGAAAGGAGAAGTTGGGGCGGCCTGGAAGGAAAGGACGTGGTCTTTGGCAAAAGATACACAACACTAGTCTGAGGGAAGGGGTTGGGAGAGAGAATCCATGATCCCCAAGCCCGAGACAAGGTCTAGATCACCATGGTAGGCTGAATGATGGTCCCCAGATGTTCACTTCCTAATCGCAAAACCTGTGAATATTGCCTCACATGGCAAAAAGGACTTTGTAGATGAGATCAAGTTAAAAATCTTGAAATGAGGAGGTTATCCTGGGTTATTTGTCTGGACTTTAAATCTAGTCTTATGTGTCCTTATAAAAGGGACAGAAGATCTAACTACAGAAGAGAAGGCAATATGAAAACAAAAGCAAGATGCCATGCCGCTGACTCTGAAGGAGGAGGAAGGGACCATGAGCCAAAGACTACAAAAAGAATACAATTCTAGAAGGTGGAAAAGGGAAGAAAAAGGTTTTTCTCCTAGAACTCCCCAAAGGAGCACTTGGGAACTTTCCCTTGGATTCAGCTCAGTGAATCAGATTGTGGACTTCTGACGTCCAGAAGCTTAAGAGAATAACTGTGTGTTGTTTTAGAGCACTGAATGTGTATGGTTTGTTACTGCAGCAGTAGGAAGCTAATACAATCACCAATAGCAGAGTCATTCACAACGACCCCCCACCCCCGCCCCAGCTCAGTGTGGAAGGAAATGGAACATTTCTATAACATTTATATAATTTAATTAATTTATGTAATTAAACACTCTTTATAGAATTATAAAGAAGCAATGGTTTTCCCAGTAGTCACGTACGGATGTGAGAATTGGACCATAAAGAAGACAGAACGCCAAAGAATTGATGCTTTTGAACTGTAGTGCTGGAGAAGACTCTTGAGAGTCCCTTGGACTGCAAGGAGATCAAACCAGTCTATCCTAAAGGAGATCAACCCTGAATATTCAATGGAATGACTGATGCTGAAGTTGAAGCTCCAATACTTTGGTCACCTGATGTGAAGAGCCATCTCACTGGAAAAGACCCTGATACGGGCAATGATTGAGGGCAAGAGGAGAAGGGGGCAGCAGAGGATGAGATGGTAAGATGGCATCATTGACTCAATGGACATGAGTCTGAGCAAACTCTGGGAGATAGTGAGGACAGGGAAGCCTGGTGTGCTACAGCCCATGGGGTCACAAAGAGTCAGACACAACAGAGCGACTGAGCAACAAGCTTCAAGTTTGTTTGAAGTTTGAAGACTGAAAGTGAGTCAAACTTCCCCACAGGAGAAACCCAGGGTAAAGTGGACACATTCCAGGGTGAAGAGCTATAATGAGGTGAGGCATCTAAAAAAAAAGTGCTGCTTCAGCAGCTGAGTATGAGTGCCAAAGCTTCACCAATGACTCCACACCCATCACATTAAGAGGAGTTTTTATTCTTCTTCAGACTCCGGGGTGGGGGGGCGGGGGGGGCTCTGGGTGTCTTGCATTCCTAACTGGGAGGAATCCACCCTCTCCTTTGTCTACTGAAGCCCAGAGCAGAGCCACGGCTCATCACGGTTTCATTACTAGACAGAAGGCAGGGTTAGGGCCAGGATATGGATTTCCTCCCTCCCCTTGGAGCCCTTTCCCCACACCTCCCTGGCCCTGAGCAAGTTGGAAGGGAGGAGACTCCACTCCACTGAGGCCGGATCAGCAGGGAAGATGGCAGGAAGCCTGAACACCCTCGTGAAGAAATGCTTTACCAGGGAATTACAGATGAGAACACAGATTCCTTGTGCTGGGGCAACGTGGGACTTCACCTGTTGTGCAATATCAGACTTGGATTTCCCCCCCTCTTTTCGTACGACTTCCTTTTCTCATCCAGAGGCCAGGGAGCTTGTATCAGCTTTCAAGACTGTCTGGTGGAGGTTTCTCTGGGTTTCCGGGTAGGGGCCAGAACAGATGAGGCAGGATGGGGGTGGGGAGCCACTGCTTGCCCAGCCTGTGCTTTCTGCTTTCTTGCAGTGCCTGCCCCCTCTCACCCCTGTCTCCCTCTCTAGATGGCAGGAAGGCTGTCATCTCCTGTTCTTATTCAGGCAAATTTTGTGTCCCCTCACTACCTCACCCCAGTCCCCAGAATCTCCTATAATCTTCTATGTTCTCATGACACAGGCATTTTCCTCCTAGAAGGCCAGGAGCTGAGCTCGCAGGAGCCAAGGATGTGACTTGAACTGTGGAGGGTGAAAGAAACCACAGCTCTTCCCAGTGACAGGGCCAACAGCCACAGGGCTGTCCTGAATTGCACAGTTATCATTTGCATATTCACCCTTCACAGACCCAGGAGTCTGGGTCCGGTCGGTCCGGGACTCTGCCCCATTTGACACTAAAAAGCCTCTTGATGAGAGTGAAAGAGGAGAGTGAAAAAACTTGGCTTAAAGCTCAACATTCAGAAAATGAAGATCATGGCATCTGGTTCCATCACTTCATGGGAAATAGATGGGGAAACAGTGGAAACAGTGTCAGTCTTTATTTTTCTGGGCTCCAAAATCACTGCAGATGGTGACTACAGCCATGAAATTAAAAGATGCTTACTCCTTGGAAGAAAAGTTATGACCAACCTAGACAGCATATTCAAAAGCAGAGACACTACTTTGCCAACTAAGGTCTGTCTAGTCAAGGCTATGGTTTTTCCTGTGGTCATGTATGGATGTGAGAGTTGGACTGTGAAGAAGGCTGAGAGCTGAAGAATTGATGCGTTTGAGCTGTGGTGTTGGAGAAGACTCTTGAGAGTCCCTTGGACTGCAAGGAGATCCAACCAGTCCATTCTGAAGGAGATCAGCCCTGGGATTTCTTTGGAAGGAATGATGCTAAAGCTGAAACTCCAGTACTTTGGCCAGCTCATGCGAAGAGTTGATTCATTGGAAAAGACCCTGATGCTGGGAGGGATTGGGGGCAGGGAGAGAAGGGGACGACAGAGGATGAGATGGCTGGATGGCATCACGGACTCGATGGATGTGAGTCTGAGTGAACTCTGGGTGTTGGTGATGGACAAGGAGGCCTGGCGTGCTGCGATTCCTGGGGTCTCAAAGAGTCAGACACGACTGAGCGACTGAACTGCACTGAACTGAAGCTCCTCTGAGCCCAGCAGGTTTCTTGGAAATGCTGGCAGCCTTCCTGGGTTGCTCCTTCGCCCTGCCAGCTCTGTCTACAGTCCACCCTCTTTCCATGCAGGGATGAGACCTATTGAGGCTATTCTCAGATGTCTCATTTTTCAGCTCACATCTTTCCTTTATCCTCTCACTAGTGTACATCTTATTTTTCTCTCCCAATATGTGGGAGGAAAGCTAGCTCTGAAATCATGAATTTTAAAAACACATCTATCATTTATGCTATCAACCCTATGTCTGGTTTCTTTCAGGGCTTGGCCTTATTCCCATCCTCCCACCTCCATCCAAATCCTATTCTCCCACCAAAGCCCAGATCTTGAAATAGGAAACCTGTGCTTTCAGAACTAGTGAGTCCAGTCTGAAGGAAAATCCCCTGAGGAATTCAGCTGACTTGCTTCTCTGAGCTGTGTCCACCCTCCCCCCAAGGCCAGGGAGTCTAGCTTATAATTGACTGCTTACAACACAGGGAAATGGGTATGAGAATAAGGAAGTAGGGGAGGGAGGGAAGGCACCTTGCAAATTCCTCCAAATATGATCTGTTCCACACTTAAAGTTATGCAGAAAGGCAGCAGGCCCACAGGTGTTGAGAAAATGTCTTTGGTCAGATCTGTGCCATCTGACTTTTTAAATTTCATCATCTCTGACTTAACAAGGTCTCACGCTCTGTTACACAATGCCTTGGTGTTCATTCTCAGCTCTTCATGAAACAGGATAAAGATGACACAGATATAACATGAACAAGATCTGGGGCTGGGGGTCTGAGTGTGCAGTTGGGTGTTTAAAGGATTTGGCAGCATTGGGAAATGACTCTCTGGAATATGTAATTGCAGGAAAAAATAGAATTCCAGGAAATTCAGGAGACTGAACAGAGAAGCTGCTGCAGTCTCAAGGTCTCTCATGTCATCCTGAAAAAAAAAGAAAAATGAAATACAACTTTGATAGCTGCAAGTACAACAGGTGGATTTGTTGCCGGAAGGGCAGACCACTTTCAGGGCCTGACATTGGGCTCTTGTCTAACACTCAGGAATAAACTATCTAAGGAGACACCTACTGACAAAGTGAGAGATTTTGGGGGGCAGAGAGCAGCAGGGTAAGGGACCCAGGAGAATTTCTCTGCCACATGGCTCGAAGTCTCAAGGTTTTACGGTAATTGCGTTAGTTTCTGCGTTGTCGCGGGCCAATCACTCTGACTCAAGGTCCTTAGTGGCATGCATGTCATTCAGCCAAGATGGATTCCAGTGAGAAGGATTCTGGGAAGTTGGCAGGACATTTAGACTGACATCTCCTCCCTTCCTTTACCGTTCTTAAATGTTTCTGTTTGGTGGTAACTTGTTAGTTCCACATTCCTCATCAAGATCTCCTGTTTACGATAACTCACGCAGCATGGTTACAAGTACATGACTGGCTGAGTCCCTTTGCTGTTCACCTGAAACTATCACAGCGTTGTTAATCGGCTATAGCCCAGTACAAAATAAAAAGTTCAAAAAAATAAAAATAAAATCACTTATGTAAGTGGTTACTGTGGTGCCTGGCCAGGGCAGTGGTTTCAGTCAGTGGTTCCCCAAGCATGTTTTACAGACTGAGAGTAAGTGAACCAAAACTTGGGTGGCTCCCTTGCACGTAATAAAGCCAATCTCCAGACACCAGGTTACGGGGAAGGAAAGTGCAGTGTTTAATATGAGGCGCCATACAAGGACGGGATAACAAGTGCTCAAAAAGTCTGAACTCCCTGATGGATGTCAGCAAAGCCTTTTAAAAGGAGGGGAGTCCCAGGGGTCGGGTTGTGATCAGCTCGTGCACAATTCGTTGGTTAATGTGAGGGTGTTGCGGAGGTTAATATTATCAACCCTGAGGCTCCCATAGGCCTGGGGACTATGTGCTCATGGTCGTTAAGTAGCTAATTTATTCCCATTGGTAGTGATTTTAGCATGTGTACAGCAACTCAGCAAATGTGCGTCAGATACTATATCTATGTACTTTGAAGAGGAGATGGGGCTTCCCAGGTGGCGCAGTGGTAAAGAATCTGCCTGCCAATGAAGGAGACACAGGTCTGATCCCTGAGTTGGGGAGATCCCCAGGAGAAGGAAATGGCAACCTTACTCCAGTATTCTTGCCTGGGAAATCCCATGGACAGAGGAGCTGGTGGGCTACAGTCCATGGGGTCGCAAAGAGTCGGACATGACTAAGCACTCACTCACTTGGAGAGGAGCTAAAGCAGAGGATATGGGGGAAGGGTTTGTCTTGGGAAGCCCCCACGGGGTCCTGGCTCAGACACAGGAGGACATCTAGGAATTCCCAAGGTTTCCACTCAGTCTTCTCCTTTAATTGTTCATTTGTGTCTTATGAAGGCTGCAGACACCTGGTCTTTTCAAATGACAATATGTCATGAGAACTTAGCAAATCCCCAAATTTGTGACTGTCACTTGAGTACTAGAAATCCACTTTTTATAGGAACATCATTTTGTTTTGTTTTTCACAAAGAAATCAAGATTTTAATCAAGTAGGTAAAGTGCTCCTCATTTTCAGGCTCATGAACAGCATCTGGAGTTTTCTGGACCCCACCCTCGGAGATTCCACAGCAGTGAGTCTGGGAAGGATTTGAAGTGTTCACAAGGCATCATTTCTTCGAGTCTCATTTCTTCACCTGGGACGTGGAGATATCAGTGGAAGCAACCCCACAGGCTTGTGAGCTTTCATGGCAATTATGGGTATAAAGTATAAGCTCAGGACCTGCCAGACAGTCATGTGCTTAATAAAGGTCAAGTATTGTTATAATTCTCAGAGAAAGTCCCTCCTTCACAACATTGCAACATCTGTTATTACAATGAGTAGTCAACAAGACATTATAGACCATGATTATCCTTTGCTTCATACTGGGAACTTGACGTGCTAGAGTAGCAGGCAAATTATGTTGTGTTATATAATTTCTGCCAATTAAGTTCTTTTACTGTAGTGAGAATTCTTTGCCTCATATTCCCAATTTGGATATATCCCAAGGGGAGTATAGGACTACACAGCTTGAGATAGTCCACTAAAAATTTAAGGGAGGAGGGGTAAATTAGGAGTTTGATAATTACTACTATATAGAAAATAGATAAATAACAAAGACCTACTGTATAGCACAGGGAACTATATTCCATATCTTGTAATAACCTATCATGGGAAAGCATTTGAAAAGAACAGATATGTATGTATAATGGCTTGCCTGATGGCTTAGTGGTAAAGAACCCACCTGCAAATGCAGCAGGCACGGGTTCAATCCCTGGGTCAGGAAGATCCCTGGAGAAAGAAATGGCAACCCACTCCTGTAGTCTTTCTTGGGAAATCCCAAGGACAGAGAAGCCCGGCAGGCTACAATCCATGGGGTCACAAAGAGATGGACAGTACCTGGGGACTAAAACAACAGCAATATATAACTGAATCACTTTGCCGTGATTCAGCAAAGTAATGCAACATTATAAATCACCTGTACTTAAGCCTTCCCTGATGGCTCACTTGGTAAAGAATCCACCTGCAATGCAGGAGACCTGGGTTCGATTCCTGGGTTGGGAAGATCCCCTGGAGAAGGGAAAGGTTACCCTCTCCGGTATTCTGACCTGGAGAATTTCATGGACTGTATAGTTCATGGGGTCGCAAAGAGTCAGACACGACTGAACGACTTTCAGCTTCACATACTTAAGAAAAGCATAAGACTTCCCTGGTGGCTCAGTGGTAAAGAATCCACGAGACGTGGGTTCAAAACCTGATCTGGGAGGATCCCATGTGCCGCAGAGCAACTGTCCATGGGCCACAACTATGGAGCCCGAGCTTAGAGCCCATGGGCTGCAGCTCCTGAAGTCCGTCGCCTAGAGCCCAAGCTCTGTGACAAGAGAGTAGCCCCCACTTGCTGCAACTAGAGAAAGGCCTGAGTAGAAACGCAGACCTGGAAGAGCCAAAAATAAATAGTAAGTTGCAAGTAGGTAAATAAAATCTGAAAAACTTCAACTCAGAGAAGAAAGATGACAAATGTACTAGGTCAGTGTGTGAGAAATCCACGTCTCCTTTGCTGTGGGAGGAAGTGTAAATGGTACGGTCTTTTTTTTTTTTCCCTTTCAGTTGTATTGAGATATAATTGACATACAGCACTGTATACATTTAAAGTGTAAAACAATGATTTAACTTACATCCGTTGTGAGACGATTATCACCAGAAGTCTAGTGGACATCCATCATCTCCAGAGATACAATAGTAAAGAAGTAGAAAGAAATATTTTCCCTTCTGATAAGAACTCTTAAGATCTACTCTCTTAACCTTTGTTTGTAAAGTGTAGCTCTGTTAATTATTTTTATCATGTTGTTTGGTCACTAAGTCATGTCCCACTCTTTGTGACCCCATGGACTGCAATACCCCAGGCCTCCCTGTCCCTCACCATCTCCTGGAATTCACCCACCTTCATGCCCATTGAATCGGTGATGCCAACAAACCATCTCATCCTCTGCTGCCCTCTTCTCCTTTTGCCTTCAATCTTGCCCAATATCACGTTGTATATTATTATATATCCCTAATACTTACTTAAAACTGAAAATTTGTACCTTTTGACTACCCTTATCTAATACTCCCAATGCCTTGCCTCTGGTAGCTACAAATCTGAATACTTTTTCAATGAATTTGTTTGTTTTTGAAGTTTAATTGACCTACAATACTATGTTAGTTCCTGAGACAAGACAGTGATTCAATATTTTTATATGCTTCAAAATGACATCAGGAAAAGTCTAGTTGTCACCTGTCACCATACAAAAAAATTACATAATTATTGACTATATTCTCCACACTGTATATTTCATATCTGCAAAGAAACTTAGGTGCCCATCAATAGTGAAATAAAGTGTGAGATATACATATATGTGCATTACTGAACCATAAATTGCATAGTCTTTTTGGAGGACAATTTGGCAAATATCTTGTATCTTTTCAGTAGATGGCTCCTTTGCATCCTTTGTATTTTCATGTTTAGGCATCTATTCTGGGGAAATACTGATATATAATTGTGTATATAATTATACATATATGTGTGTGATATATAATTGTATATATATATATATATATGCATTGCAAAGTGTATGATACATATCCACAAGAAATTGTTTGATGACAAAAAACCACAAACCTGCTAAATGTCTTAGCAATTAAAGTTTGGCCAAATAAATTATAAACTATTCATAAAATGGAATTTTAGATAGTAGCTATTATTTTTTTTAAAAGAGAAGATACTCACCTGGAAAGCTCTCCAAGATATCACATTAACTGCATAAAGTAAAATAATACATATAACTTAATTTCTGCCAAAAAAGTATGTGTTTATATACACACATAAATATATGCAAAAGCATAGGAAAAGAGCTTTGAAGAATACAAAGCAAACTGGTAATATTGATTACTTCCTGAAAGGTTACTCGGGATATATCTGTATTGTTGGAATTATTTACCACAATCATGTGTTTGTTGTGTGAAAATGAACTTTGACAGATTATGTTAACTCGGGGATAGTCATGGTATCTCGGTCACTTTTGGGGAGATATTCTTGGCAAGTCCTCTCCTTGCCAACAGTGCTGCTCCAGAGAATGCTCCTGCAAGCTCTTTGGAGCTGTCCAGCCCTGGCCCCACGATCACACAATACATAGCAGCCCGGGGTCCAGCCAGTCGTCATGGGTTTGGATCTGGGCTTGCCCTTTGCTATGATCTGTGCTGTGTGGCACCATTGACCTCCAACCTGGACTTAGCTTTCTCTCTAGGGACCCTGGTCCCTCCTTCAGACTAAGGAGTCATTCCTGGGTGCTTGTGTGCTTTGAGCCTACAGAGATTCTGAGATGCTAATGTGAGCTCACTGCCTGAGATGGACAGGCTGAGCCCCCTCTTGGCTGACTTAGTCTTTCTCTGCCCAGGCCTCCCCACAGGAGGTCTTAAGGTGCTTGTCTGACCTCTGACCACCAAGGACAAAGCAGACTTTCTCTTCACTCCCACTGTCATTGGGGGTGTATCTGCACACACCTTTCTCAGAGATTTTGTAATTGAGATGGGAAAGTGGGCTAGGCTCCTTACACAAGCCCCTCCTTTTGTGTCTTTCTGCTGTAGTTCTGCTCATGTAGGGCAACCACACAACCTTCTCTCCAGAAACTTCTTGGTATGGAGCAGGGTAGCCTCAGAGACCACCAGACACCAAGATTGGCCGTGCCTCTCAGCTCTCAAGGGCCCTGCCCAGCTCGTGGTCTTGAACATCCATCCCCTTAGATGAGTGACTTTTTCACTCTCACTGTGGTTCCACCCTCAGCCATGGGGGCAGCTCCAAGGCACACATTCACCCTCCTTGTGTAACTGGAGCTGCAAGAGACCCCAGAAGGGCCCTGCCAAACAGCACCTAGCTTAAGCTCTTACTCTGATAATATAATTTACAGGGAGAAAATTCTTTTATTTGGCTATGGTTCCTAGAGACACTGGGGAAATCAGGGCTAAGAAGTAATGGAGTAATGACTAAAGAGCTAAAACATGTTCCTGAGCTTTCCAGTTTAATATTTGCCTCTCCTAGAACCCATTCCCTAGTCTGAGAAAACAGTTGTGAAATAGAACAAGGAAATTAGAACAAGGACACTCCCTTGAGAGCTTACATTTTAATACTCTTCATGCTGTACTGCCTCCCACCCCACCCTCCTTTCTGGTGACACTGAGAGTATAAATTATAGCTGGGCTCTGCCCCTGCACCACACCAGAGGCCAACATGAAGACAGGCACTATCTTTGTTCTGCTGGCTTTCATCATCATGGGGCTGGAGGTGACCTGGGCTCAGAAGTCTCCTGTCAAAGGTGAGGGTGCTGAGGGGACCCTAGCCGACAGCAGAGAAGGCTCAGAGCCCAGTGCTAAATGTGGGAATGGTTTGGCCTGGAAGCAACTGCATCCCCTCATGCATTTCCCTTGATCTAAATGAGAGTTCACCCTGCGTTTCCCATGGTTGGGTCTGATTGGAAGTCATGGGCCAAGTGTGGCATTCTCTCTATTAGGACCCTTGCCCAGATGTGGGACTCCACACAGGGCTATAGGACAAACTCATACGGACTCACACAAGTGAGCGGGGAGCTGGAGACCTCTGTGAGCAGAGACTTCTCTAAGATCTGCTTATGAGGCAGGAAAAAGAGGGTTATGACTGGGAAGGCATCTTGTCCTCTGAGATCGTGCAGACTTTGGAGCAGGGAGAACTTTCTGCTGAGGCCAGACCGTGGGCTGAAGAGTAAGAGTGGAGAAGTCAAGGCTGAGGGAGGAGTCTTGCCAGCGATGAGGGCTTCAGGGCTCCAGCAGCCGTTCTCAAGCCTGTCTTGGTGACTATTCCAGACTGCACAAAACCATTCTGTGTTTCAGGACAACAGAGACCTGGATTCTGCCCAGAGGTGCCCAAAGGTACTGCAGGAATTTGTGTTGAAAGGTGCTCAGGAGATGAGTCCTGTCCCAGGGGAATGAAATGCTGCAGCAATGGGTGTGGTCACGTCTGCAAAACTGCTGTCTTCAGAGTGAGTACAAATCAACCATGCACTGGCCAAGGACTCCCCAGGGAACTTTGCTGGTGCAGAGGGCTGCTCACATGTCCGCTGCATGTGAGAGTCTGGAAGCTTCTGGGAGAAAGGGGCTAGAAATATGGCAAAAGGACAGCTGGTTGCACGATCTGAGGTCTTCTCTTAGAAGAGGAGCCCTATCCCAAGACAGCCCTGACGGGTTCAGTTGAGAAAAGTATCCGTGAGCCCAGATGCACAGGTCACGCTTTACCAGGAGTTTCTCACTTTCCTTCTCCTCCCTCACCAAAGGGGCTTAACGCGTCCTGGAAAATAGGTCATCCTGGGAGGAGGAAGAAAGGGAAAAGGAAGCCCAGGTATCTCCTGTGTCGGATACACATTGTGCTGGAATTGAAGTAAAAAGACAAGCACAACATGGGTCAGGAGAGAGATCTCGATAAATAATTGCAACCTAGTGTGAGGAGTGCCCCAAAGAGAGTTCGCCTGAGATCTGCGGGATCAAAGAGAGGAGTTATTGACTTTGCTTGGGAGGAGAGAGATTGGGAAAGTTGTCAGAGAGTAGAGAGCGTCAAGGGAGAGCATAAAGGATGCATGAAGTCAGCAGGAGGAAGGCGGGGCAGCTGAGAGAGTGGGAGGAGTGTCGACCTGCCCCAGTGGAGAAGAGAAAGCCACGGTGGTAGGAAGGGATCTTAATATCTCAGAGGGTGGTGGAGGGAAATCCATACCAGAGCCCGGAGAGGAATGAGCTTCCTGCTGAAGAGTTTGGTAAACTGCTGGATGCTTCTAATGAATGTCATGATCAAATTTGTATTTTAGAAGGGTGGCTCTGGTGGCCACGGGAAAGTTGGACAGAAGGTTTATTGAGCATGCCTGGAGACCAGCCCTAGAAGATTTCTCACAAATCCATGAATTCGAAGCTTGTCATAACTACAAGACTTTCACATCCATTCCCGACTCTTTTCTATGCCTGGAATTGTAGCCCTGGAAGATGAAGATCTAAAGCGGTGGGATGACTGTTCTCTAAAGAGCCTGTGTGGAAAATAAACTAAATCGGTGGCATAGTTTGGGCTGTGTCCTTCTTTCTGTGCAGGCATTCTGGTGGTCCCTCCGTGGCTTAACAGGACCACATGTGTATTCTGCAGTGAGCCCATGAATACAGGACACTCAGGATACAAATGGACCAGAGGCAAGTCCCCACCCCCCACCCCCCGCCTAATTTCAGTCCCCTCCCACTTAGTTTCATTCCTCCGGAGGAGCCTGGTGAGCCACAGTCCACAGGGTTGCGATGAGTTAGACATGACTGAGCACCAAACACTTTCACTTTTATCTCTATGTACCTAGACAGGGTAGAAGGTCTGAGAATATTTTTTCAAGTGTTCTGTGAAAATGATTTTGGTCAAGCATAAAAAATAAATAACTATGACTATGTAGCAGGCCTGTTAGAGTAGACTTTATTAGGGCAAGACTTGGAAGGAACAGTGCGGGGGATACCCTATTCTAAGGCAAGGCACCAACATCTATCGGGACTTGATGCCTAATTCTAGGAGAGTGAGCCTGATCCTTGGCCTGTGGAACTTGGGCTGACATGAGTTGGGAAATCTCAGCTCTTGTCCTGGAGTGATTTGGAGTCAGGATACAGTTATGAGAAAGGCTTTGTGGATGGGGCTTTGGATTCAGACTTTTCCTGAGGAAAGGGATAATACTTGGTCTCCCACAGATTCTGGCAAAAATGATAGTCTGGACTGCCTGCTTGCAAGCTTTCTCTCTTCCAGCTCTCTATTCACTTCTTCCCACTAAGATCCCCCTACTTTGCCCGCCGAGTCTGCGCTTCCATATCTGTATGTCCCTGTCACCAACTCTGCTCTTGCTTCTCATATAGCACATCTTAGAATCCCAATGCCCCATGGCCTCACCAGTCTGCGCATTGGAATGAGGGCATAATAGCCCTGAAATCATCTTTCAGTGGCTGACCATTCCCATTTCAAAGGATTCCATGCTCGTGTCTCCCTTGGTCATTCATGGGGGTTCATGACCATACCACTAAAATGTTCTCAAACATTTATCTGCCATACTGACTGACCTTCCCCTGCAAAGATATTTGAGGATGGCGTCCTATAACTTCCACTTAGGTTTCTCCCTTCCAGGTAGTCCAGATGTCCCTAGAAAGTTTTTTGCTTTTTAGTAAACTTCTCATGTTTCTCACCTGCATTTACTTTTTCCTTTTCGGCAGGGGCTGGGGGTGTGTGCTCTGCAGCATGTGAGATTTTAGTTCCCCTACTACAGATTGAGCTCATTTTCCCTGCACTGCAGGCACGAAGTCTTAACCATGGGACCACCAAGAAAGTCCCTCACCTGCATTTAAATTGTCTTAATACTTAAGAGAACGGAGAAGGCAATGGCACCCCACTCCAGTACTCTTGCCTGGGAAATCCCATGGGGGGAGGGGCCTGGTGGGCTGCAGTCCATGGGGTCGTGAAAAGTCACACTGAGCGACTTCACTTTCACTTTTCACTTTCATGCATTGGAGAAGGAAATGGCAACCCACTCCAGTGTTCTTGCGTGGAGAATCCCAGGGACGGGGGAGCCTGGTGGGCTGCCATCTATGGGGTCACACAGAGTCGGACATGACTGAAGTGACTTAGCAGCAATATTTAAGAGAAACTCTGTTTCTCCCTCTGGAGATTTACAAGGCCCAGATACTTCCTTCCTACTCCCTGACAAATGGGAATTATATTGCTTCTCTGATGATGTGGATCTATAGGGAGTGGCACTGTGACTTAGGGATCAGTCAGTTCAGTTCAGTCGCTCAGTCGTGTCCGACTCTTTGCAACCCCATGAATCACAGCACGCCAGGCCTCCCTGTCCATCACCAACTCCCGGAGTTCGTTCAAACTCACGTTCATTGAGTCGGTGAAGCCATCCAGCCATCTCATCCTCTGTCGTCCCCTTCTCCTCCTGCCCCCAATCCCTACCAGCATCAGAGTCTTTTCCAATGAGTCAGCTCTTCACATGAGGTGGCCAAAGTATTGGAGTTTCAGCTTCAGTATCAGTTCAGTTCCAATGAACACCCAGGACTGATCTCCTTTAGAATGGACTGGTTGGACCTCCTTGCAGTCCAAGGGACTCTCAAGAGTCTTCTCCAACACCACAGTTCAAAAGTATCAATTCTTTGGCACTCAGCTTTCTTCACAGTCTGACTCTCACATCCATACATGACCACTGGAAAAACCATAGCCTTGACTAGATGGACCTTTGTTGGCAAAGTAATGTCTCTGCTTTTGAATATGCTATCTAGGTTGGTCATAACGTTCCTTTCAAGGAGTAAGCGTCTTTTAATTTCATGGCTGCAATCACCATCTGCAGTGATTTTGGAGCCCAGAAAAATAAAGCCTGATGCTGTTTCCACTGTTTCCCCATCTATTTCCCACGAAGCGATGGGACCAGATGCCATGATCTTCGTTTTCTGAATGTTGAGCTTTAAGCCAACTTTTTCGCTTTCCTCTTTCACTTTCATCAAGAGGCTTTTGAATTCCTCTTCACTTTCTGCCATAAGGGTGGTGTCATCTGCATATCTGAGTTATTGATATTTCTCCCGGCAATCTTGATTCTAGCTTGTGCTTCTTCCAGCCCAGCGTTTCTCACGATGTACTCTGCATATAAGTTAAATAAGCAGGGTGACAATATACAGCCTTGACATAGGAAAACTATTTGGAACCAGTCTGTTGTTCCATGTCCAGTTCTAACTGTTGCTTCCTGACCTGCTTATAGGTTTCCCAAGAGGCAGGTCAGGTGGTCTGGTATTCCCATCTCTTTCAGAATTTTCCACAGTGTATTGTGATCAACACAGTCAAAGGCTTTTGGCATAGTCAATAAAGCAGAAATAGATGTTTTTCTGGAACTCTCTTGCTTTTTCCACGATCCAGCAGATGTTGGCAATTTGATCTCTGGTTCCTCTGCCTTTTCTAAAACCAGCTTGAACATCTGGAATTTCACGTTTCACGTATTGCTGAAGCCTGCCTTGGAGAATTTTGAGCATTACTTTACTAGCATGTGAGATGAGTGCAATTGTGTGGTAGTTTGATCATTCCTTAGCATTGCCCTTCTTTAGGATTGGAATGAAAACTGACCTTTCCCACTGGTGTGGCCACTGCTGAGTTTTCCAAATTTGCTGGCATATTGAGTGCAACACTTTCAGAGCATCATCTTTCAGGATTTGAAAGAGCTCAACTGGAATTCCATCACCTCCACTAGCTTTGTTCATAGTGATGCTTTCTAAGGCCCACTTGACTTCACATTCCAGGATGTCTGGCTCTAGGTGAGTGATCACACCATCGTGATTATCTGGGTCATGAAGATCTTTTTTGCACAGTTCTTCTGTGTATTCTTGCCACCTCTTCTTAATATCTTCTGCTTCTCTTAGGTCCATACCATTTCTGTCCTTTATTGAGCCCATCTTTGCATGAAATGTTCCCTTGGTATCTCTAATTTTCTTGAAGATATCTCTAGTCTTTCCCATTCTGTTGTTTCCCTCTATTTCTTTGCATTGATCACTGAGGAAAGCTTTCTTATCTCTCCTTGCTTTTCTTTGGAACTCTGCATTCAGATGCTTATATCTTTCCTTTTCTCCTTTGCTTTTTGCCTCTCTTCTTTTCACAGCTATTTGTAAGGCCTCCTCAGACAGCCATTTTGCTTTTTTGCATTTCTTTTCCATGGGAATGGTCTTGATCCCTGTCTCCTGTACAATGTCACAAACCTCCGTCTGTAGTTCATCAGGCACTCTGTCTATCAGATCTAGTCCCTTAAATCTATTTCTCACTTCCACTGTGTAATCATAAGGGATTTTATTTAGGTCATACCTGAATGGTCTAGTGGTTTTCCCTACTTTCTTCAGTTTAAGTCTGAATTTGGCAATAAGGAGTTCATGATCTGAGCCACAGTCAGCTCCTGGTCTTAATTTCGCTGACTGTATAGAGCTTCTCCATCTTTGGCTGCAAAGAATATAATCAATCTGATTTTGGTGTTGACCATCTGGTGATGTCCATGTGTAGAGTCTTCTCTTGTGTTGTTGGAAGAGGGTGTTTGCTATGACCAGTGCGTTCTCTTGGCAAAACTCTGTTAGTCTTTGCCCTGCTTCATTATGTATTTCAAGGCCAAATTTGCCTGTTACTCCAGGTGTTTCTTGACTTCCTACTTTTGCATTCCAGTCCCCTATAAGGAAAAGGACACTTTTTTGGGTGTTAGTTCTAAAAGGTCTTATAGGTCTTCATAGAATCGTTCAACTTCAGCTTCTTCAGTGTTACTGGTTGGGACATAGACTTGGATTACTGTGATATTGAATGGTTTGCCTTGGAGACAAACAGAGATCATTCTGTCGTTTTTGAGACTGCATCCAAGTACTGCATTTTGGACTCTTTTGTTGACCATGATGGCTACTCTATTTCTTCTAAGGGATTCCTGCCCACAGTAGTAGATATAATGCTCATCTGAGTTAAATTCACCCATTCCAGTCCATTTTAGTTCGCTGATTCCTAGAATGTTGACGTTCACTCTTGCCATCTTCTGTTTGACCACTTCCAATTTGCCTTGATTCATGGACCTAACATTCCAGGTTCCTATGCAATATTACTCTTTACAGCATTGGACCTTGCTTCTATCACCAGTCACATCCACAACTGGGTGTTGTTTTTGCTTTGGCTCCATCCCTTCATTCTTTCTGGAGTTATTTCTCCACTGATCTCCAGTAGCATGTTGGGCACCTACTGACCTGGGGAGTTCCTCTTTCAGTATCCTATCATTTTGCCTCTTCATACTGTTCATGGGGTTCTCAAGGAAAGAATACTGAAGTGGTTTGCCATTCCCTTCTCCAGTGGACCACATTCTGTCAGACCTCTCCACCATGACCCGCCCATCTTGGGTGGCCCCACAGGGCATGGCTTAGTTTCACTGAGTTAGACAAGGCTGTGGTCCATGTGATTAGATTGACTAGTTTTCTGTGAGTATGCTTTCAGTGTGTCTGCCCTCTGATGCCCTCTCGCAACACCTACCGTCTTACTTGGGTTTCTCTTACCTTAGATGTGGGGTATCTCTTCACGGCTGCTCCAGCAAAGCTCAGCCGCTGCTCTTTACCTTGGACGAGGGGTATCTCCTCACAGCCACCCCTCCTGACCTTGAACATGGAGTAGCTCCTCTCGGCCCTCCTGCACCCACGCAGCCACTGCTCCTTGGACATGGGGTTGCTCCTCCCGACTTAAGGAGAGTCAAAAACAATTCACAGTAGCAGAGGTGCCAGCAGCCAGATTGTGGCTGTGAGCTGAACTTGGCTCTGTCCTCTGCTACCTGCCTTATATTGTTTCTTACTCTGTTCCTAAACCTGATTCACCAGTCTGTTTTTTCTATGAGCTGTGTAATAACAAAATTCCTGTTGTCTCAACTTAGTCAGAATTGACTTCTTTCGTCTGTATCTAAAAGGGCTTAATGTGGGTGGAAACTGGTGTCAGGAGTGGATACAGGGCAACTATGCTCAGGGAAATGGCAGGAATGTGGGTTTCATGAATTGATCTAGTTAAAGCCAAAGGCAATGAGAATGTTATTAGTCTCCTAGGATGGAATTCTGGCATTCGACGGTGAAACAGGTAATAACCTCCTAGATTAAATATTTCTAGGCATTTTATTCTTTTGGAGGCTATTGTAGATGAAATTGTTTGCTTAGTTTCTTTTATGGATTTTTTATTGCTGATGAATTGTGTTGTGTACTGACCTGACCTTCACTGAATTTATTTTTTGCCTCTTGTAGAATGTTTGTAAATTCTTTGTAATTTTCTGTGTATAGAATCATGTCATCTTCAAATAGAGGTAGTTTTACTTCTTTTTTCCCCCAACTTTCATGCCTTTTATTTCTTTTTCTTGCATTATTTCTGTGACTAGAAGCTCCAGTTGAATAGCAACAGTGAAAGCAGGAAGCTTTGTCTTTTTCCTGGTCTTAGAAGGAAAGCTTTTAGTCTTTTATGATGTTAGCTATGAATTTTTCATGAATTCCATCTATTGTATTGAGAAAATTCACTTCTATTCCTAGTTTTCTTAGTATTTTTATCACTGAAGAGTGTTAGGTTTTGTCAAATCCTCTTTGTGCATCAGTTTAGATGATGATGTGTTTTTTTCTTCCTTTATTCTGTTAATGTCGTGCATTACATTTATTGATTTTCACCACCAATGCCTCCTTAAGAAAAATCCTACTAGGTCATGATGTATAATCCTTTTACTATGCTATTGAGATCACTTGGCTAGTATTTTTTTTTTTTTAGGATTTTTGCATTTATTTTTATAAGGGATATTGGCCTTTAATTTTCTTTTCTTGTAATGTCTTTATCTGGCTTTGATATTAGCATAATATTGACTTCATAGAATGAGTTAGGAAGTGTTTCCTCTTCTATTTTCTGGAAGACTCTAAGAATTGTTAAGAATTTTTATTTTTTTGCATTGCAGCTAGATAATATAGTTTATAATATCAGGAATAGGTTTTTAATTTCTTTGTGGCCTAGTACTTGTTTGATTTTTGTGAATGTCCTGTAAACACTAAAAGAGAAAAAAAATTGTCTTCTCTGTTGCTGAGTGTAAAGTTGTCTATTATCTACTAGTTTGAATTTGTTAATCTTTATGATTTACTTTATCTTTATTTTTCATTATTTTTCTCTGTATTATTCATTAATTTCCGAGAGGGATTTGATAAGATGTCCAACTAAAATAATTTATTCATGTATTTCTTTTACTTTTATCAGTTATTTCTTTGTATGTATGTCAAGTAATAATTTTAGGAGTATGTGCCTGTGTTCACAATCATCTTCTTAATTTATCATTCCTTTTAACATTAAATAATATCCTTTTCCCTTTACATATTTGATATTATTTATGCTAGATATCAGCATTCTTTTAGTTCATATTTGTCCAGTAAAATTTCCATCTCTATAAGAAATACTATTAGACCTTTTTCATGTGCTTCCTAAAGTAGTATTTTGCTTGACTTAAACTCATTTTATTCAGTTTGAGAGGTCTTCTGTGTCGGGACCAGCCCAACAGCGAAGCAACCCAAGGAAGCAGTGCCACGGAGGAATAAGGAACAATAAGAGTCATTCCAGGCAAAAGCCCAGATCCTAATCCTTGCATGCCTTTTATTGCTAACGTCTACTTCCTTGTGCTCTAGAGATACCTGTTTTTTTACACCCTCAGATCAGGGATAAAGATATACAATGCACAGTCCTCAAAGTCAAACCTTCAGGCCATTCATGGTTGTGTTTAGCCTTCAGCTAGTGACAACCTTTCTCAGCAAAACTCCCTCCAGGCTCTGGTTACAGAACAGTCACTAATGGTTTTCCATCAGTCACATCAGTACTTCAACATTTTGTTTGAAAGATGTTTTTCCATGATGTACTTTTTACTGCTCCCAGCCCTTCGCCTGGGGGTGATGAGAAAGCCGTTCTTATTTTTCAAAGAAGCCCTGTTAATTATAGAACAGGCCTGTGCATAGCATATTCCCTACATTCTGATCGGTAAGTTTAACCTATTTATGTTTATGGCCCTAACTGTTAAACTAGGATTTATCCTGTCACCATATTTCATGTTTCTTATTTATCATACTTTCTTTTGCTTTTTTTTTTTGTTTGTTATTCTTTAATCCTTCCATTCAGTTCAGTTCAGTCACTCAGTCGAGTCCAACTCTTTGCAACCCGTGAATCTCAGCACGCCAGGCCTCCCTGTCCATCACCAACTACTGAAGTTCACTCAGACTCACGTCCATCGAGTCAGTCATGCCATCCAGCCATCTCATCCTCTGTCGTCCCCTTCTCCTCCTGCCCCCAATCCCTCCCAGCATCAGAGTTTTTTCCAATGAGTCAACTCTTTGCATGAGGTGACCAAAGTACTGGAGTTTCAGCTTCAGCATCATTCCTTCCAAAGAAATCCCAGGGCTGATCTCCTTCAGAATGGACTGGTTGGATCTCCTTGCAGTCCAAGGGACTCTCTGGAGTCTTCTCCAACAAGACAGTTCAAAAGCAGCAATTCTTCGGCACTCAGCCTTCTTCACAGTCCAACTCTCACATCCATGTGTGGCTACTGGAAAAACCATAGCCTTGACTAGACGGACCTTAGTCGGCAAAGTAATGTCTCTACTTTTGAATCTGCTATCTAGGTTGGTCATAACTTTCCTTCCAAGGAGTAAGTGTCTTTTAATTTCATGGATGCAATCACCATCTGCAGTGATTTTGGAGCCCCCAAAAATAAAGTCTGACACTGTTGCCACTGTTTCCCCATCTATTTGCCATGAAATGATGGGACTGGATGCCATGATCTTCGTTTTCTGAATGTTGAGCTTTAAGCCAACTTTTTCACTCTCCTCTTTCACTTTCATCAAGAGGCTTCTGAATTCCTCTTCACTTTCTGCCATAAAGGTGGTGTCATCTGCATATCTGAGGTTATTGATATTTCTCCCTGCAATCTTGATTCCAGCTTGTGTTTCTTCCAGTCCAGCATTTCTCATGATGTATTCTGCACATAAGTTAAATAAGCAGGGTGACAATATACAGCCTTGACGTACTCCTTTACCTATTTGGAACCAGTCTGTTGTTCCATGTCCAGTTCTAACTGTTGCTTCCTGACCTGCATATAGGTTTCCCAAGAGGCAGGTCAGGCAGCCTGGTATTCCCATCTCTTTCAGAATTTTCCACAGTGTATTGTGATCAACACAGTCAAAGGCTCTGGCATAGTCAATAAAGTAGAAATAGATGTTTTTCTGGAACTCTCTTGCTTTTTCCATGATCCAGCGGATGCTGGCAATTTGATCTCTGGTTCCTCTACCTTTTCTAAAACCAGCTTGAATATCTGGAAGTTCACGGTTCACGTATTGCTGAAGCCTGGCTTGGAGAATTTTGGGCATTACTTTACTAGCATGTGCGATGAGTGCAATTGTGTGGTAGTTTGAGCATTCTTTGGCATTGCCTTTCTTTGGGATTGGAATGAAAACTGACCTTTTCCACTGATGTGGCCACTGCTGAGTTTTCCAAATTTGCTGGCACATTGAGTGCAACACTTTCACAGCATCATCTTTCAGGATTTAAAAGAGCTCAACTGGAATTCCATCACCTCCACTAGCTTTGTTCGTAGTGATGCTTCCTAAGGCCCACTTGACTTCACATTCCAGGATGTCTGGCTGTAGGTGAATGATCACACCATTGTGATTATCTTGGTTGTGAAGATCTTTTTTGTACAGTTCTTCTGTGTTGACTTTTTAAGCATTATTAATGTTTGCACCTTTTCCAGAACAAGGGCATTCATTACCTTAGCTTGCCCTCATTTCTCTGCGTGCTTGTACCCCCAACCCCATCCTACTCAATAGCCATGTAGATAACATACAGAATTTTAGTTCTGGATTTTATGCTTGTACTTTTAAAAAATTTCCATTTATTAGTAAGCTTTAAACTCATTGCAGATGGTGATTGCAGCCATGAAATTAAAAGACACTTACTCCTGGAAGGAAAGTTATGACCAACCTAGATAGCATATTCAAAGCAGAGGCATTACTTTGCCAACAAAGGTCCATCTAGTCAAGGCTATGGTTTTTCCAGTGGTCATGCATGGATGTGAGAGTTGGACTGTGAAGAAGGCTAAGCGCCAAAGAATTGATGCTTTTGAACTGTGGTGCTGGAGAAGACTCTTGAGAGTCCCTTAGACTGCAAGGAGATCCAACCAGTCCATTCTAAAAGATATCAGCCCTGGGATTTCTTTGGAAGGAATGATGCTAAAGCTGAAGCTCCAGTACTTTGGCCACCTCATGTGAAGAGTTGACTCATTGGAAAAGACTCTGATGCTGGGAGGGATTGGGGGCAGGAGGAGAAGGGGACGATAGAGGACGAGATGGCTGGATGGCATCACGGACTTGATGGACGTGAATCTGAGTGAACTCTGGGAGTTGGTGATGGACAGGGAGGCCTGGCGTGTTGCAATTCATGGAGTCACAGAGTCAGACACAACTGAGCGACTGAACTGAAACTCACCCTTACTCCCCATAAATCTGAATCATCCTTCCGACTTTTTCTCCTTTCCTTGTTGAAATATTTACTGCAAGAGTGTTTTCAAAAAAGGACTTTTTAGCCTCAGATGCCTGAAGATTATCTTAATTTTGTTCTCACATTTAAGTGATCACTTACCTGGATATAATATTCTATCCATAAATATTTTCTTTATGCTTTGAGAATATATTTTCATTATCTTGATGGTTAGAATTGCTGCTGAGAATTCTGAACTTCATCGGATTGTTTCATAGGCAGTCGTGGTTTTCTCTCTGAAACTTTTAGAACTTACTGTTTTTTTTTTTTTATCATTGTTGTATTTCTCTATGTGTGTCCAAGTGTGACTATTTTTCATTAATTTATTCTATTGACACTTTATGGACCACCGACCTAAGAAAGATGTACAACTTGAGAGTTGTGAGTTAGGTTTTATTTGGGACAAAATGAGGACTGCAGCCTGGGAGACAGCACCTCAGACAGCTCTGAGAGTCTGCTGCAGGGAAGTAGAGGGGGAAGCTCAATATATATGATTTTGGTGAAGGGGGCGTTCATGCAATCAAGCACTTACCTTACATAAAGCTTTCTGCTGGTCATCAGGGGTTGATGTCACCATAAAGGGTGAGGAAATGCAAGGATTGAAATCATAAAATTCTGTTCCTGAAAATATCTAATTATCTAAAGAGCCGTTCCACCAGTTTTCCTGGAGTACAAAGTGCCTCATTCCTGTGCTCCACCCTGAACTCCCTTCAGGGCATGTCGAAGATCAACAGCTGCAGCAGCATGGGATTCATTCCTGCAAGAGGCAGATGGCAAATAACCTTGAGCGTGTGCATATGTGTGCTGTCATGCCCAGCTGTTTGCCAACCCAAGGACCATAGCCTGCCAGGTTCTTCTGTCTGTGGACTTTTCTAGGCAAGAATATTGGAGTGGGTTGCTATTTTCTACTCTAGGGGATCTTCCAGACCTAAGGATCAAACCCGTGTCTCTTGAGTCTCCTGCATTGGCAGGCAGACACTTTGCCACCTGCGCTGGTTTGTAGTTGACAGGACCTTCAAACTATCTTTGGGGGCTCGGCATTATTCCCATCCCCTCACCTCCACCCAAATCCTTTTCTACCCCAAATCCCAGACCTTAAAATGGAAAACCTGTGCTTTCGGAACTAGTATGCAGACTCACAAGGAAATCCTGCTGAGGAACTCAGTTGATTTGCTTCTCTAAGCTGAGTCCACCCTCCCTCAAGGCCAGTGAGTCTGGGTTCATAATTGATTGCTTGAGTGAGTGAGTGAAAGTTCGCTCAGTCCTGTCTGACTCTTTGTGACCCCACAGACTAGACTATTCATGGAATTCTCCAGGCCAGAATACTGGAGCGGGTAGCCGTTCCCTTCTCCAGGGGATCTTTCCAACCCAGGGATCGAATCCAGGTCTCCCGCATTGCAGGCGGATTCTTTACCAGCTGAGTTTCCAGGGAAGCCCAACTGATTGCCAATTACAAACTGGCACTTGCCAAGAGCATTGCCAGTGACTGAACAACAGCAACAAGGGCATTTGCCATCTGCCTCTGCCTCTGAGGATGTGGAACCCTGCGCTGCTGCAGCTGTTGACCCTCAATATCCGCTGAGGGAGTTCAGGGTGGAGTGAGGCACTCTGTACTCCAGGGAATCCGGTGCAACAAGTCTTTAGGTAGAGTTAGATATTTTCAGGAACTGATTTCATGATCCCAACATTTGCATCTTTTCATATCTAAGTTGCCGGGAGCCAGCACCAGCAGTCTCCCCCGTGCCAAAGGTCATGAGGTTAAGGGGTCAGACAGGCAAAGGCAAGTCGGGCCTTAAGGGAGCCTCGCTGAATTCTCTTGGGCATCTACCCAAAAAAACCCAGAGTCTGCCTGCCTTACTGCATTATGCTTTCCACCTACTCTTCTGACATTACAGAGGTGGGGGTGGGGCTATCCCCCGACCACCTTTCTCTGGAGAAACTTAACTTAGAGCTCCAGTTAACAGTCTCCTGCATATAAAAGGAGTGTTTCAGCTCAAACCCCTCTGATGGCTCTCTAACTTGCCTTACCGGACTTCTACAACCACGCATGTGATTGTTTACAGCCCCTCAACCGCGAGAGGCAAGGGAAGCCTAAAACATAGAGCCTTTCAAAGAGTTAAAAAGTTAGAGTAGTGCTGGTGTAGGATTTCACTGTTGAGCCAATGCTTGTTGCTAAGTTCCCATATCTCTTATCCACTGTGCACCTGGGAGTGTGTTAGTTAACATAGTTAGAATGCAAGAAAAACAAGTGTAGCCTTGAAACTAACCTCATCAGAATTTTGAGCTAATTGGTTCTTTCTTTGTTGTAACTGGCTGCATTACTTCATGAAAATGTAACTTTGTTTGATACTTTCTGAGGCTGACATAGACTAGAAATATAAAGAAAAAACACTTCAAGGGAAAATAAGTTTTCTGGCTGAGCAGCCTTTATCAAAAGAGGGTCTTAAAATGTTTCACAGGCCTCAAGGCCAGAAGATAATGTACACAACATCATTTGTGGGAAAGGTATAAAGTCCTTTAAAAAATAAAGTTATTGGGCCTCGCTCACCGAAACAGCTTGGTCTCCCTGCGTCAATCATTCTCTCCTGCTCTTACTCTCTCTTTCAGGCTGGTTCCCATCTGGAGTACAGAGGTCTGCCGTGTCTACTTATTTGCCTGGGTTTCTAAGACCTGAATGGGAAGGCATCCTGTGCCTTCACTCCCTCGGGAGACCAGGAGGGCACCTGTGGCCTTACGTAGACGGTGCAAGTTTCTTGTCTTGAGACTTTATTGATTTTCTGTATAAACCAATGAACATCAGCCTCTTTTCTTCTCTCCCTATTTTCTTATCTACAACATTCTTTCCTTATCTATCTCTCTCTAAATCAATCGCCGACTCCGTCCACCCTTCGAATTCCCTGGATCCACCGGAGCTGGACCCTGGCACTAAGTGAAGTGAAGTCGCTCAGTTGTGTCCAACTCTTTGTGACCCCATGGACTGTAGTCTATCAGGCTCCTCCATCCATGGGATTTTCCAGGCAATAGTACTGGAGCGGGTTGCCATTTCCTTCTCCAGGGGATCTTCCCAACCCTGGGATCGTCTCCCTCGTTGTAGACAGATGCTTTACCGTCTGAGCCCCCTAGAAAAGGAGTAAATCCCTTCATGATGACATCAGCTCCTCATGACCAGCAGAAAACCTTTTGTAGAGTGACTGCTTAATTGCACTGAACTCAGCCCCCTTCACCAAAATCATATATATTGACCTTCCCCCACTGTCTCTTTGGAGCAGTTTCTCAGAGCTGTCTGAGGTGCCATCTGCTGGGCTGCAGTCCTCATTCTGTCCCAAATAAAACCTAACTCGAAACTCTCACATTGTGCATCTTTTTAGTTGACACAGGGAAATGAGTCGTGCCTGACTCTGTGCGACCCCATAGACAGCAGCCCACCAGGCTCCCCCGTCCCTGGGATTCTCCAGGCAAGAACACTGGAGTGGGTTGCCATTTCCTTCTCCCATGCATGAAAGTGAAAAGTGAAAGTGAAGTCGCTCAGTCGTGTCCAATTCCTAGCGACCCCATGGACTGCAGCGCTAGTGCTCAAAAAACTTGAACTTCTTGAGGGGTTTCAGCAAAGCCTTATAAAAGGCAAGGTGAGGAGAGTCCCAGGGTATGTGATTGACTCATGCACATTTCTCTGACTGGTTGATGGTGAGGGTGTCACAGGGTTTAACACTGTCAATCCCAAGGTTCCTGTAGGCCTGGGGACTCTGTGCTCATGGTCATTAAGTAATTGATCTATTCCCTTTGGGGATGATTTTAGCTTGTGTAAAACAACTCAAGGAACGTGCATCAGGTACTATTATCTGGGTACTCCATTGTTGTTTAGTCACTAATTTGTATCCAATTCACAAGAGCTAAAGCAGAGGATGGGGGGAAGGTTCTGTACCAGGATAGCTCCCTAAGATCCTGCTCAATTACAGAGCATCTAGGAATTCCCAAGGTCTCCACTCAGGCTTCTCACTTAATTGTTCATTTATGCCTTGGCTGCTGCAGACACCTGATGCCTTCAAATGATAATATGTCACGAGAATTTACTGGATCCCCACGTGTGTGATTGTCACTCCAGTCCCAGAAGTCCACTTTTTATAAGGGCATCATCTTGTTTTGTTTTTCACGAAGAACTAATGTTTTACCCAGACAGTTAAATTGCTCCTCATTAAAATAAATAAATAAATAAATAAATTGCTCATCATTTCCAGGTGCATGAAAAGCATCTTGGGGATTTTTCAGGACTTCACCATTGCAGAAAAGGGGATCCCTTCCGGGGCCTGAGAGTGGGCTCTTGTCCAGCACTTGGAAATGAATTGAGACATGTGCCGACAAAGCAAGAGACTTCACTGGAAAGGGGCACCCAGGTGGAGAACCGCAGGGTAAAGGAAACCAGAGAACTGCTCTGCCATGTGACTCGCAGTCTCGAGTTTTATGGTAATGGGGTTAGTTTCCAGATTGTCTCTGGCTAATCATTCCAACTCAGGGTCCTTCCTGATAGTGGAGGCATTGCTCAGCCAAGATGGATTCCAGTGAGGAGGATTTGGGGAGGCTGACAGGATATTTGGACAGGCATCTCCTCCCTCCTTTTGACCTTTTCCGAAATCTTCATGTTGGTGGCAGCTTGTTAATCCTGGTTTCCTTACCAGGCTCTCTTGTTGTAAGATAACTCGTGGCAGTGGTTACTATCTTTCCTGGCCAGGGTGGACAGTTTCAGTCAGTATTTCTCCTAACAACTTCTGCTGAGAGACTTCATACTCCAGATTCTTTCTGGGAATTGAGGCAGAGGTCTCTTTCTTCTAAAACTACTTCCTGCTGAGAGTGGGCTTAGACCTGCCTAGCAGGGTAGAAGTCTCTCTCCCCCTGATTCAAAACGAGGTATTCTGGGTCCCAAACCAGCATTCATCCTTGTAGTAACAATGATTTGGCCTGAAATTGTTGGACCTTGTCAGATACAAACCTCGTAAGCAGTCGAAATAGATAGGGGGCCAAACAGGAGGCCTGAAAGGATGATTTTAGCCGGACTCAAGAACAGAAGGCAGAATTTGGGGTGAGGACTGCAAGGGGTATAGCTTTCTTCTGATTGGCTGGTGGTGAGGTAACAGGGTGGTGCTCTAGGAATCTTGCACTCAGCCTGAAGTTATCCTCTTTCTGGTCGAAGGCCTTAGTTCCTGCAGAACTCAGAGATATTGTTATGGATGCTACTTGAGAGGGAATTGGGACCCTATCTCAAGACTGTACCACCCTTGACTGCTCCTTCCCTGTTTTTCCCTTCCCTTCCCTGATTAGCGAGTGTTTGCAGCTGCCCGATGGAACTCAGAGAACTCAGAGAAGGTCAGGGAGGCTGAACGAAGCGTATACCCAGCAAACAACAGGGGACACAGAAAAGACTTGTACTCTGGACCCTCAAAGAGTTCTGCTCAGTTTCAGTTCAGAGTACTGGGAGGAGATGGCTCTGGCCACCTTCTGCTAAAATGGGGCAGAGTTCTTCCCCAGTTTGGAGAATTGACACTGAATTGGAAATATTGCTGAGTTTCAAATCTGGAATGTGAGTCTTGTATTATCTGGGCCTTATCAATTTCTATAGGGAGAAATAGAGTTTTCCCTTAGATATAAAGGCAGTTTATATCTAAGGTGAGAAAAAGGAGAAGTTTACTAAAAAGCACAAACAACTTTCTAGGGATAGCTGCACTACCTGAAGGGGAGAAACATAAGTGGAAGTTGTAGGAGGCCATCCTCCAGTATCTTTGCCAGGGAAGGTCATACTTTGGCAATCAGAATGGCAGGTAAATGGTGAAATTGATTGGAAACTTTTTAGAGGTATGCTCATGAACCCCCATAAATGACCAAAGGGAAGGGTTTGGGATGAGGATGACCAGACAGTGACAGAAGATTTCAGTGCTAATATGCTTTCGTTCCTCTGCACAGACAGGTGAGGCCACATGACATTGGGCTTATGAGATGTACAAGAGCAGTGTTGGTGACAGGGAGACACAGACATGGAAGACCACATTTCACACTCATCGGGCCAACTGGAGGAATCTTGATGGAAAGAAGTGAACAGAGAACTCGATTCTTGGGAGAGATAAAGTCAGTCCCGTCCATCATTTTTGTCAGAATCTTTGGGAGACTAAGATTTAGCTTACGTCTCAGGGAAGCCTGAATGGAAGGTTACATCCTCAGAGTTTATCTCCTAACTGTATCCTAACTTCAAATCACTTTCAGATAGCACCTGGCTTTCCAATTCATGTCACCTCCATCCCAGGGAACAGGATGACTCTCCCGGAGTTAGGCATCCTGCTAGATGTCGGTGTGCTGCCTTAGAATGGGGTATCCCCACCCTTGCTCCCGCTCCTACTCCTCTGGAGTCTTGCCCTAATACAAGCTGCTGCAATCGGCCTCCTAGGTGCTACATACTCATTCATTTTGTTGTTTGACAAAATCATCTTCACAGGACGCTTGAGAAAATATTCTCGAGCCTTCTGCCCTGTCTAGAGACAGAGATGTGGAAGGAGGAAAGGAGCTAGCTGGGAGGAACTTGAGTCTGATCTGTTGGTTTTCTGAGTGCCTTATATTCATGGACCCACTGCAGAGCACACACATGGTCCTTCTAGCCAAAGAAGATCCACCAGAATGCCTAAATGGAAAGACAGACATAGCCCAAACTATGCCACAGATTTAGTTTATTTTGAACACAAGTGTTTTTAGACAGCAGCCCCTGCACCATTTTAGATCTTTATCCCCCAGGGCTACAATTCCAGGCAAAGGAAAGAGCAAGCAATGGATATGGAAGTCTTGTTATGCCAAGCATCGAATTCGTGGATTCATAAGAAATCTTCAGGTGCTGTTCTTCAGGCATGCTCAATAACTGTCCAGTCCAGCTTTCCCACGGCCACCAGAGCCAACCTTCTAAAAATACAAATTTGATCATGACATTAACTGGGCTTAGAAACACCCAGCAGTTTACCAAACCCTTCAGCAGGACGCTCTCTCTCCTCACTGGACTCTGGCCTGGATGACCCTCCACCATCCCCCTGAGATGCTGCAATGCTTTCCTACTACCACCACTTCCCCGTCTCCAATGGAAGATCCATACTCCTCCCACCCTCTCAACTGCCCTGCCTTCCTCCTGCTAACTTTCTGCACCCTGTATTTTTTCGCTCAATGTTCTCTACTATCTGACAACCTTCCCAATCTCTCTCCCTCTAGGCAAAGCCCATAACCCTTCTCTTTCTCCCACAGATTGTACAAGAAATCTGTGCAAAGCACTGGTCACCCTACATTTAGATTGTTTATCTATGTCTGTCTCATTTATCCAGTTGTATCTGTCTTTTTGTTTCAATTTCTGCACAATGCATGCCTGACACAGGAGATACTCAATCCCTAGGGATTCCCTTTCCCTTCCTTCCTCCTCCCGGGCTGTTCCATTTTCCAGGAAGAGTTAAATTCCTTTGGTGAGGAAGGAGAAATAAAGTGAGAAAACCTTGGTTAAGAATGACCTGTGAATCTGTATCATGGATACTTGTCTCAACTGAACCCATCAGCGTTGTCCTGGGAGAGGGCTCCTCTTTTAGGACGAGGCCTCAGGTAGTGTGGCCAGCTGTCCGTCTGCCGTGTTTCGAGCCCCTTTCTCTGGGAGTTTTCTAGACTCTCCTGTGCGGTGGACATGTGAGCAAAGTCCACTGGAGAGTTGTGTGCACCCCTTGGCCAGCTCTTGACCGACTTGTACTCACTCTGAAGACAGCAGTTTTGCAGACGTGACCACACCCATTGCTGCAGCATTTCGCTCCCTCAGGACAGGAATCATCTCCTGAGCACAGTTCAACACAAATTCCCATAGTACCTTTGGGCACCTCTGGGCAGAATCCAGGTCTCTGTCGTCCTGAAACACAGGATGGTGTTTGGCGTGTGGCGCAGTCGCTGAGACAGGCCTGAGGACGGACGCTGGAGGCCTGATGCCTCCATCACAGGCAGGACTGCTGCCTCTTCCCTTGCTTCCTTTGTGCTCTGGACTCCTCCCCGAGCCTCCACTGCTCCTCTCTCATGAAGCCCACAGTCTGGGCCTTAGGAGAATGCTCTCCTTTCTCTGAAGGCTGCACAGTCTCAGAAGATAAGAAACCTGCACAGTCACAACTCTCTTCTTCCCACCTTAATAGAAGATTCTAGAAAATCCTCTGCTTACAGAGATCACCATCCCCTGTCTCACACATTCCGTTTGTCCCCCGCCTTCCTCTGGGGTCCCATACACAAGGCACAGGTCCTAACCAGAGAGAAAACTTACCTTTTACCCCCAATTTCTAATCAGACCCAACCCAGTCTGATAGGGAGAATGGGACACACAGGATGAGTGCTCATTTAGATCAAAGAAAATGCATCTAATCAAGGCCAACTCCCCACTCTGTGAGGGGACCTGGTTGCTTCCAGGCAAAACCACCCTCAGGTCTAACACTGGGCTCTGAGCCTGCTCTGCTGTCAGTTAGGGTCCCCTCAGCACCCTCACCTTTGACAAGAGATCCCTGAGCCCAGGCGACCTCCAGCCCCATGACGATGAAAGCCAGCAGAACAAAGATGGTGCCTGTCTTCATGTTGGCCTCTGGTGTGGTGCAGGGGCAGAGCCCAGCTATAATTTATACTCACAGTGTCACCAGAAAGGAGGGTGAGGTGAGAGGCAGTAGAACAAGAAGAGTATTAAAATGTAAGCTCTCAAGGGAGTGTCCCAGGATATTCTAGTTTCTTTGTTCTATTTCACAACTGTTTTCTCAGACTAGGGAATGGTTTCTTGGATATGCAAATACCAAACCAGAGAGTTTGGGAACATTTTTTAGCCTTTCTTTCATTGCTCCATCACAACTTGGCTCTGGTTTCCCCGGTGCCTTTGGGAGCCACGGTCAAAGAAAAGAATTTTCTCCATGTAACTTAGAATTTCACAGTGAGAGCTGAAATTTTGAAGCTAGGCATTGTCAGGGCCCATCTGGGGTCTCCAGCAGGTCCAGTTACGCAGGATGGTAAATGTGTGCTTTGGAGCCCTTGCTAGGCACGAGGGTAGAATCATAATGGTACTGACATCAGTCGTCTAAGGGGATGGATGTTGTGAGATCACAAGCTGGCTGGAGCCCTTGAGAGTTGAGAGACATGGTCTATCTTGATGATTGGTGGTCTCTGAGGCTACCCTGCTCCATACCAAGAAGTTCCTGGAGAGAAGGCTGTGTGGGTGACCTACATGAGCAGAGTTCAGTTCAGTTCATTTCAGTTGCTCAGTCGTGTCTGACTCTTTGCGACCCCGTGAATTGCAGCACGCCAGTCCTCCCTGGCCATCACCAACTCCCAGAGTTCACTCACTCTCACGCCCATTGAGTCAGTGATGCCATCCAGCCATCTCATCCTCTGTCTTCCCCTTCTCCTCCTGCCCCTAATCCCTCCCAGCATCAGACTCTTTTACAATGAGTCAACTCTTAGCATGAGGTGGCCAAAGTACTGGAGTTTTAGCTTTAGCATCATTCCTTCCAAAGAAATCCCAGGGTTGATCTCTTTCAGAATGGACTGGTTGGATCGCCTTGCAGTCCAAGGGACTCTCAACAGTCTTCTCCAACACCACAGCTCAAACGCATCAATTCTTCGGCGCTCAGCCTTCTTCACAGTCCAACTTTCACATCCATGCATGACCACAGGAAAAACCATAGCCTTGACTAGACGGACCTTAGTCGGCAAAGTAATGTCGCTGCTTTTGAATATGCTATCTAGGTTGCTCATAACTTTCCTTCCAAGGAGTAAGCATCTTTTAATTTCATGGCTGCAATCACCATCTGCAGTGATTTTGGAGCCCCCAAAAATAAAGACTGACACTGTTTCCACTGTTTCCCCTTCTATTTCCCATGAAGTGATGGGACCAGATGCCATGATCTTCGTTTTCTGAATGTTGAGCTTTAAGCCAAATTTTTCACTCTCCTCTTTCACTTTCATCAAGAGGCTTTTGAGTTCCTCTTCACTTTCTGCCATAAGGGTGGTGTCATCTGCATATCTGAGGTTATTGATATTTCTCCCGGCAATCTTGACTCCAGCTTGTGCTTCTTCCAGTCAGGCGTTTCTCATGATGTACTCTGCATATAAGTTAAATAAGCAGGGTGACAATATACAGCCTTGATATACTCCTTTTCCTATTTGGAACCAGTCTATTGTTCCATGTCCAATTCTAACTGTTGCTTCCTGACCTGCATACAGATTTCTCAAGAGGCAGGTCAGGTGGTCTGATTTTCCCATCTCTTTCAGAATTTTCCACAGTTTATTGTGCTCCACACAGTCAAAGGCTTTGGCATAGTCAATAAAGCAGAAATAGATCTTTTTCTGGAACTCTCTTGCTTTTTCCATGATCCAGCGGATGCTAGCAATTTGATCTCTGGTTCCTCTGCCTTTTCTAAAACCAGATTGAACATCTGGGAGTTCACGGTTCACATATTGCTGGAGCCTGGCTTGGAGAATTTTGAGCATTACTTTACTAGCATGTGAGATGAGTGCAATTGTGCAGTAGTTTGAGCATTCTTTGGCGTTGCCTTTCTTTGGGATTGGAATGAAAACTGACCTTTTCCACTGGTGTGGCCACTGCTGAGTTTTCCAAATTTGCTGGCATATTGAGTGCAGCACTTTCACAGCATCATCTTTCAGGATTTGAAAGAGCTCAACTGGAATTCTATCACCTCCACTAGCTTTGTTCATAGTGATGCTTTCTAAGGCCCACTTGACTTCACATTCCAGGATGTCTGGCTCTAGGTGAGTGATCACACCATCGTGATTATCTGGGTCATGAAGATCTTTTTTGTACAGTTCTTCTGTGTATTTGCCATCTCTTCTTAATATCTTCTGCTTCTATTAGGTCCATACCATTTCTGTCCTTTATTGAGCCCATCTTTGCATGAAATGTTCCCTTGGTATCTCTAATTTTCTTGAAGAGATCTCTAGTCTTTCCCATTCTGTTGTTTTCCTCTATTTCTTTGCATTGATCGCTGAAGAAGGCTTTCTTTTATCTTCTTGCTATTCTTTGGAATTCTGCATTCAGATGCTTATATCTTTCCTTTTCTCCTTTGCTTTTCACTTCCCTTCCTTTCACAGCTATTTGTAAGGCTTCCCCAGACAGCCATTTTGCTTTTTTGCAATTTTTTTCCATGGGGATTTTCTTGATCCCTGTCTCCTGTACAATGTCATGAACCTCATTCCATAGTTCATCAGGCACTCTATCGATCAGATCTAGTCCCTTAAATCTATTTCTCACTTCCACTATATAATCATAAAGGATTTGATTTAGGTCATACCTGAATGGTCTAGTGGTTTTCCCTGTTTTCTTCAATTTCAGTCTGAATTTGGTAATAAGGAGTTCATGATCTGAGCCACAGTCAGCTCCTGGTCTTGTTTTTGTTGACTGTATAGAGCTTCTCCATCTTTTGCTGCAGAGAATATAATCAATCTGATTTTGGTGTTGACCATCTGGTGATGTCTTGCCCGGAAAGTCCCATGGATGGAGGAGCCTGGAAGGCTGCAGTCCATGGGGTCACTGAGGGTCGGACAGGACTGAGCGACTTCACTTTCACTTTTCACTTTCATGCATTGGAGAAGGAAATGGCAACCCACTCCAGCATTCTTGCCTGGAGAATCCCAGGGATGGGGGAGCCTGGTGGGCTGCTGTCTATGGGGTCGCACAGAGTCGGACACGACTGAAGCGACTTAGTAGCTTAGCAGCATAGAGCTTCTCCATCTTTGCTGCAGAGAATATAATCAACCTGATTTTGGTGTTGACCATCTGGTGATGTCCATGTGTAGAGTCTTCTCTTGTGTTGTTGGAAGAGGGTGTTTGCTGTGACCAGTGCATTTTCTTGGCAAAACTCTATTAGTCTTTTCCCTGCTTCATTCTGCATTCCAAGGCCAAATTTGCCTGTCATTCCAGGTGTTTCTTGACTTCCTACTTTTGCATTCCAGTCCCCTATAGTGAAAAGGATATCTTTTTGGGGTGTTAGTTCTAAAAGGTCTTGTAGGTCTTCGTAGAACTGTTCAACTTCAGCTTCTTCAGCGTTACTGGTTGGGGTATAGACTTGGATTACTGTGATATTGAGTGGTTTGCCTTGGAAATGAACAGAGATCATTCTGTCATTTTTGAGACTGCATCCAAGTACTGCATTTCAGACTCTTTTGTTGACCATGATGGCTACTCCATTTCTTCTGAGGGATTCCTGCCCGCAGTAGTAGATATAATGGTCATCTGAGTTAAATTCACCTATTCCAGTCCATTTTAGTTTGCTGATTCCTAGAATGTCGACGTTCACTCTTGCCATCTCTTGTTTGACCACTTCCAATTTGCCTTGATTCACAGACCTGACATTCCAGGTTCCTATGCAATATTGCTCTTTTCAGCATCGGATCTTGCTTCTATCACCAGTCACATCCACAACTGGGTGTTGTTTTTGCTTTGGCTCCATCCCTTCGTTCTTTCTGGAGTTATTTCTCCACTGATCTCCAGTAGCATATTGGGCACCTACTGATCTGGGGAGTTCCTCTTTCAGTATCCTATCATTTTGCCTTTTCATACTGTTCATGGGGTTCTCAAGGCAAGAATACTGAAGTGGTTTGCCATTCCCTTCTCCAGTGGACCACATTCTATCAGACCTCTCCACCATGACCCGCCCATCTTGGGTTGCCCCATGGGCATGGCTAGGTTCATTGAGTTAGACAAGGCTGTGGTCCTAGTGTGATTACATTGACTAGATTTCTGTGAGTATGGTTTCAGTGTGTCTGCCCTCTGATGCCCTCTGGCAACACCTACTATCTTACTTGGGTTTCTCTTACCTTGGGCGTGGGGTATCTCTTCACGGCTACTCCAGCAAAGCACAGCCGCTGCTCCTTACCTTGGATGAGGGGTATCTCCTCCCGCTGCACTTCCTGACCTTCAGTGTGGGATGGCTCCTCTAGGCCCTCCTGCGCCTGCACAGAACTACAGGAGAAAGACACAAAAGCCCCCTCAGGGGCCTGTGGAAGGAGCCCACCCACTTTCCCATCCCAATTACAAAATCTTTGAGAGAGGCATATGCAGGTAAAAGCTGAATGACCGTGGGAATGAAGAGAAAGTGACTTAATCCTTGGTGGTCAGAGCTCAGACAAGCACCTTAGGACCTCCTGTGGGGAAGCCTGCTACCCAAGAGCAGAGAAAGGCTAAGCCAGCCAAGAAAGGAGGACTCAGCCTGTCCATTCAGGCAGAGAGCTCACATTAGCATCTGGGAATCTCAGCATGTTCAAAGGGTATAAGCCCCCAGGAATGACTCCTTGGTCTGAAGGAGGGACCAGGGTTCCCGGGGAGGGAGCTCAGTCTGGGGTGGAGATCAATGGCCCCATGCAGCACAGCAAAGGGGAAGCCCTGATCCAAACCCAAGATGGCTGGCTGGACCCCAGGATGCTGTATTCTGTAGCCGTGACTGTGGGGCTTATGGATATGGGGAGAGGGGAGGAGAGGGTGAGATGCATGGAGAGAATAACATGGAAACTTACATTACCATATGTAAAATAAATAGCCAGTGGGAATTTGCTATATGGCTCAGGAAACTCAAGCAGGGGCTCTGTATCCACCTAGAGGGGTGGGATGGGGCGGGAGATGGGAGGGAGGTTCAAAAGGGAGGGGATATTTGTGTACCCATGGCTGATTCGGGTTGAGGTTTGGGTCTGTTCTTTGTTGTGGTATGTGGGCTTCTCACTGCGGTGGCTTCTCTTGTTGCAGAACATAGGCTGTAAGCACACGGGCTTCAGTAGTTGTGGTTCATGGGCTCAGTTGCTCTGTGGCAGGCAGAACCTTCCTGGACCAGGGATTGAACCTTCGTCCCCTGCATTGGCAGGCAGATTCTTATCTCCTACTAATCTATTCTTGAATGAGACTTGAAGCTATGGCTTTTCTGGTAAGGCAGGGGGTGAGAAGAAGGTGATTCCAGACAGGTAGTGGGATGACTGAGGAAGTGAAATCTTAAACTCAGATACAAAACATGACTAAGTGACTAATACAGGTGTTACAAGGCATGGAATAGAGTTCCCTGTGCTATACAGTAGGTCTTTGCTGTTTATCTGTTTTATATACAGTAGTGTGCATCTGTTCATCTTAACCTCCTAATTTCTCTCTCCCCTCTTAAGTTTTTAATGGACTAGTTGAAGCTTCTAGTCCCATCCTCCCCTTGGGATGTATCTCAGTTGGGAATATGAGGCAGTGAATACTCAGCACAGAAAAGGAATTTAACTAGAGATATTGTATAACACAATAGAATCAGCTTGTTATTGTAGTACTTTGAGTTTCCAATATGAAGAAAAGCATAATTAAGGCCTGTAATGTCTTGCTGAATAGGCATTGCAAGAACAGATGCTGCAAGATTATTAAAGAGAGACTCCGTACAATAATAATGGCAATACTTGGCCTTTATTAAGCATGAAATTGTCTGGCAGGTCCTGTGCGTGTACTTTATATGAATCATCTCACTGAAGGCTCACAAGCCTGTGGAGTTGCTTCCATGGGCATCCCCATGTCACAGAGGAATAAAGCGAAATTCAAAGAATGTCATTCCTTGTAAACACTTCAAACCCATGATGGAGCACTGATGTGGAATTTCCCATGGCAGTGTTAGAGGACTTGGCCGACTTGGCCAGGCAAAACAGTAGTCCCTTGCATGAGTTATCTTACAACAGGAGGTACTGGTAAGGAACTCAGAATTATAAGCTACCACTAACTGGAAGAATTTAGGAAAGGTCAAAAGGAGAGATGACATGCCAGTCCAAATGTCCTGCTAACCTCCCAGAATCCTTTTCACTGGAATCTATCTTGGCTGTTTGAGGCACGCACCACCAGGAAGGACTCTGAGTCAGAATGATTAGCCAGAGACAACCCAGAAACTAACCCCATTACCATAAAATCTGAGATTGGGAGCCAGTTCCCTGGGTTCTCTTGCCCTTCGGCTCTGTATCTGGGTGTCCTTTTCCAATAAAGACTTGCTTTGTCAGCATTTGTGCCTCCTCAGATAATTTGTTTCTGAATGTTAAATAAGAGCCCACTCTCAGACCCTGGAAGAGGTTTCCCTTCCTGCAACAAATGGCGACTCTGGTGGGATCTCTTCTTCACTACAACTGACATCCTGACCACTTGGGGTACACGGAGACCAGCTCACCCACTGGTGGACCAGACCCAGGGGCCACAACTGGGGCCATTTTGTCCCTGATCTCCTCCTGATGTGGATGACTGGCCAGGGTGCCTTGACCAGGGAAGGGACAGGAGATTTTATTGACCTCTTTCCCCTTCCCTCTCTCTTCTTCGTTTCAATCCCTCCTATCCTCCTATTTTTTCTTCTGTCCTGGTCCTGGACACAGGGGTCTGGTTGAAGGGCCTCAGCCTGACCTGAGGGTTGACACCTGATCACCTCTGGTGGGCAGAGAACTCTGACTCTGGTTCAGGTCTGGTATCTGGCCTCTAGTTTCTGGTAGGGTTGGGTTCCCATCCTCCCTTCCTGGAAGCCCAGGGGAAAGTCTCATAACACCTGGGCACCTGCAAGTGACCAACAGGTGTCTGTAAGGGCACCCCCTTAGTTCCTCCACCACCCCCCTCTTCTTTCAATGTGGCCTCATTTCCTCCCTTTGAAATCTTGAAGACCTGAGATATTTCCATATACTCTGTTCATACTTGGATCTGAAGTTCGTGTCTCTGAAGGAGGCTTCCTGAGAGACTGCAATCTCTCATTTTAGGAAATGTTTGATGAGGACAGCCGGATCTGTGTGTATTTTATACTTTGAGTTCTGTGTTGTGATTTGTGATGGCCATTTTACCTTGTGACATGGGGTAATATTGTGTGGTCACCAATTTTGTTTTGACATAAGATAAAGTTAGTTTAGATAAAACTCTTAAAAACTGGTTTCAAAACTAGTTTTTTCTGCATATACAGGTAGTAAAAGCAAGCTTGATCAAACGGCTTTCTGACCCTGAGGGAACAAGTCCTAGTAGATTGAGGAATGAGAAAGTACTAAAAAGAGTTGTGTATGATCAGGGTTTTCTAAGATTGGATTGAATTTAGCTGGGTAAATGGATTTTGTTAGGAATGGGCTAGAACAAGACTGGATTTGGTTTCTCCCTCCAAAGTATTCTAGAAATACTGCTTTTGACAACAGATATTGTGTTTATTTGCCTCTAAATGATTTGCTTTGCTTTTGCAATCTCTTGTTACTTTCAATAAGGAATAAGTATTGTCTCACAGTGACTAAAGATCTTATTTGACCATGTGCTTTGAAAACTTTTTGACAAGTGTCCCAAATACCAAATTTCAATGAAAGTTCTTTTGATTTCCAAGTATATTTGGGATAATTTAGAAGGCCTCTGAAGTATCTTGCATACTGGACTGGATGTATCACAAGCAGGAACCAGTATTGCCAGGAAAAATCACTCTAAAGGCAGAAAGTGAAGAGGAACTAAAGAACCTCTTGATGAGAATCAAAGAGGAGAGTGAAAAAGCTGGCTTGAAACACAATATTAAAAAAAATTAAGATCATGGCATCCAGTCTCATTCAGTTCAGTTCAGTTGAGTTCAGTCGCTCAGTCGTGTCCGACTCTTTGCGACCCCATGAGTCACAGCACGCCAGGCCTCCTGTCCATCACAACTTCCGGAGTTCACTCAAACTCATGTCCATAGAGTCGGTGATGCCATCCAGCCATCTCATCCTCTGTCGTCCCCTTCTCCTCCTGTCCCCAATCCCTCCCAGCATCAGAGTCTTTTCCAATGAGTCAACTCTTCGCATGAGGTGGCCAAAGTACTGGAGTTTCAGCTTCAGCATCAGTCCTTCCAATGAACAACCAGGACTGATCTCCTTCAGAATGGACTGGTTGGATCTCCTTGCAGTCCAAGGGACTCTCAAGAGTCTTCTCCAACACCACAGTTCAAAAGCATCAATTCTTCGGTGCTCAGCTTTCTTCACAGTCCAACTCTCACATCCATGCATGACCACTGGAAAAACCATAGCCTTGACTAGACAGACCTTTGTTGGCAAAGTGATATCTCTGCTTTTGAATATGCTATCTAGGTTGGTCATAACGTTCCTTCCAAGGAGCAAAAGTCTTTTAATTTCATGGCTGCAATCATCATCTGCAGTGATTTTGGAGCCGCCCAAAATAAAGCCTGACACTGTTTCCACTGTTTCCCCATCTATTTCCCATGAAGTGATGGGACCAGATGCCATGATCTTCATTTTCTGAATGTTGAGCTTTAAGCCAACTTTTCTACTCTCCTCTTTCACTTTCATCAAGAGGCTTTTGAGTTCCTCTTCACTTTCTGCCATAAGGGTGGTGTCATCTGCATATCTGAGGTTATTGATCTTTTTCCCGGCAATCTTATGGCAAATAGAAGGGGAAGAAATGGAAGCAGTAACAAATTTTATTTTCTTGGGCTCCACAATCACTGCAGACAGTGACTGCAGCCATGAAATTAAAAGACACTTATTCCTTGGAAGAAAAGCTATGACAAACCTAGACAGCATATTAAAAAGCAGAGACATCACTTTACTGACAAAGGCTAGGAATGGTCTTGGGGATGGAGTGGTAGCACCCAGAGGCAGGTACACAAAAATTTTGTGAGTTACACTTTAAAATTCATTTTCCCTTTCAGATCTTGAATGTTCATGAACTGATCAATGATACCAAGTATAGAACTAATCATAGTCTAAACTATGATTTTTTTCAGTAGTCAAGTACAGATGTGAGAGTTGGACCATAAAGAAGGCTCAGCACTGAAGAATTAATGCTTTCAAGTTGTGGTGCTGGAGAAGGCTCCTGAGAGTACCTTGGACAGCAAGGAAATCAAACCAGCCAATCCTAAAGGAAATAAACCCTGAATATTCATCGGAAGGACTGATGCTGATGCTGATGCAAAGGGCCAACACATTGGAGAAGACCCTGATGGTGGGAAAGATTGAGGGCATGAGGAGAAAGGGTGACAGAGGATGAGATGATTGGATGAGATCACTGACTCAACGGACATGAGTTTGAGCAAACTCCGGGAGGTAGTGAAGGAGAGGGAAGCCTGGTGTGCTGTGGTCCATGGGATCACAGAGTCAGACACAGCTTAGCAGCTGAAAAACAACAGCAAGTTGTAAAGAGGAGTATTCAACTAGGATTATTTGGTTCTTGTGCTTGTGCTTGCTTGAGCTCAGTTGTGTTTGACTCTTTGCGACCCCATGAACTCTAGCCTGTCGGGCTCCTCTGACCATGGGATTTCCCAGGCAAGAATACTGGAGTGGGTTTCCATTTCCTACTCCAGGGATTTTCTGGACCCAGGGATTGAACCCACATCTCTTGTGTCTCCCCATTGTGCCAATAGGTTAAGTTAAATATAATCATTCATAATTCTGGTTACTATAACCAAGTTTCTTTATTGATTACACTGTAATCAGGTGTTTAACCATGACTTTTAAGTCTTTCATCCTTTATAGACACTTTTGTGGGCTTTCCCGGTGACTCAGATGGTAAAGAATCTGCCTGCAATGTGGGAGACTCAGGTTGGATACCTGGGTTGGAAAGATCCCCTGGAGAAGGGAATGGCAACCCACTCCAGTGTTCTTGCCTGGAGAATTCCATGGATGGAGGAGCCTGGTGGGCTCAAGTCCATGGACTCGCAAAGAGTTGGGCACGACTGAGCAACTAACACATTCACATTCATATTCGTACTCTGATGCTGTTTCAAAAACCACTTCCTCATTAAGAGATTCATAGAAAGGTTATGGAAGCACTTCCAACAGTTCCACATCAAGATGATGGCTACATGAGAACTCCAGCCCATACAGATTAAAACACGCAGCTGTCCTACCCCTGGGGCCCCTAGATCAGGCACCCAGAGATTTTCACTCCTTCATAGGCAGTGTTAATGCCCTTCTGCTTCCCGTAAGAGTACGGGAGTAAAGTTTCTGAGGGGGGAATGAAACAGGAGAGAAGGGGCAGGGCACAATGTTTAAAAGGACATCCACAGGATATGATGATACTGGTAGAACCAACTAGGGCCAAGATGGCAGAGTTGACTTCCACTAGACCTTGAGCCTCCGGAGAAAGGGATGGCACCCCACTCCAGTACTCTTGCCTGCAAAATCCCATGGACGGAGGAGCCTGCCAGGCTGCAGTCCATGGGGTCGCGAAGAGTCGGATACGACTGAGTGACTTCACTTTCACTTTTCACTTTCCTGCATTAGAGAAGGAAATGGCAACCCACTCCAGTGTTCTTGCCTGGAGAATCCCAGGGACGGGGGAGCCTGGTGGGCTGCCGTCTATGGGGTCGCACAGAGTCGGACACGACTGAAGCGACTTAGCAGCAGCAGCAGCAGACCTTGAGCCTCAGTTTATGCTCACTGTAACATATCAACAAGCTAACTTACATACCCACCAGCGCTGGCTAAGTGAATAACCACAGTTTCACAGTGGTTATGATTCTATCTGACAGTGTTCTAAACTTGGGATATTTTTAACAAAACTTCCTGAATCAAATTCTAATGAAGTCCTCTTGACTTCTAGCTAACTTTGGGATGCTTTGACAGGCCACCGAAACATCCCAAAGAGATTTATTAAATTAATTAGGTTCATTTGATATGTTAAGTTACATGGAAAGCATTACCAAATGAGTAATAAATAGCCTTAGGTTATATTGTATGGAAAATGTTACTAATATAAACATTCTAAAAATTATATGAAGTTCCAAAAATTCTGACATGTCCTGGTAAAATGTTATTGGTCATAATTCTAGTTATTATCTGCAAGTGTTGTTTGTCACAGAAGTAATCAATTTACTTTGCCAATTGCATTGTAATCAGATTTTAAAGATGCCTTCTTCAGTCTTTTGTCATTATAGACAGTTATGATTTTACTCTGATGCTTTTGAAAAAGTGCTTCTTTGTCAGGAAGATTTATAGAAAGGACTTCTGGATAAATACAGCTTTCAGACCATAGTGCTAAACTGTATCAGATGCCCCACGACTTGCAACCAGGGAAGTATGCATACTGGAAAAGACATAATTTAAAGGACCATCTCCAACTTGGATGGAAGGACCCTTATCTGTCTCTAAGGCACTCTTATCTCATGCACAGTGAAACTGAAGGAAATTGACTCTTGAATTAATTTCCACTCACAAAGGCCCCTTGCACTGGACTTGCCTATAGAGAGAAAGACTGACTTCAAAATTACTTTAAAGTGACTCGCAAACAGAGGAGAAACTCCACTCACACCAGGATGAGAAGAAGACACTCTCAGAAGCAGACAGCTCCCCCAAGATCCTCAGCCTGACTTGCGTGATCATTTATAAGGTTTTCTTGACTTCTTGGACCCTTGTATGTGAATCAAATGTTTTTCTATCATAGGCCTGATCCCATGCTAGTTTTAGAAATCAACCTAATTGTTGGGTTTCTGCCCAATTACTTATGTCTAGTACTTCTGAGTTTCCTTGGTGAATTTCTCCACTCCAAGGCTTTAATTGGTTGGCCTTGATGAAATTTACCTCAAAAAATTATAGTCATGTTCAGATCACTCTGATATCACTAGATGGAATCATTTCACCTAGCCAATTAATAATGTCTGCTCTGACCCTGGCCATAAATATGAGTTTTCTTCTGTCTGATTTCTCAAACTATATCAGAGCAACAAGCAAAATTTCAGCCAAAGAATACAATTTCTCACAATTATGGGATGGGTTTTTGTAGAGAACACCAGGCTATGTAATTTAAGTGTAAAGTCTCCTCTTTGTTGGGAGGAACTAAATCATATTAAAGATAATCAATGTAGTAACACCAGAAAACTGGGTTGTGTGTCTCATGGACAATGCCAAAATACAATTTGCCTGAAAGGTATGGATTGGTAGAGAACAGTCTAAGTCAAACGACCTGGGATACACTCAGTTCATTTCAGTTCAGTCGCTTAGGCATGTCCAACTCTTTGTGACCCCATGAATCACAGCACACCAGGCTTCCCTGTCCATCACCAACTCCAGCAGTTCACCCAAACTCTTGTCCATAGAGTTGGTGATGTCATCCAGCCATCTCATCCTCTGTCGTCCCCTTCTCCTCCTGCCCCCAATCCCTCCCAGCGCCAGGGTCTTTTCCAATGAGTCAACTCTTCGCATGAGGTGGCCAAAGTACAGGAGTTTCAGCTGCAGCATCAGTCCTTCCAATGAACATCCAGGAATGATCCCCTTTAGGATGGACTGGTTGGATCTCCTTGCAGTCCAAGGGACTCTCAAGAGTCTTCTCCAACACCACAGTCCAAAAGCATCAATTCTTCGGCACTCAGCTTTCTTCACAGTCCAACTCTCACATCCATATATGACCACTGGAAAAACCATAGCCTTGACTAGATGGACCTTTGTTGGCAAAGTAATGTCTCTGCTTTTGAATATGCTATCTAGGTTGGTCATAACTTTCCTTCCAAGGAGTAAGCGTCTTTTAATTTCATGGCTGCAGTCACCATCTGCCGTGATTTTGGAGACCAAAAAGATAAAGTCTGACACTGTTTCCCCATCTATTTGCCATGAAGTGATGGGACCAGATGCCATGATCTTAGTTTTCTAAATGTTGAGCTTGAAGCCAACTTTTTAACTCTCCTCTTTCACTTTCATCAAGAGGCTTTTAGTTCCTCTTCACTTTCTGCCATAAGGGTGGAGTCATCTGCATATCTGAGGTTATTGATATTTCTCCCGGCCATCTTGATTCCAGCTTGTGCTTCTTCCAACCCAGTATTTTTCGTGATGTCCTCTGCATATAAGTTAAATAAGCAGGGTGACAATATACAGTCTTGATGTACTCCTTTTCCTATTTGGAACCAGTCTGTTGTTCCATGTCCAGTTCTAACTGTTGCTTCATGGACTACACCTAATGGAAGTTCTTGGCTTAATTCTTCCTCATGACTGTAATAATACTGCTAGCTATGTCATTTGTATTTCACCCATTTTACAAAATAGCTGCTTCTTGCATCATCAAATGTGTGACTGAGCTTCTGATAAAATAATAAATAGTTTCATATAAAATCAGTAGCTATAATTGTGTGTTAATAGATATGGGAAGAAGGAACAAGAGATAATATTTTCCTGGACCATAAGAGGCTAATATAGACAGGTGGTCTAGAGAATTTAGGGTACTGGTTTATAGTAACAGTGCATTGAGTGGCCTATCAGGGAAATCTTTGCCAGACCTGGGAATGAGCATTCTCAACACCATGGGAGAAAATAGTCACGAAAGGCAGGCCCCCAAATTTATGATCATGAAGGGGTCATGCCAGCTGGAAACTGGCACTTGCCATCTACCGCTGCAAAGATTAACTTATGATCATTGCAGCTTCTGACCTTCGACACCCCTGAAAGGAGTTCAGTGTGGAGATCAGGAATGAGGCCCTCTGTGCTTTGGGAAAAGCCAGCAGAATTGGCCTTCAGATAGTTAAACATTTTCAGGAGGCTATTTTATGGGTCCGACTTCTTGCATCTTCTCATACCTAGAGAAACACCAACATTGTTAATGGTGACATCTGCTTTGGCTATTAAGGATAATATTACAATTGAAAGTCAAAATGGAGTAGCTATAGCTCAGACATCCAAGGAAATTTCTAGGTGACACTATGAGTGCGATTTCAGAAAAGTTCTTGTATTGCTAAGAAGCTGAGTTTTCTAAGCTATGTCAGTCTTGGGTGCCACCAGACATTCTCAGAATGATGTCTGCTGGCAGCTAGCAACTTTACTTTTTAAAGTTTTCCTCTTGTAACTATTACATTTCTGCTGCTGCTAAGTTGCTTCAGTCATATCTGACTCTGTGTGACCCCACAGACGGCAGCCCACCAGGCTCCCCTGTCCCTGGGATTCTCCAGGCAAGAAATTACATTTCTATATAAAGGAAATTGCTTTAGATTGTACACTAAGAAAAACAACAGACATGTGTGATGACCAAAAGCACCTGTTATCTATATGTTGATATCACGTTAAAGTTGAAACCTACTTCGATAAAACTAGATAACTGGTTACTTGGCTACAAGTGCCCCCAAAGTGCCAGGTCCAGACTGGGTTTCAGGCTTAGTCTTCTGAAAAGGAAGGAGATTTATTTTGTCTATTAAAATTCTAGTTATTACTCCTCCAACTACTTCTGATTGGGTCTGTTACATCAAAATGGCAGACCAAGGGACTGAGACTTTAATTAAACAAGACTCAGATCCGGGACTTGGAACTCAGACATATTTTGAATTCAGTGTCTATTCTCCAAATTGAGGCAGAACTGTGCTCCATTTTGACAGGAAGTTATCAGAACTATAGTTGCTCAGTTCTCTGAATTAAAACTGAGCAGGACTCTGGGACTCTGGAGTACAAATCCTTTCTGTGTCCCATTTCTTGTTTGTAGGATATAAGCTTTATTCTGCCTCCTTGGCACCCCACTCCAGCACTCTTGCCTGGAAAATCCCATGGACAGAGGAGCCTGGTGGGCTGCAGTCGAGAAGAGTCGGACATGACTGAGCGACTTCACTTTCACTTTCCACTTTCATGCATTGGAGAAGGAAATGGCAACCCACTCCAGTGTTCTTGCCTGGAGAATCCCAGGGACGGGGGAGCCTGGTGGGCTGCCGTCTATGGGATCTCATAGAGTCAGACACGATTGAAGCGACTTAGCAGCAGCACTAGCAGTGACCTTCTCTGAGTTCCAAAGGGCAGATTCAGACAATTACTAATCAGGGAAGGGAGGGAATGCAGAAACAGAGGAGGAGCAGTCAGGTGGTTCTTACTTGGGGGCAGGTCCTGGTTCCTACTCAAGGAATATGCATAACAATATCTTTGAGCTTTTCTGCTGAACTTGAGCCCTCACCCAGGTCGGGGATGGTAACTTTAGGCTGAATGCAAGATTCCTGGGGCACCAACCTTTTACCTCAAGAGCAACCAATCAGAAGAAAGTCACACATCCTGCAGTCCTCACCCCAAATTTTACCTTCTTTTTCTGGGCCCAGTGATGACTATCCTGTTAGCCCTCCTGTTTGGCCCCTGTTTCATCTCCGACAGTTTCAGGCTAAATTGCTATTACTATGAGGGTGAATGCTAGTTTTTAGGCAGGACTATACCCATTCTCCAGAGAAAGCAATGGCACCCCCCTCCAGTACTCTTGCCTGGAAAATCCCATGGGCGGAGGATCCTGGTAGGCTGCAGTCCATGGGGTCGCTAAGAGTCAGAAACGACTGAGTGACTTCACTTTCGCTTTTCACTTTCCTGCATTGGAGAAGGAAATGGCAACTCACTCCAGTGTTCTTGCCTGGAGAATCCCAGGGACAGACAGCAGCCTGGGCTGCCGTCTATGGGGTCGCATGAAGTCAGACACGACTGACGTGACTTAGCGGCGGCAGCAGCAGCAGCAGCATACCCATTCTCAGCAGCAAGTAGTTACGGAAGAAAGAAACCTCCACCCCAATTCCTAAGAAGTATCTTGAGTATGAAGTCTCTCGGGGAAGAGTCATTAGGGAAATGTTGGCTGAAATCACCCACCCTAGCCATGCACTATAGTAACCATTTGCATGACTTGTTTTACGACAGGAGGTCCTGGTAAGGAACAAGGAACTAACACACCATCACCGAAAGACACCGAGGCACCACAAGTCCTACCTACCTCCCAGAATCCTCCTCACTGAAATTCATCTTGTATTACCAGGAAGAAGCTGGAGTCAGAATGATTGGCCAGACCATCTGGAAACTCACCCCACCACCATAGATCCCAGGACTGTGAGTCAAGTGGCAGAGCAGAGATCCTGGGTTCCCTTACCCTCTTGCTCTACACCTGGGCATCACTTGCCCATAAAGTCTCTTGCTTTGCCAGCATGTGTGTCTCCTCAGACAATTCATTTTCAAGTATTAGACAAGAGCTCACTTTCAGACCCTGGAAGTGGTCCCCCTTCCTGCAACACTTGAACCACAGTTCCTCAAAGGCACCGGGGAAACCAGGGCCAAGTTGTGATGGACTAATAAATGACGGGTTAAAAAGTATTCCCAAACTCTCCAGTTTGGTATTTGCATATCCAAGAAACCATTCCCAAGTCTAAAACCAGTTGTGAAATAGAACAATAAATTAGAGCTTCTGGGCACTCTCTGGAGAGCTTCTGTTTGATACTCTTCCTGCTTTACTGCCTCCTGCCCCACCCTCCTTTCTGATGACACTGAGAGTATAAACTGGGGCCGGCATCTGCCCCTACACCACACCAGAGGCCAACATGAAAACAGGCACCATTTTCGTTCTGGTGGCTTTCATCATCATGGGGCTGGAGGGGGCCTGTGCTCAGAGACCTCCTATCAAAGGTAAGGGTGCTGAAGTGAATCCTTCCTGGCAGCAGAGAAGGCTCAGAGCCCAGTGTTAGACTTGGAGACGGTTTGGCCTGGAAGCATCCATGCCCCCACTGCAGAGGGGAGAGTCAACATTGATCAGACACATTTCTTTTAATCTAAATGAGCATTTACCCTGTTTCCAATTCTCTTTATCAGATTGGGTTGGATTTGATTACCAACCCATCTGTTGGTAAAATAGATAAATAGATAGCCAATGGGGATTCGATCTATGACTCAGGGAATTCAAACCAGGCTCTGTTACAATCTAGAGGGGTGGGGACGGGTAGGAGGTTCAAGACGGAGCGGGCATATGTATACCTATTGCTGACTCATGTTGATTTTTGGCAGAAACCAACACGATACTGTAAAGCAATTATCCTTCAATCAAAAAGAAATAATTTAATTTTTAAAAAAAGTTGTGGGTAAAGTGTAAGGTTCTCTCTAGTTAAGACACGTGCCTGAAAGTGGGACTCCATAGCAACCTGCAGAAAAACACAGGGTGTGTGAGTGGAGAGAGAAATCTCTGTAAGCAGGGACTTCTCTAAGATCTTCTTACACAGCAAGAAAAAGAGGGCTATGACTGTACAGGTTTCTTGTCTTCTGAGTCTGTGTAGCTTTGGGAGCAGAAGAACTCTCTCTGAAGGCACAGACTCTGGCCTTACGAGTGAGAGAGGAGCAGTGGGGGCTGAAGGAGGAGTCCAGAGCACAAAGGAAGCAACGGAAGAGGCGGGAGTCCTGCCAGTGACGAGGGTTTCAGATTCTCAGCCTCAGTTCTCAAACCTGTCTTAGTCTGCATTCCAGGCTCCACAAAAACCACCCTGTTTTTTGTTTCAGGACAGCAGAGACCTGGATTCTGCCCAGAGGTGCCCAAAGATTCTCCGGGGATTTGTCTTCATGGGTGTTCAGGAGATGATTCCTGTCCCAAGGGAATGAAATGCTGCAGCAATGGATGTGGCTACATCTGCAAAAAGCCTGTCTTCAAGGTGAGTACAAATCAGCCAAGAGCTGGCCAAGGCTGCCAACAGCACCCCAGTGGACTTTTCTGGAACAGAGGGCTGCTCACATGTCCACTGCACATGGGAATCTGGAAAACTCCGAGAGAAAGAGGCTGGAGACAGCTGGCTGCATCATCTAAGGCCTCCTCCTTGAAGAGGAGCCCTATCCCAGGAGAGCCCTGATGAGTTCAGATGAGATATGTATCCATGACCCTAGATGCACAGGTCATTTTAAAAATACGTATTTATTTATTTATTTTGGCTGCATCAAGTCAATTACCACATGTAGGATTTTTGTTGCGGTGTTTGGGCTTCTCTCTTGTAGCATGCCAGCGTAGTTTCCCCAGGGCATGTGGGATCTTAGTTCCCCAACCAGAGATCAAACCTTGGTCCCCTCCACTGGAAGTTGGATTCTTAACCACTGAACCACCAAGGAAGTCTTTCACAGGTTACTCGTAACCAAGGGCATCCCACTTTCCTTCTCTCCCCACCTCCCGCAAAGGGGCTAAAGTTTTCCTGGAAATGGGTCATCCTTGGAGGAGGAAGGAAGGGAAGGGGAACCCCATGGGACAGAGTATCTCCTGTGTCAGGCAGGTGTGGTGCTAGAGTTGCAACAAAAAGACAAGAACAACAGGGTGAGAGAGACATAGCTAGATAAATAATTACAGCCTAGTGTGCAGAGTGCTTTAGGTACGGCTTGCCTAAGATCTGTGGGAGCAAAGAGAGAAGTCATTGGCTTTGCCTCGAGGGAGAGGATTGGGAAAGTTGTCTGAGAGTGGAGAACATTGAGGGAGCATAAAGGATGCAGAAATTAGCTGGAGGAAGACAGGGCAGTTGAGAGGGTGGAAGGAGTATGGGTCCTCCACTGGAGATGGGGAGGTGATGGTGGTAGAAAGAGGTTGTAGATCTCAGGGGGATGGTGGAGGCCATCCATGCCAGAGTCCAGTGAGGAGAGAGAGGTTCCTGCTCAAGGGTTTGGTAAACTTCTGGATGTTTCTAAGCACAGTTAAGTGAACGTGAAAGTCGCTCAGTCGTGTCTGACTCTTTGCGACCCCATGGAATAGTCTATGGAATTCTCCAGGCCAGAATAATAGATGGGGTAGCAGTTCACTTCTTCAGGGGATTTTCCAACCCAGGGATCAAATCCAGGGATCCCACACTGCAGGCAGATTCTTTACCAGCTGAGCCACCAGGGAAGCCCAAGAATACTGGAGTGGGTAGCCTATCCCTTCTCCAGTGGCTCTTCCCAACCCAGGAATTGAACTGGGGTCTCCTGCATTGCAGGCAGATTCTTTACCAGCTGAGCTCCCAGGGAAGCCCATGCATAGTTAACATCATGATAAAATCTGTATTTTAGAAGGGTGACTCTGGCGGCCGTGGGAAAGCTGGACTGGAGGTTTACTGAGCATGCCTGGAGACCAGTGCTAGAAGATTTCTCATGAATCCATGAATTCGATGCTTGGCATGGTGACAGAACACTCCTGGCTATTTCCTATTCCTGGAATTGGAGCCCTGGAAGATGAAGATCTAAAATGGTGGAATGATTGCTTTCTAAAGAGCTTGTGTCCAAAATAAACTGTCTCTATGGCATTATTCAGGCTGTGTCCTTCTTTCCGTTTAGGCATTCTGGTGGCCCTTCTTGGGCTAGCAGGACCATATGTGTACATTGCAGTGGGTCCATAAAGACAGGACATTTAGGAAACCAACAGATCAGAGGCAAATTCCTCCCAGCCAGCTCCTTTCCTCCTTGCATGTCTCTGTGTCTAGACAGAGCAGAAGGCACGAGAATATTTTCTCAAGCGTTCTGTGAATATGATTTTGGTCAAGCAAAAAAAAAAAAGAGTGACTGTGTAGCACATAGGAGGCCTGTTGCAGTAGCCTTTATTAGGGCAAGGCTCCAAAGGAGCAGGAGCAAGGGTGGGGATACCCCATTCCAAGGCAGCACACAGACATCTAGCAGGACCGGATGCCTAACTCTGGGGGAGTGACCCTGATCCTTGGGGTGTGGGTGACATGAGTTGGGAAATGCCAACTGCTGTCCCGGAATGATGAGCAGTTAGTATACAGTTAGGAGATGGGCTCTGGGGCTGGAACCTTCGATTCAGACTTTGCCTGAGGAAGAGGATAAAACTTCGTCTCTCAAAGATTCTGGCAAAAATGATGACCTGGACTTGACTGCTGCATGTTTTATTTCTTCTTTCCACCGAGACCCTTGCGCTTACTTGCTCAGTGTGGGCCTTAGTATCTGTGTGTCCTGCTCACCAGCACTGCTCTTGTGCATCTTATAACCCCAGTGGCCTGTGGCCTCACTTGTCCGTGCATCAGAATGAGGGCAAATCCGCACTGAAATCCTCTTTCACTGGCTGGTCATCCCCATCCCAGACCATTCCAGGCTCCTGTCTCCCTTGGTCATTTATGTGGGTTCATGAGAATATCCATCAGGTTCACCTGTTATCTGCCGTTCTGAACGCCAAGGTATGACCTACCCCTGCAAAGATACTTGAGGATGGCATCCTACAACTTCCACTTACGTTTCTGCCCCCCAGACAGTCCAGATGTTCTTGGAAATTTGTTTGTACTTTTTAGTAAACACATTTTTCTCATCTGCATTTTACTTTTTCTTTGTTTGTTTGTTTTTTGGCCATACTGCTTGGCATGTGGGATCTTAGCTCCCCAACCAGGGATCAAACCAGTGCCTCCTGCCCTGGAAGTGTGGAGCACGCCTGCACCACGGAAAGTCCCTCACCTGCACTTAAACTGCCTCTATATTTAAGGGAAAATTCTATTGCTCCCTATGGAAACTGATAAGACATTTCTTATAAGAAATGCAAATGTATATTAATTTTTGACCTTATTTATTCTGTTTTGTTTTAAACTCTATTTTTATAGTAACAAAAAGTGAGATTTTGATAGTCAGGGTTTTAGAAGAGTAATGACACAGTTTCTACTGTTGTTTAGTTAGTAAGTCATGCCCAGCTCTTTGCGACCCCACTGACTGTAGCCCCTCAGGATCCTCTGTTCCTGGGATTTCCCAGGCAAGAATACTGGAGTGCACCTAGGGTACAATCTATGCTTTAGGTAAATTTATTCTTGATATATATTCATGCATTCATGCATTGAAATCTATTTTTCTCCTAAATCATGCTTTCTTAAGAACTCTGTATTGTTCTCTAAGTTCTGACAACTTCACTAAGAGCTAAGTATCTCCATTTGAGAGAAGCAAAAATGTTAGCTCGGAGAGTTAAAACAACTCACTCACAGTCTTACAGCTAATAAATAGTATAACTAAAATGCAAGCTGATATCAGCATTCCTCCAAGCAGCCCAGAACCATCTGGCAGAGTTGTTTAAGATGGTCACAATTGAATTTCTTAGGATCTGGGAAATATAGATTTTCCCCCTAATTCCCAAGTGATTTACATGAAACCAAAAGACCAAAAACCATGGAATCAGTCAATAAGGATTTACCACTCTTCTTAATACGATCCATGTGGCAATAAGCGTGATACCTGGATATCATTTTCCTCTAATTCATGACTCAACAAAATCAGCGGCTAACATGAGAGAAGAAAAAAATAATCAGCCAGTACAAGCAATAAGGCTTCTATGATGAAGGACAAATGATCTATTAGATCAGTTATCTCGATCAGGGTTAGCAAACTACAGTCCTCAGAACAAATCCGGCACAATACTGTGACTTCTCTGGTGATCCAGTGGTTAAGACTCCAAGCTTTTAGTGCAGGGGCTGCCACTTTCATCCCTAGTTGGGGAACTAAGATCCCAATACATCACGTGGCACTGCCAAAAAAATTTTTTTAAATCCAACACAATTCCTGATTTTGTAAATAAAATTTCAGAGGAACACAGCCTTGCCCATTCCATTCCATATGGTATGTCTGTGACTGCTTTCCCATTGCTATGACAGAGTTAAATACTTGCGGCTGAGTCTGTATGACGGCAAAGCCCAAAACGTTTACTATCTGACCCTTTGTGGAAAACTTTCCTGAGTCCTGGTCTAGATTATGTTTTTAAGAATAAGAAAGTTAGACTAGATCAGAGTCTCTGTTGTAAAACTCAAGAGGGAGAAATTCTACATGCTTATGAGAAATGCAAATGTGTATTAATTTTTGTTAAGCCATACTTACTTTGTTTTCTTTTAAACTCTATTTCCCAGGTGACATTAGTAGTAAAGAACCCATCTGCCAACGCAGGAGACATAAGAGATGAGGGTTTGATCCCTGGGTCAGGAAGATCCCCTGGAAGAGGGCATGGCAACCCACTCCAGTGTTCTTGCCTGGAAAATCCCATGGACAGAGGAGCCATGTGGACTACATTCCACAGGGTTGCAAAGAGTTGGGTAGGACTGAAGCTACTTAGCACTAGCGCTCTATTTTTTTTAGTATTTAAAAGCGGAATTTTGATGTTGAGCATTTTTGAAGCGTAATGACAGTTTTTAGCAAATTTTAAAATGTACATACTCTTCAATCTATCTTATTTTGAGGAATTTATTTCAAGAAACACTATGTAAAGATATAAAGACGTTCTTTGCAGCCTAGCTTGAGAAAACAATGAAAGAAAAATATATTCATCAAAAAGAGAGAGAGAGAAAGAGAGTAGTTTAAAACATCACAGCACATGCACTTCCCTGGTGGCACAGTGGATAAGAATCTGCTTACCAATGCAGGGGACAAGGGTTCGATCCTGGTCTGGGAGGACCCCACATGCCAAGGAGCAACTAAGCCTGCGGGCCCAACTCCTGAGAGCCTGCGTGCTACACCTACTGAAGCCCATGAGCTTCACCCATAAGCCTTGAGCCCACGCTCCACAACAGGAGAAGCCGCTGCAGTGAGGAGCCTGTGCACCATGATGAGAAGCCCCCGACGGCTCCAGCTAGAGAAAGCCTGCTCTCAGCAACAAAGACCCAGCGCAGCCAAAATCAGACTCACAAAGAACCAGTGCACGAGCGTTCTAAATTTAAAAATATCATAGTCCACCCACATAATAAATATGAAACTACTGAAAAGGAAGAAACATTGATATGAATGTGCTGAGATGAAAAGATGTCGATGAGATTAATTTAAAACTGTGAATATCAAATATACCTTTTGTATGTAGATGTTGCAACTATCTACATAGACTGCAAGTTCACATTGGTCAGGAATTCCCTGGTGGCTCAGTGGTTGCGATTCAGTTCTTACTGCCAAGAATAAAGGTTCAATTCCCTGGTTGGGGAACTAAGATCCTGCTAGCCACCTGGTGTGGTCAAAAAAATAGTTCACCTTGGACTGCCCGCTTTCATTGGTAAACCTCTTGTTGACAATAACTGGCAGAGATATTAGTTCTCCCTAAATATTAATAGCCCATGTATTTCCTTACATGGCAGATGGATTTTGTCTCTTGTGACTAATTCTGAATGGACTGCAAGCAGAGGTGATGTGTGTCACCTCTGGACACACAGTTAAAAGCAGTATGACTTTTCTGTCTCCTTTCTCAGTCCAGAATCGAGAGCTACAGGAAGGAAGCAGCCTGGATTCCTGAGTCATCACCTAGAGGCAAGCTGCTCTGGGGTCAGTACTACTCAAAGTGTGGTTCATGGACCAGCACCATCAGCATCACCTGGAAGCCCATGAGAAAAGCAGAGCTGAGCCGGACCCCAGACACGCAGCATCAGAGTCTCTCGTGTGGGGCCCAGGACTCTGTGCTTAGACAGGCCCTCCAGGTGGCTCTGGTGCACACTCAGTTTTGAGAACCGGTGACCTGACCTACGTCAGATCTGGTGCCAGGGAGAAATTTTTATTTTGTTAATCCATTGAGGGGTTGTTTGTTACTCAGCTATAGTCTGTCCTATCCTGATGCTTCAGAAAATAAACATAAAATGCTGAACTTTTCCCCCACCACTGGTTTCGCCTTAACAGCATTTTGGGCAGATCCATAACTTTCTGGTCACATTCAGTAATAAAAATTCTTTCAGTTCATAATTTCAGTCTCAAATTTGATCTCATCTCCGCTTCTTGCCTCCTCCACACCCCCCACTCCTGCAAATCAGGCTCAGGGGGTTTGCAGGAAGAGGAGGCTTTAGTCCTGGATGCCTTCTCTTCTTCTCTTTTAAAGGCCTACTTCTTCTGGGGTCCTGGGGAGAGGGTGGTCTATGTGGCATGATAATGGAGTTAAGAGAACTTTTCTTAACTGCACACAGATGTAGTCCCTGTTGCATTTGGCTTGTTAACGCTGCCTCTTTTTTTTAATACCAACAAGCCACTGATGCTCTCTTGGACAGCACATGCATTTCTTTGCATGGAGGGGGTTCTGGGGGTCCTTTCTTTGCCTAGTTCCCTGAAGTCGACACCCCACTTTTGCCTGCATCCTTCACCTCTCCCTCCACCCACCCGACTGGTAGCATGCCTGGGCCTTTGCTAGCCTGAGGACATTAAGAAAAGGCTCCTTCTTGGAGCACATCTGGCTCTGTGTTTGGTGCAAGACTGTAGAGGTGACATGTAGACTGGATTTCAGCATCCTTTGCCCACACAGTCAGGGACCTCTGTGTACATCAATCCTGAGACCATCTCACCAGCTCCTGCTGTTAGAGACCCTTGAAGCAATAGACCTACTATGGATAAAATGACCATTTTGAGAGTCCAAGAGGATACTATTATTAATAATATGCTGGCACACTGGCAAAAACTGGGTCTTCCCCAGACAGGGTAGGATATATGATTCCCCCAATCTGCGCAGTGTCACTGAGAAGAAGGCTCAAGCTCCAGAACCTTCCACAGGGTGGTCTGGCCACGAGAAAGCTCACTCCATGTGGTGAGAGCCCAGTTGCCCCCACACTCCTTTCTCTGCCCTGCCGCTTATCTTGATTTCTTCTCTGTTGCTCAGTCTGGCTCAGAAAGTCGACATCTACAGGAAGAAGAAAGAGTGGCCCACCTGGTGGGTTCCAGAGGTCATTACTTTTTCTCCTGAAACCCCATGAAGGGGTCTCAAGGCGGGTGGGGACTACAAGCAAGCTGACTCACTCTACAGTGGAAGTCCTAAGATGAAGCTCCCAAATTGAATGGAGAGCAAAAATGTATATAGAAACATGGTTTATGGTGATACTTTATGGACCACAGGATCAAGCTTTGCCTGAAGGTAATCCATTTCTTGAAACTTCAGTTATGTGAACTAACAAGCTCCCTTTATCGGTTAAGCCAGATTGAGCCAGCTTTTCTGATACAGCAACTCAAAATACCCCGAACTGACAGAGACTGCAGTGCTGCCGGCAGCAGACTCCAAAAGTGGCCTTGGCTGAGGGCAGTAGCTGAGGCCAAAGTCAGGGAGGACATCTCTAACCAGCATGACAGCTGGTCATCCCCATGACTTCTTATATATTCTCACCAAGGCCATCTGCGTCACCAAGGTTACATCAAAAAGGAGAATTCAGGGTGTTGAAGAATGATTACTTCTCGCATAAATCAGCAAAGCCCTGTAAGAAAGAGATTAGCTCACCTTGAAATTGGCTCCTCCGATAACAGAGAAGGAAGAAAAATATAGTTTGCTTAAGAGAAACCCTTTCTGCTTGCTGGTTGAGAATCAGTCATCTGGAAAAGCAGAATTCTCCCTTCCAAGCTAATGTTAGTATAAGCAGAAATGACAGGATGGGAGACTAGAAAGGACAAAAAATGGAATCCATAAACAGCCCGGTTCATCCTGTTCTCAGACTCCTCCTTTAAGAAATTCATCCTGTTCTCAGACCCCACCTTTAAGAAATTCATCCTGTGAACAAAACCAACCCTCGTGTTCCCTGTGAGGAGGTGGGCTGGTGGGATGCGTTTGGAGGCAGGGAGCTGATCAGGGCAACCTCCCTGCCTGTGGCATCGTTTCATCAGCAGAGGGCAGTTACATGGGGGAGAGGCTGTGGTGGGGAAAGGGGAGGCCCAGAGCTCCCAGCACTGTGCTATGAGAGAGGAGGAATCCTAAATCTCTGTTCTAAAAGTAACAGTAGCTGACAGATTTTCTGCTCATTAACCATCCAATGGACTTGAAAAAAACCAGATCAGAAGTCTTGAAAAACTGGAAGGGAGTTGTATCACCTCTGAAACCCCAAGACCAGCCAAAAACAGGCTAGGACTACATCCCAACGTGGCTTCTCAAACTAGCTGTGTGTTATTAACATTTTAAAATTACTGATGCCCAGGTTTCACCTAGATGTCATTAGAGCATTGACTTTGGAGGCGAGCTCCTGGGAATGAAGTTTTCAGAAAGCTCTCCCAAGTGATTCTGAGGCTTCTCTGGTGACTCAGCAGTAAAGATTCTGCCTGCCATGAAGGAGACGTGGGTTCGATCGCCGGGTTGGGAAGACCCCCTGGAGAAGGGCATGGCAACCCACTCCAGTATTCTTGCCTGGTGAATCCCATGGACAGAGGAGCCTGGCAGGCTACAGTCCATGGGGTTGCAAAGAGTCAGTCATGACTTAGCAACTAAACAACCGCCACCAAGTGATTCTAATGTGAATTCAATGTTGAAAAGTACTTGCTTTCAAGCCAATCCTTATGTACCCAACTTCAACAGGAAACAGGCAGCCTTAATGAGAGGTGTGCACCCCAAGTGGGGTCACCGGGTAGAATACAGTAATCCTAGTTAAAATTGAACTTCAGATACCCAACAAATAATTTTTGTATAAGTATGTCCCAACAATTGCATGGGACATCCTTCTGCTAAAGAATTCTTCATCCCATACTTTAAAATTTAACTCTGGCCACTCTAGCCCCCAAGTCTCAGCTCAGATATAGGCATGAAGAATATTCCAAAAAGCAGAGTGCAGAACAATGGAGAAGGTGAGCAAGGCTCTCCATCAACTGGCGGGTAGGGTATTCTTGTTAGACTGCAGGCAGGGTTGGCTTACCTGTCACCAAGGCAAGCACTCAGCACAGCACTACTATAAGCACTGATCGTAACACCTAGCACTCGATAAGACCCCAACAAGTGTGAGCCACTATTTTGAGGAAATCATATACAAAAATGCAATTGTGTGCACAAATACACACCACCTTGGTTTTCATTTAAGTAGGTAAATTATGATTTGGTTATCAAATAACATGTCAGGACTTCCCCGGCAGTTCAGTGGTGAAGAATCCACCTTCCAATACAGGGAACACAGGTTCAATCCCTGGTCGGGGAACTAAGATCCCACATGGTATGGAACAAACAAGTCCTTGTGTTGTAACTACTGAGCCCACACACTGCAACTAAGACCCCGCACAACCAAAAATAAACAAACAAAGAAATATTTTTTAAAAATAAAAATAAATTTTAAAAATTCATGTGCCAGTTTTAACTTTCCTGGACAGTATCTCCAGAGGAATGTCTGGTGTTCTTTTTCTAGGATGTTTTTCCTTGCTCGTGGTCGGCCCCTTTTCATATTTCCCTGTTCTTCCCCCGTCACCCCGTATTAGCCTCTACCCATGATTCCGGCTGCTAGAAAAGCAAAATCAAGAAAGTCACCACAGGAAAAGGCTGGTTTACCTTTTATAGAAGAGCCTTCGATATTTTGAATCACAGTCCTGGGCAAAACCACTCAACCAGTATTTGTTGTTTGACATGTATGATACGACTGCTGGCAGGAGAGCGCCAGTCACACTGATTGATCCACGTACTGAGAGTGAGGACAGTTACAGAGGAAGGGGGAGGGATGGGTGGGGAAGAGGGGGTCAGAGCAGATATTCACAACATCACACACTTCCATGGTGGAAATAAATGACAAAAGTTAAATAGGAGGCATTAAAGTGAAGGAGGGCCCCGGTGAGTGGCTGGGGATGGGGTGTGACCCACAGAAGAGGTGCCTTTTGGAGTCCCAGGATCATTGCCCTGCTTCCCCGACTGTCCATAGAGGGAACTTCTTCCCTGCAGCTCCCAGGCCACTCAGGGATTCAGCTCCAGGTCGGTGACGTATTCCTGGACCCAGTCCTCACTGGGGTCAGCACAGACCTGCCGGCCTTTTTTGGTCCAGAAGCTGTGGAGAGGAGCGGAAGGGTTACACACTGGTGAGTGCAATTGGGCGGGGGGGATCCTGGGCCCCCAGGGACCCCTCCCTCCTTCTGCCCTGGACATCTCAGGGCCTGTCCACATGCTCAAATCATGTCCCCTTCACCCTGGGGTTCACAGACCTTCCTGGGTCTCCTATGGGGGTCCCCTCGGAAAGCCAGCATTGTTGTTTGCCAAATGAGAGAGAGGACAGCTTCCTGCTATCACCTCTTCCCTCTCCTCCCTCTGCCCAGGGGCAGGCCCCCGGGACCCTCTGCAGGCCCCAAACCAGGTGAGAAAACATGGCGGGGGCCCCCCTGGTGTCCTGAGCTCTGAGGAGGTGCCTAAGGCCCCCAGGCTCCTTCCCCAGGGCGGGCAGGAAGGCTGGCCCTTACATGACTCCGGGCTTGGAGCACTGGCTGCTGGTCACATAATAGTCATCCACGAATTTGCGCGGGATCTGCCGGGAGACGAAGGAGAAGCAGCAGTCGGCTGGGGTGTTGGCACCAGCTGTGAGAGACGGGACAGAACATGGTAAGTCCTTGTTCAGGGGAAAGGCAGCCAGTGGCCCCTCGAGGGTCAAGCGGACCTGCAGGAGGCAGCGCCGGGGGGTAGAGGTGGGGGTATTTCTTCTTTCCCGTTACATTTTTATTTCTGTGTCTCGTGGCATTTCACATGCTTTGTCTGTCTTGATTTGGTGTTTCTACGTCTCTCAGTGAAGAATTTAGTTTTCCGAACAAACGTTTCTTTTCTCTCTCTCTCCCTGGGTAGCCCCCAATGGCTTCTTGAGGAGAACAAAGGCCACATCAGTGGGAGCCCACTGGACACAGATTCCACCTATTTCAGAATCCCACCTGGGCCTCATCTTCCCAGGAATCCATAAAATGGGCCTCCCCATCACTGTCTCTCAGAGCCAGAGAATAGACCTGCTAAAATCCCCCTGGGAAGGAAAGCTCTGCTCAGGAAATAGTGTATGCAGTCTCTCTGAAGCTCTCTACTTAAGGGCTCAGGTGAAAGACTTCGGCACTGTGGCCCAAGCCCTGGCCAAGTGTTGGGGACAGGCCTAAAGGAAGGGAAGACGGACTCACGGGTGGCAGAGCAGGTGTGGGCAAAGAGGGCCACTGTGAGCAGCAGGACAGCCAGCGCGGCCCCGGGGACCTCCATGATGCCGGGCGGGTGCGAGAGTCAGGTGGGGCCAGCGGAGCTGGACTCGGAGACTTGAAGCTGCAGCCTCCTGCTGGGGTCTGAGCTGTGTCCTGTCTTTATAGGCAGCCTTGGGACACTAGAGGACGGAAACTTGCGGAGACTGGCGGGGCGGGGGTGGGGGGCGGTATTTTTTATCACAGTGTTGGTATCATGCTGTGAGTGGCAGAAGCCAGCAAAGCTTTGGGTCACCACAAAGGCTCAGCGTATTTGCAGGAACGGTCGTGTTGCTTACTTGATGGGGAAATGGTTTCCCCAGTGAGAGGAGGTGAGAGGCTGGTGTGACCCTGTGACAAGCTTATGCGCTGCTTTCTCACAAGAGCAGGTCTGTACACCAAGCATCTCCCCACAGAACTGAACCTTCTGGGACCCACCCCTAGCTGTCCCGACAACACAGCTCTGACCTAGACGATAAGACCACGGCGTCTTGAGGAGGCCCCCTCAAGATAAAACCACACCCTGGGTGGGGACGGCAGATCTGGGGAATACTCAGCTGCAAAAGGGGCCGGAGTGAGGCTGGCCTTTCAGGCTTTGGCTCACTCCTCAAACATTCTACCTTAAGCTTTTGATTGTGAGGCATCCATTTCAAAGATATCCATCTTGAATAAGCACATCCCCCGATACAGAACTAGATAATGGGCCAGGCTGCCCTACCCATGAAGTTCCCCTTTTAGAAAGTTCTGGATGACCATTTGAGTGGCTTCCCTTTTCCCTTCCACACTTTCTCTCTTATCTGTTAAATTCACCAATAAAGAGAGAACATGCAATACCCTGGGCACCCCACCCTCACGCCAGCAAAGGCTGAGCCCCAGGTCTGAGCTCGCTCTCTCTGAGACTTCATTGTGCAGCCGCAGCCATGCTGTCTACCCTCTGGGACTCCAAGTAACACACCTTGTCTTTCAAAGTCCCCTGATGGTTGTTGAGGTTCATCTTACAATAATAATAAGAACCTCACTGGCTGGTCCAGCTTCAACACTGGCCCCAGTTGGCGAAATATCTGTGGGGCCCTCACAAAAAGTACAGTCCAGGTAAGTTCCTGCAGACATCACCATCAACAGGCCGACGGACACAAAATCACTAGTCCCTGGTTTGGAGAAAAGAACGGCAAACCACTTCAACATTCTTGCCTTGAGAACCCCATGAACAGTATGAGAAGCATAAAGATATGACACTGAAAGGTGAACCCCTCAGGTTGGTAGGTGCCCAACGTGCTGGAAAAGAGTAGAGAAATAACTCCAGAAGGAATGAAGAGGCTGAGCCGAAGTGGAAACGACACCCAATTGTGGATGTGTCTGATGGTGAAAGTCCAAAGCTGTAGAGAACAATATTGCATAGGAACCTGGAATGTTAGGTCCGTGAATCAAGGTAAGTTAGAAGTGGTCAACAGTTAGAACTGGACATGGAAAAACAGACTGGTTCCAAATAGGAAAAGGAGTACATCAAGGCTGTATATTGTCACCCAGCTTATTTAACTTACATGCAGAGTACATCATGAGAAATGCTGGGCTGGAAGAAGCACAAGCTGGAATCAAGATTGCCGGGAGAAATATCAATAACCTCAGATATGCAGATGACACCACCCTTATGGTAGAAAGTGAAGAGGAACTAAAGAGCCTCCTGATGAAAGTGAAAGAGGAGAATGAAAAAGTTGGCTTAAAGCTCAACATTCAGAAAACGAAGATCATGGCATCTGGTCCCATCACTTCATGGCAAATTGATGGGGAAACAGTGGAAACAGTGTCAGACTTTATTTTGGGGGGCTCCAAAGTCACTGCAGATGATGATTGCAGCCATGAAATTAAAAGACACTTACTCCTTGGAAGGAAAGTTATGACCAACCTAGATAGCATATTCAAAAGCAGAGACATTACTTTGCCAACAAAGGTCCGTCTAGTCAAGGCTATGTTTTTCCAGTTGTCATGCATGGATGTGAGAGTTGGATTGTGAAGAAAGCTGAGCGCTGAAGAATTGATGCTTTTGAACTGTAGTGTTGGAGAAGACTCTTGAGAGGCCCTTGGACTGCAAGGATAACCAACCAGTCCATCCTAAAGGAGATCAGTCCTGGGTGCTCATTGGAAGGACTGATGCTGAAACTGAAACTCCCATACTTTGGCCACCTCATGCGAAGAGTTGACTTATTGGAAAAGACTCTGATGCTGGGAGGGATTGGGGGCAGGAGAAGAAGGGAACGACAGAGGATGAGATGGCTGGATGGCATCACCGACTTGATGGACACGAGTTTGGGTGGACTCCGGGAGTTGGTGATGGACAGGGAGGCCTGGCATGCTGTGTTTCATGGGGTCGCAAAGAGTCAGATACGACCGAGTGACTGAACTGAACTGAGAAAGGAGATGCCAAGAGTGAACATCTACATTTTAGGAATCAGTAAACTAAAATGGATGGGAATGGGAGAATTTAATTCAGATGATCATTACATCTACCACTAGGGCAAGAATCCCTTAGAGGAAATGGAGTAGCCCTCATAGTCAACAAAAGAATCCAAAAGGCAGTACTTACATTTCAAAAATGACAGAGTGATCTCGGTTCATTTCCAAAGAAAACCATTCAATATCAGAGTAATTCAAGTCTATGCCCCAACCACTGATGCTGAAGAAGCTGAAGTTGAACAGTTCTATGAAGACCTACAAGACCTTCTAGCTGGACTAATTGGGAGCTAATATGATGACCCTTAAACTGTTGCTACCCTTTAAACAGAAAAACTCTGCCAGAGATCTATCCTATGGATGCAAGCACAATGATGAGGTCACCTGTATAACAGTATTTGTCACAGCTTATTTATAACAATTAAAAGATGATTTACAGCTAAATATGATAACAAATTCACCTCTTGTAGTAATAATTCGCCCTTAGAAACTGTGGAAGTAAATAAATTTTAGAGGAAGTCCTTGCTATTAAAGAATCCTAGAACATTTCCTGTTTCCTTATTGTAAAGTCAAAGCATTTCCAGGGTTTGTCTAGCACTTTTAAATGACATCATTAACGACACTTCTGAAAATATCTCCCCTTCCCTCAACAGTTTGCTGGCATTTCTTCTTTGGGCTTGTCACCTCATGGTAGGGAAAGAGCTGCTGACTCAGGCATCACATCTTCTCAAAAAGTCTCAACCACTGTGTAAGAGGGAGTCTCACAGGAGTGGAGAGAGAGTAATGTTGCTAGTGTTTTAAATTTCAACTGGGCTTTCTAAAATCATAATTTGTAATGTTGACTATAGAATAATCTCAAAAGTAGTTAAAGCTGATTTAAATATATATAAAATGCAGAAAAGAATAGAGACTTGCTTCACTTCTCAAAGTTGGGTAGGCAGCATGGCAAATGAAAGTAAGGATGTGGAGCTGGGGTGGGGTGGGGTTGGGGGGGGTTCCTCTACATTCTTCCTGTCTTATTGTGGCATAAATGAACTCGGGCACAATCTGAATAAACTGTCTTTCCCTAAAGGTAGGAAAGGTTCTATTATCCAAACCTAATGACTATTAATTTGGTTTATTTCTTTCAAGTGCATTTTCCCCTAGGCTTATGATAGTTCCATTTGCTTACTTGCTTTTTATCTCTTTTTACCGTGTATGTGGGAAAGGGAAGGGACATAACTGTAGCCATGATATGAATGCAAATTTTTATTTTTCTTATTTACCCTTAACAGTACAAGACTTTTCCAAATCATTCCAGTATTTTTAATACTGCCTAATTTCCTCATCCATCAGCCTAGTGTATTAATATTGTCATCCACTACTGTAGCACATTTGGGTTGTTTTCGATTTTTAATTGCTATAAATATGCTTCGCCAAATATCTCTGTGCATAAACCTTTTTCAACAAATGAGGTTTTTTTCCTCATAGGATATTTTCCTAGCTGTAGACGTTCTGGGCCAAAAAATAAGGACAATTAGGGCTCCTGATTTATAGAGACATCCCATGTCTAATGTGCATTCATTTATATGCCCAACTGTTAAATAAGATTTTAATGGCATGCTGTAGGGACTGGTGAATGTTTGATGAATGAAACAGTGATTTAAAAGCCGACTTTATCTATCGCGTCAAGTGTGTCATGTCCCAGACTTCCCCAGTTCCACTCTGTCCATCTGAGTCCGGGTCAAACATGGCTCTGGCTACTGAGGACTCGATGGCATCAGTAGATATGCCACAGTCAAAACACCTGTGAAGAACATTAGAAATGTCTGCTCCGAGAAAGGCAGAAGGGAATGGTATGATCCATAAAGCTCTGTTCGTGGTAGAAGACCAGCTAAGATTGGTCCGTTAGTGACGGCAACTCCTGGCTCCCCACCTCCTTGTTTGTGAATCATTTCCTCAGAAGCGGTCCGAGCAACATGATGTCATGGTCCTTTTCACTCAGGATGCGGTTTCCAGTGGGACTTGTGTGCTCGGGGTGCTGTGGCATCACCCGTAGGTGTCACCCTCTGGGATCGGAACAGCTGCAGCAGAGCATCAGATCTGCTCTGTGGGAGGAACTATTAATCTGTAGATCTTTCCATGTCCTTACGGCTCTGACACTAACATCATCTTACCTCCCGTCACTGGCCAAAATCTTTCCAGCCAATTAGCCCCAACAAATGAGCAACTGGGTTCTTCTTGGATGCTCTGAACCTCTGTGTGACCCCAGGGACCCCAACATGTGCAACTCATAACAAGACACCATGCAGCAACTTCCCCTCTGATCATGCCCAGCCTCCAGCTTCTCATGCTCTAGAGGTGCCTATAAAGGGACAAGGATACAGGATGGACTCCCGAAGGATGGAGGCAGCAGCACTTGCCCCATTCTATCTTGGCTTTGCCCTCTTCCTGCCCATCATCAATGATTTCCCCATGCTGCTCTGGTCAACCATCTCATCACTACATCCCTCAGCTCACGAGTCTTGTCTGTATCACAAGACTCTCATCCTTCCTTTCTTTTAGAATTGTTTCTCAATGCTCTGGACGGATGTCTAAACCACATCACTTAAACTCAATGGTTGAGATTTCTCACACGAAAGCAAAGAATTTCACAGAAGGTTTTAAAACATGCTGAGCTGTTTCCCAAATTTCTCAGGAAGTTTTAACTATCTTGTCTCTGGATCTGGTAGACCCATTGTTAGTGGGGAAAACTGAGGTCTAATGCATTCATTAACAAGATGCAAATGCCAGGTCTGATTGGTTCCTAGGATGACCCAAATGACAGAGCCCCTTGACTCTCCCAAGGAGCTCCACCCTTTGGGTGATGTACAGAAGGTGGCATCTTGCTAGCAAATGTCTGTATGGACCAGATGAAGTTCCCTGAAAGAGACAGAACAAGGGCTCCCTGCTCCAATAGCTGTATTCCCTGAAGAGGGAGCCAGAGACTGAGAACAAGACAGGCAGAGATTCAAAACAGTGATTCATGGTCAAGAAGAAATGCTTAATTTACTTGGTTCACTTTGTGCCCTACTCCACAGCCCTGAGCACTAACATCTCCACCAACTTCTGGCCGGCTGCCCTCCAAGGGGGGAAGAAACTGACCTGGCTTTTCTGGGGCTCTTGATTGCCACTTCCTCATGGTTAGGACAGACACCTCAGTGCCTGCTGTTTCTCTCATTTCTCTCCAGATCTGTCAAAAATTTGTCGATGATCATGTGTTCTTATCCTGGTGTAATATCAGAATCTTTCCTCCTTCCTAGAGACAGGCCGGGCTTGTGGAGAAGAGACAGCCTATGGGGATTGGCGTGAGGAGTGGATCGGCATATAAAGCAGGTTTATTTCTTTCTGTTTTTCTCTTCTTCCCAAGGTTGCTTTTTTTTTTTTGCATCATGCTTATTCATTTGCAATATTAAAAATCAAGTCTTTTCATGTCATTCTATTTGCATAAGAGGCTGGCATTAGGCTCTTAAACATTAACCACTGTGTCTGTCAGTTTACCAGGCCAGCAAAGTAGACTATATAGTTGGCTATCAATTATATGATCATAGATAAACTACCACAAAAAAAACACTGTCCTTAAAATTTTCCCCATTTGTGAGTTAATTTCCATGAAATAGATTTTGAAAAACAGAATTTCTGGATCAAAGAGTATGGCCATTTCTAAAGCTGCTGACCCACCTAAAGCATTAAATCCAGACTTGTAGGTTTATGGTGAGTATTCAACAAATAGACAAATTACTGGAAAGATAATCTTGAGTTTCACCATCCTTGTACCTACAGGCTTTCCAGTTCTGTTCTTTCCATCTAGGGTGTGGTTCAGTTCAGTCGTTCAGTTGTGTCCGACTCTTTGCGACCCCATGAATCACAATATGCCAGGCCTCCCTGTCCATCACTAACTCCCGGAGTTCACTCAGACTCACATCCATCAAGTCACTGATGCCATCCAGTCATCTCATCCTCTGTCATCCCCTTCTCCTCCTGCCCCCAATCCCTCCCAGCATCAGAGTCTTTTACAATGAGTCAACTCTTCACATGAGGTGGCCAAAGTACTGGAGTTTCAGCTTCAGCATCATTCCCTCCAAAGAAATTGGCATGGTTAAGCTTGGCTTATCCTTTTTGAGACCTAGTGGTGTTTTTGCATGTCACATTTATACAGTTAGGACAATTGTGGGAGTCCATCAGGGCATCCTGCTCTATGGAAGAAGGCTGTGATCATTCACATCAGAGATAAATCTGTCACATGGAAAGGAAACAGCTAAGCCTGATCCCTGTTCTGTGTACTGTGCTTCATTGCTCAGTCGTGTCTGATTCTTTGTGACCCCACGTACTGTAGCCTGCCAGGCTCCACTGTCCATGGGGATTCTCCTGGCAAGAATATTGAAGTGGGTTGCCATGCCCTCCTCCAGGAGATCTTCCCAATCCAGGGATCGAGCCCAGGTCTCCCACACTGCAGGCAAATTCTTTATCATCTGAACCACCAGGGAAGCCCAAGCTGATCCCTGGGTGATGCCAATTCCTGGCCCCACATCTAGAGAAACCATTTCCTCATAAGTCAGTTCAGTTCAGTCTCTCAGTCATGTCCAACTCTTTGCGACCCTATGGACTGCAGCAAGCCAGGCATCCCTGTCCATCACCAACCCCTGGAGCTTGCTCAAACTCATGTCCATTGAGTTGGTGATGCCATCCAACCATTTCATCCTCTGTCGTCCACTTCTCCTCCTGCCTTCAATCGTTCCCAGCATCAGGGTCTTTTCCAAGGAGTCAGTTCTTTGCATCAGGTGGCCAAAGTATTGGATTTTCATCTTCAACATCATCCCTTCCAATGAATGTTCAGGACTGATTTCCTTTAGGATGGACTGGTTGGATCTCCCTATAGTCCAAGAGACTCTCAAGAGTCTTGTCCAACACCACAGTTCAAAAGCATCAATTCTTTGGCGCTCAGCTTTTTTCACAGTCCAACTCTCACATCCATACATGAACACTGGAAAAACCATAGCTTTGACTAGACAGACCTTTGTTGGCAAAGTAATGTCTCTGCTTTTTAATATGCAGTCTAGGTTGATCATAGCTTTTCTTCCAAGGAGCAAGTGTCTTTTAATTTCATGGCTGCAATCACCATCTGCAGTGATTTTGGCACCCAAGAAAATAAAGTCGGTCACTGTTTCCATTGTTTTTCCATCTATTTGCCATGGAGTGATGGGACCAGATGCCGTGATCCTTGTTTTTTGAATGTTGAGTCTTGAGCCAACTTTTCCACTCTCCTCTTTCCTCATAAGGAACCAAGCAAATTGGCATTTGAACGATTCTTATGTGCACCTTAAACCTCTCTGGTAACTAAGGGATTTACATGCATGGTCTGTTCTTCAAAATCACTGTGTTGTGTGTACTCTGATTTTCTCCCTTTGACAAATGAGAAAACAGAGTTTCAGTGAGATTGTCCAAGGTCACACAACTGGTAATGTTGTGATCAAAACTGCAAACTAGAGCAAGCCCCACACTCTTAATTAAACACTAGGAATTTGTCCGTCAGTGTTCCACATGAAGCAGATTTACCAGGAATGTAGAATTCTCTGGCAAGAGACAGCCTACCTCAGCAAGTCAGAAGTAAGGAATTGTTGCTTAAAGACCCCAGAAAGGATGTTGTTGCTGTCAGTCACTAAGTTGTGTCCGAGTCTTTGCGACCTCACGGACTGCAGCATGCCAGGCTTCCTTGTCCTTCACTACTTCCCGGAGTTTGCTCAAACTCATGTCCTTCAAGCTGGTGATGCCATCCAACCTTCTCTTCCTCTGTCGTCCCCTTCTCCTCCTGCCTTCAATCTTTTCCAGCACCAGGGTCTTTTCCAATGAGTCGGCTCTTCACATCAGGTGGCCAAAGTATTGGAGCTTTAGCTTCAGCATCAGTCCTTAAAATGAATATTCAGAACTGATTTCCTTTATGATTGACTGGTTTGATCTCCTTGCTGTCCAAGGGACTCTCAAGAGGCTTATCCAGCTCCACAGTTCAAAAGCATCAATCCTTTGGCCCTCAGCTTTCTTTATAGCCCAACTCTCACATCCATACATGGCTACTGGAAAAACTGTAGTTTTGACTATATCGATCTTTGTTGGCAAAGTAATGGCCTGCTTTTTAATATGCTGTCTAGGTTTGTCATATCTTTTCTTCCAAGGAATATGTGTCTCTTAATTTCAAGGCTGTAGTCACCACCTGCAGTGATTTGGGAACCCAAGCACTGTTTCTACTTTTTCTCCATCTATTTGCCATGAAGTGATGGGACTGGATGCCATGATCTTAGTATTTTGAATTTCGAGTTTTAAGTCAGCTTTTCTACTCTCCTCTTTCACCCTCATCAAGAGGCTCTCTCTATCCAGAGATGATAGAAATCCAGAAATTTGAGCCTGGAAGTGAAGTCTCTTCTAGATTAAGGATGTTTGCAATTCAGAAGAGGTGGCTGAGAAGATGAACTGAATCTTTCACAGCCTTGCTGGGCTGGAGGAAAACAAAGTCCAATGCTGCCCAAGTGAAGGGACTGCAAGAAACCATCCTCTGTCTGGGCTGATAGGAGGAAAAGTAAACGAAAAGAAAACCATCCCTTGAACAAAGTGGAGGCCAGGCCCCCTCATCTGGGTAGTATAGAAAATCTCAAACTCGAAAACATTTTTAAACATGATCCCAGACGCTGATGCCACAAATGCCTTGAGAAGAAGCTTGAGCTTTTTGGTGAGGAACTGGAAACTACCATGAGTATTGTTGCAAATTTGTAAAAGTAAAAATACAAATTTAGGATCTAAAAAATGTGAAAACTGAAATAAAACCTCGGAGTAGACTAAACTCAACTGAAGAAATATTGGTTAAATTCAAACATACCAAAATGAACCGAGGGGAAACAGGAGAATGAAAAATACAAAAGATAGGATAAGAGCACATACAGAATAGAGGAGGGCATCTGCCATCTGGTTAATTAGAGTCTCAAAATAAGAGGAAAGAGAGAATGAGACAGCAAACAGATCTGAAGAGATAACGGCCAACAGTTTTACAAAATGGTGAGAGATATAATTCTGAAGATTCAAGGATGGAGGGCATTATCCCCACTGCTGTCAATGGGCCAAGTTTTGTATCAGCCACTCCTACCCTCAGTCCTAGCTGGAAAAGGAGAAATACCACTGATGCTGGTCCCTGTCTCACCAGCCAATCCTGATGGCTTTGATGAATATTGTGTTTTCTGGGGCTTTCCATAGGATATAATCTGGAGGACCTTTCAGCCTCACATGGTTTATCTACTCCATCATGCCCACTTCTATAGTCCTTTTTATCCCTTCTCCACCTGTCATGGCAATTCAAGTATTTTAATTTCACTCATCATGAGCTATGCCTTCTCCAGCATTCTGGAGATTTCCTGGCTGCAAAATTGCACCAACCTCTGTGATCCTTGCCAGGAAGTTATAGCCTGTATCCAGAAAGAGTGCCCCCAAGTCAATAAGTTCCTCCTAATCCATTCTTGTGTTCCAGCTTCCTTGATCAGCTTAGTTCAGTTCAGTCGCACAACCATGTCCAACTTTTTGCGATCCCATGGATTGCAGCACGCCAGGCGTCCCTGTCCATCACCAACTCCTGAAGCTTATTCAAACTCATGTCCATTGAGTCGGTGATTCCATCCAACCATTTTGTCCTCTGTCGTCCACTTCTCCTCCTGCCTTCAATCTTTCCTAGCATCAAGGTCTTTCCCAATGAGTCAGTTCTTTGCATCAGGTGCCCAAAGTATTGGAGCTTCAGCTTCAACATCAGTCCTTCCAATGAATGTTCAGGACTGATTTCCTTTAGGATTGACTGGTTTGATCTCCTTGCTGTCCAAGGGACTCTCAAGAGTCTTCTCCAACACCACAGTTCAAAGGCATCAATTGTTTGGCGCTCAGCTTTCTTCACAGTCCAACTCTCACATCCATATATGACTACTGGAAAAACCATAGTTTTAACTAGACAGACCTTTGTTGGCAAAGTAATATTTCAGCTTTTTAATATGCTATCTAGGTTGGTCATTGATTTTCTTCTAAGGAGCAAGCGTCTTTTAATGTTATGGCTACAGTCACCATCTGCAGTGATTTTGGGGCCCAGGAAAATAAAGTCTGTCACTGTTTCCATTGTTTCCCCATCTATCTGCCATGAAGTGATGGGCCCAGATGCTATGATATTTGCTTTTAGAACGTTGAGTTTTAAACCAGCCTTTTCACTCTGCTCTTTCACTTTCATCAAGGGGATTTTTATTTCCTCTTTGCTTTCTGCCATAAGGGTGGTGTTATCTGCATATCTGAGGTTATTGATATTTATCCTGGCGATCTTGACTCCTGCTTGTGCTTCATCCTTGATCAAATTACCCTCAAAATCCAGACCCAAGTTACTTTCCCAGCTCAGGCTGGTACATAGTTGCTAAATTTTGTTGTTTCTTTGAAGTATAGTCCCTTTTACCCTTATCAGAAATATAATTTACTGACATGAGAAGACTATGTAACAAAAATATATGGAATATATGAATGGTCTTATATCTATTAAGGAATTTTTTCTATTAAGTAATTTAAGTCCTCCTCCCTACCAAAATTCTCATAGCCTTCAAAAGCAAATTCTAGCAAACATTTATAGAAGGGATAATGGAGAAAGAATAAACTTTTTAAGAAATGGTACCAAAGTAAGTGGATATCTATAAACCAAAAACAAACAAAACCAAGAAAGCTAGACCTTAATTTCATACCTTACACACACACACACACACACACACACACACACACACCTCAAAATGCGTCATGAACCTAAATGTAAAATATAAAATGACAAAACTTTTTTGAAAAAAAAAAAAATAGGAGCAACATCTTCTAGACCTAAGACAAGGGAAAAAAGTTCTCAAATTTGATACCCAAAGCACAACCCATAAAATGAAAAATTGATAAAATTGGAGCACATCAATTTTAAAGTTTTGCTCTTCAAAAGACTTATTTGACAAAGCTCTTGTATTTGGAATATATAAAGAACTCTCAAAATTCGACCTTAAACAAATGAATGAAAAATTCAATTAAAAAGTGGACCAAAGTCATGAACAGACATTCCAGGGAAGAGTACATACAGATGGCCAATAAGCAATGGTACTGTGACTGTATTTTTTAAGATTTTTTTTTTTTTAAGATATAGACTGAAGTAGTGCAGTAGGCAGAATAGTGACCCTTCTCTCAGAGGTCATGTCCTAATCACTGTAACCTGTGAATATGTTACATTACACAGAAAAGAGGACTCAAGATAGACATCAACTGATTTTGAAATAGGGAGTTATACTGGATTATCTGCATGACCCAGTGTCATTATCAGGATTCTCATAAGGGTAGCAAGACTGTCAGTGTCTGAGTGATGCAATGTGAGAAAGATTTGACTGTCCATTGCTGGCTACAGATAAGGAATGTGGTACAACCTCTAGAAGTCAAAAAAGACAAGAAAATGGATCTTCCCTTACAGCCTCCCAAAAAGGAAGGCAGCCTTGCAGATACCTTGATTTCAACCCAGTAGAGACCCATTTCAGACTTCTGACCCGCAGAAAGGTAAGAGAATACATCTGTGTTGTTTTAGGCCATTAAGATTGAGGTTCATTTGTTACAGCAGCAAAAGAAGCTAACACAACTGAAGCACTGTGCGGAACACCTGAAACTTACATGATATTGTAAATCGACTATATTAAATTAAAATTTTTAAATAAATAAAAAATAAGGAGCTTATAGAAACATTTACAGATAAAATGATACTATAGTGATTTTAAAACATGGCCATGATTTCTTTGACACTCCTCCCAACAAGAGGCAGGGATCTAGGTCCCCTCTCCTTGAATCTGATCAGGCTTGTGACTGCTTTGACCAATAGATTATGATGCAAGAGATACAATAGGACTTCCGTGACTAAGTCACAAAAAGCCGGGCAGCTTCTACCTTATTCACCTGGAACACTCATCTTTGACCCCTAAGACTGCCATCTAGAAGGGCCATATATACATAGCTCCATTGAAATTCCCAGCCCAGGCACCGCATGTGACCGAGGAGGCCGTCTTAGAAGTGGATCTGCCAGCCCAGATGGTGAGGGCTATTTCTGACTTGGACTGCTGGTGGCGTCATTGTTGATATCACATCTGTGTGGTCAGATCAGTTGTGAAAGAACATCAGCACCTTCTGCTCTGGGAGGGAGCAGCAGTTAGCACACACTTCACAGATCTATCTGTCCTTGAAGGAGGCCTGCTGCAATACCAGCTCCTGGCCACCCTCTAACTAGGAAATCATTTCTTCAGAAGGACCTCAAAGAACAAGTAATTTCACCAGAAGTGTTTCCAACCAATGGAGAAACTGAGATAGTCATGCAAATACTCTGCACATCCCTCTGTTAACCAAAGGCTGTTGACAGCCCTGGGTTGTGCAACTGACAGCGTGACGCTGACACTGATTAAAATATCCCCCTCCAGTCACCTCCAGTTTCCGTCTTCAATGCTTTTTTGACTTTCCAAAAAAGGAATAGTAAAGAAGATGGATTTCATGAACTTGAGAGGGGTCATCCACTTCTGTTAAGGGCAAGATTCTATGTCTATGCAATTCTTGGTAAGAAATCCTTTGTTGGCACTTTGAAAGGGAAGTGTTCACTGCAAGTCAGCATGGGTGAAGCTAGGGCAAGTGAGGCTAGACTAACTGCTAGACTAACTCCACTTCCATCTCTGGAGGCAATGGACATCTGAGGAAATGTGGGCTGGAAAAAGCTGTGAACAAAGGCTCTGATCTCTAGCATTTAACAAAAGTAACCCAGAACCAGCTGGAAAAACAGTAAAGTTCAGGAAACTAAAGTACAGTCTATTGTGGGCTGGCATATTATCCTTTGTGCTAGTGTAAAAACAAAAACAGCAACTTTACCCCCCACTTCAAATCTCTTGGTGCCTTAATCCTCCCCAAGACCCCTCTCTTACTCCAACCCTTCTTTTTTAAGTAGATAAGTAGGGTCAGTTATGCAAGAATAAATCTTGAGGATAAGGGTGCATGCTGCTTACAAAAGCATGGAAGGCTGATACCTGAATGTTACCAGGAACTTAGATTCAAGAGTCCAGAAGTTGGCGCAGGGATGCAAGCGATGATACGAATGAATCAGCTTCTCCCCTCCTCCTGCCCACGTGTGTCCCCCACTTCCCTCATATCTGATGCTCTGCTCACCAAGGAACAAAGGCCTGTGTTGGCCACCTGCCCCTTCCTGGTGCACACCCAGGAGCCCACAGTCAGCAGGGAGGACAAAGGCAGCCATCAGAGACATCCACTACATGTGTCTCCATCTCTCTGAACTTAGAAAGAATCGGGAGAGGCCCTGCTCCCCGCTGGGCTCTGGTTTGCTGGGAGAAATCAGGCAGCTCAGACCCTCTCCATCCACCTACAGGGGCGAGATGGAAGTCTCAGGGGGAGGAATCCACAGTCTTCTCTTCCTGTTTTCCCTTAAAGCAACTGACAAGAGCTCTTGTTACATCCACCCACCTGTTCTCCAGGATACAGCTACATTCAGGGCCCACATGGATGAAATGGAAAGTAAACTGTCGAGTGACCAGACAGAAAGGACCTGGTCAATGGCCCTCACCTCCCTTCTCTTCAGTCCCCTACTCATCTGGCTATTCCTCAAATGTCCCAAACCTATTTCCACCTCTAGGTCTTGGCCTTGCTGTTCCCACTCCCAGGACACACCTCCCCTGATCTTTGCCAGCCCAGCTCCTCCTCAACAAACCAGTCTCAGCTGAAACAACACCCCCCTTGAAGAGGTTCCCCTAACTGGCTTACTAAGTAACCTTCACTCAACCTTCAGGCTCCATCGCAACACCTTGGCTCATTCTCTTCCTAGCTTGTACCTCCATCTCCCTCTCCGTTGTTTGTCTGATTCCCCTCTGAAATTTGAGCACCTGATGGGCAAAAGCCTTGCTTTTCATGTCTGCCTCTGTATCCTCAAGTTCTAGAAAGTGCCTAGGACACAGTAGCAGTTCAATAAACATAGGTTAAAAAAATTAAATTAGAAAATGATTTTTAAAATTAAAAATAAAGTAGCATTAAAAACAAACAAACAAACACCTACTGAATGAGTGAACCTGAGCCCTAAGGAAGGACACATAAGGAAAATTTCACTCACTTAGATTGTTAGGGTACATATGAAATGGGGCAGGACCTATGGTTCTTATCACCCATGTCCTCTGCCTGCCATCTGTCTGTGGAAAAACTTTTGCCAAAGAATAAGTTTAGAGGAGTAAGAACATGCAGAAACAAAGGAAAACATTCACAGGAGACTATGTACTAACAGTGTATTCACTAAGCCACTAAGCATAGTCAAGGACCTTTAGCTGCTTCTCAAGGGCCATAGATAATATTATGATCCATATCCTGTGAGTTGTCTTTTATTAATAGATACTGAAACTCTCACCAGGTGGAAGAAGTGAGATACGTGATGACCAGACTGTAGCTGTGACATAAGCTGCCACAATTCTGAGAACCAGACTCAACCCTGGAACTGAAGATTAACAGTACGTAAAATAATCAAGATGACGCTGGTCAGACCACTGAGGACAATTTCAAGATGACTGTTGGAGCTGCCTGTGCTATTTCTGCGTATATCTGCCTTCCTCTGTCTATAAAAGCTCTTGTTCACTGATTGTCAGTGGTGGGGAGGTGGCCTTTGGACAGATGTCCATTCTTGCTGGTTGCTGGCATCCGAAACAAAGCAAATTTTACTTTCCACCAACCTGGCCTCTTCATTGGCTTTTGAGTGGTGAGCAGCTGAACCTCACTGTCGGTAACACATACACCTTTCAGTAAGCATGGAAAGCTTTAAAAGCTTAACAAAATTACCCAAAAGTTCCCATAGCTTGTAAGTGGTGAACTCTTGGGCTTAAACAATGCCTCTGACTAGATCAAAAGTTCCTGCTCTTTCCATAAGAACAGGGGGTTAACTTTTTTCCTTTTAGTAGGGGACATTTTCTTTGCAAACAAACTGGAACCCTATTATGTAAAACTGATAAAAATACAGATACTTAACACCATGAGATATCACCCCACACCATTAGTATGGCTACTGTCAAAGATTGAAAAAATAACAAATGTTAGTGAGGATATGGAGGAATTGGAACTCTTGTACAACGTTGATTGGGATATAAAATGATGCAATGGCTGTTAAAAAGTTTGGTAGTTCCTGAAAAAATTTAAAATAGATTTACCATATGACCCAACAATCCAAGCTCTGGGTGTATAGGCTAAAAAAATTGAAAACAGGGGGAAGAAGGAGAGGGTGGGATGTATGGAGACAGTAACATGGAAATTTACATTACCATATGTAAAATAGATAGCCAGTGAGAATTTGCTGTATGACCCAGGGAACTTGAATCAGGGCTCTGTAACAACCTAGAGGGGTGGGATGGGGAGGAAGGTGGGAGAGAGGGTCAAGAGGGAGGGGACATATGTATACCTATGGCTGATTCATGTTGATGTTTGGCAGAAACCAACACAATTCTGTAAAGCAATTATCCTTCAATTAAAAAGTGAATAAATTTAAAATTAAAAAAATTGAAAACAGGATATTAAAGAGGTATTTGTATGGCTACATTCATAGCAACATTTGTTTACAATAGCTAAAATGTGGAAGCAGCCCATGTCCATGAACAGGTGGATGGACATGCAAAGCATGGTGTATAGACAGTGCAATAATATTCAGGCTTAGAAAGGAAATTCCGACATATGCTCCAAAATGGATGACCTTGAAGACATTACACTAAGAGAAAAAAAGCCAGTCACCAAGAGACAAACTCTGTATGACTCATGTGTGAGATACCTAGAATAATCAAATTCATGGAAACAGAAAGTAGAATAGTGATTGCCAGTGGCTTGGGGAGGGAGAATGAGAAGTCACTGTTGAATGGAATAGAGTTTCTGTTTTGCAAGATGAAAAAAGTTTTGTGGATGGATGGGGGTAGGCTGCACAATGTATGAATGTACTTAACACCACTGAATGTACACCACTGAACTGTACCCTTAGAAATGGTTATGATGGCAAATTCTACGTTACATGTATTGTAATCACAATGAAAATAAAGGGGAAAAAACCACACAGGTGCCTGATCTGAATTTGGTGGGATTGGAGGTGAGGACAGTCACCCCTGCCTGACCTCCTAATAGGATAACCAATCATCCCTGTGTCAGCACTGGAAGTCCCACATCCCAGGAACCTCCTCGGTCCCAGGCAAACCAGGGTGGTTGGCATCTTCCGTCTCGGTCACTAAACCATCCTGGCATACTGAGCACAGCCCCTGCAGCACACACTTAGGGTGACAAGACACAACTGTATTCTGTGGACAGCACTGCCCTGCCTCTGGCTCCCCCAGCTCAGTCCAGAAGAAACGGTCTATCAGTCTTGTCCTGGAGGCCGGCCTGGTTAAGCAGAGAGCCTGGGCCCCTGCCTGGGTAGCTAAGGGTCTGATGAAGCTCCCTGGGCTGGACAAGGGGCAGGGCCCTTCTGTTCCTCATAGGCGAAGGTTTCCAGTCCACCCTGGCTGGTGAGGCTCAGCCGTCCCAGAAACCCCCTGGACCCTGCTCCCCACCAGCCCCCATCAGGCCTGGACCTTGGGCTCGGGGTGAACCCTGCACTCACCCCCCACATCTGTCTCCAGCGTTGGGCTGGAGCTGCTGATCCTGAGATAGTCACCCAACCTCTGAGCTCACGGTCCACCCCTGAGGTCAGGCTCACCAAGGGGGCTTAAGCAGGCTCCCAGGGGAGACCAGGAGAGGGGGGCCATTTCTGACACAGTTCCTGGTCTCTGGGCCTCCCCCACCACCACCCTTAAGACATCAGCCAAACGTAAAAGCCAGGGTCACTCTCTGCCTTCCTCTTTTCTTTGTCTAAATTGATTGAGTTCTCATATTTTAGGTATGTCATTGGTCACAGGGATTCCCAGGTGGCACGGTTGGTAAATAATCTGCCTGTTTTCTTTCTTTTACAAGTGGTTGACCAGTTTCCCCAGCACCAAAAGAGATTGTTAAAGAGATTGTCTTTTCTCCATTGTATAATCTTGCCTCCTTTGTCGAAGATAAGGTGTCCATAGGTGTGTGGATTTATCTCTGGGCTTTCTATTTCGTTCCATTGATCTATATTTCTGTCTTTGTGCCAGTACCATACTGTCTTGATGACTGTAGCTTTGTATTAGAGCCTGAAGTCAGGCAGGTTGATTCCTCCAGTTTCATTCTTCTTTCTCAAGGTTGCTGTGGCTATTTGAGTTTTTTTGTATTTCCATACAAATTGTGAAATTATTTGTTCTAGTTTTGTGAAAAATACCATTGGTAGCTTGATAGGGATTGTATTGAATCTATAGTTTGCTTTGGGTAGTATACTCATTTTCACTATATTGATTCTTCCAATCCATGAACATGGTATATTTCTCCATCTGTTTGTGTCCTCTTTGATTTTTTCATCAGTGTTTTATAGTTTTCTATACATAGGTCTTTTGTTTCTTTAGGTAGATATATTCCTAAGTATTTTATTCTTTTTGTTGCAATGGTGAATGGGATTGTTTCCTTAATTTCTCTTTCTGTTTTCTCATTGTTGATATTCATGTCACTGTATGGCAAAACCACTACAATATTGTAAAGTAATTAGCCTCCAATTAAAATAAATAAATTTAAAAAGAAAAAAGGAAAAAATCCGCCTGCCAGTTCAGGAGACATAAGAGGCGCTGGTTCAGTCCCTGGATCAGGAAGATCCCCTGGTTGAGGAAATGGCAACCCACTCCAGTATGCTTGCCTGGAAGATTCCATGGACAGAGGAGCCTGACGGGCTACAGTCCACAGGGTCACAGAGCACATGCACTGCACAACAGCATTGATTACAACTCCAAGGAATCAAAACTGCCTTGCAATCTCAAATTTTTGTATGGTTTGACTTCCTGAGCAGCAATAAAGGAGGCTCAGAGCCCAGATTTCAAGGAGCCAGAGAACCCAGGAGTCCTCAGCCCAGCCCTGTTCCTGTTGCTGGTCAGCATCCAGAATGATGAGGGTCAGCCTGGCTGCCCTGGCCTTCCTCCTTACTCTTGCCATCCTGCACTTGGAGGCCAATGAAGGTGAGCCTGCTACTCTCCCTGCTCTGAACAAAGAGAACACAGGGGCTGGAGACTGAAGGTGGGGGCGGGGCTGCAGTGAGGAGCTGTGGGTGGTCTGGAAAACGTGGTCTGCGGTTCCTGCAAAACAGTGTCTTTCCCAAGTGTGTCTCCCTATTTCTGGTTGAGGCTCACTTCTGCCTCCCTGGGGGTGGGGAAAACCTGCCTCTGAAAACAGCCTTCCTGGCCTTTGGTCCCCAGCCTCGAGAAGCTGACCCAGAGCCCTCCAGGTGTCTGCTCAGCTGCCTCCAGGCAGGAGCAGAATCTGAGCGACAGAAACCCACAAAGGATCATGCTCTCTTCATGGCTTAGATGGGGTTTGACCATCTTTGGATGGTTGCCAGCATTGAAAAACTGGAAACCTTAAAAATCCCTATTGCCCATTTCTTTCACAAATATGGAAGACCAAGCAGACATGAGCCCGAGTTTCCACAAGCTCACCTCCAACTGGGCCTGAGATGGAGGTGCTGACCCTTAGGCAGGGGGTGCTGCCAGGCCTCAGGGTCCCCACTGCCCGCCATACCCAGCTGCGGTCCACATGGTCTCGGGGGAAACTGAGCCTGAGACACCCGGGTCAGCTTCCCTCCTCTCCCTGCAAGACTTGTCCAGTGTGTACATGACACAGAGCTCTCAGTAAATACCTGTGCTACAGGAAAAAGAGGCCGCAGGTGACTGTGAAAGAGGCAGGGCTAAACCCCAGTGTCCTGACCCCCAGCTCACTGCCCTCAACAGGCCTGCTTGCCTCTCTGCAGGGGGCTGGAGCCAGGGGTGAAGGCGGCACAGAGGGACCTGGGAGGAGGCTTCCCAGGAAGCAACTCTCCTGAGCTGAATGTCAACCAAAATTGGAGACTGAACAACACTGCACACTAGGACTATCATTTGACACCCTGCTATGTCAAATGGCATATTTGACAGCTATTTTCCAGGAATTTTGACTGTGAAAGAGCTTTTCACTGCTTTCAAATAATTTCAGTTATTATTGTTATATGACTTCTCATCTGCAAACGGGATCAGTGATAACTTCTCAAAGGGTGGTTGTGAGGAAGGGAGATGAGCCACATTAGGAAATAAGCCAGGCACCAGGCCTGTAGTAGAGTCTCAGGGCACATCTTCCTCAACTCACGAGAGGATTACTGGAAATGGAAAATACAGGAAGTTGAAAATGCATATAGTGCATTTCCAGACACCATAGTTTAGCCTCGCCCATCAGAACTCTCCTTAGCCAACACTAGGGGAACATCATCCAACACAGGCCTATTTTATGATGGAATGCTGTCTAACACAGGTAATGTTTTTGAACACTGTCCTGAAAATGATCCACAGCATGGTTGTCTGGGTCCAGACTGGTGGTAAGTGCATCAGTGTTGACCCTGGTGATCCCATGCCCGACCCGGAGCTGCAGCTGCTCTGCCCAGCATCTCAAGAGAGAATCTATCCCAGGTATACATAAAAAGCTGACTCTGTGCCACTCGCTCAGGCAACACGCTGGAAAGCACTGAGGGCAGAAGCAGATCCTCTCTCCCTCCAGGAGCCTGGGTCTGGAAGCTCTGCTCTGGCCAGCCTGTGACCTTCTGTGTCTTGTCTAGCTTTCCTGACCCACAGCTTCCTCATCTGTTCCATGGGGATAATAAGGCCTTTATTGCACAAAACAATCATTGGTATAAATATCAGTTTGCACAGTAATTGCCCTAAGGCTACTATTTGCCATTTTAAAGACAAAGGTTCAAAAAGGGTAGGTGTCCTGCCCGGAGTGACACCGCTTTCAGGAGAAGAAACAAGGACTAATGAAGCTTTCTTGCCTCCTAGCCAAGGCCCTGATCCTCTGAGCTGAGCAAACCTCCCACTTTTAACAGTCCCCACCACTGCCAGACATGTGAGGGAGGGTCCTCTCAGATGCAGGGGAACAGTCCCGCCCTACTCTGGCCCACCCTAGGCACCCACTAGCATCTTCATGAGGGAAATTATATTTCTCAGGAAATTATATGCTTTTTTCTAAATTACAAGTCCCCCCCCAAAATTCAGTAGAGCAATTGGGAAAATGGGAAAAAATATTCTAGAATACCGCATGACAATCAACAGAGAGACATTACTGACTTAAAGGAATTTGCTGACATCAAGAACAAAAGCGGTAAACACTTGGCACGTGGAGTTCAAGGTTAAGATCAGCATGTGGAGCGACTGGGAGCAGTTAGGGGAGAGGTTATCCCCATCCGGTAGCTTGAGACCATTGCACTGGTAAAAGTGTGAGTCCACAGCTAAGAAATGCTAATGAGTTTGTAAAACTCATATACTTTCACAATCATATAGGTGGTGTTTCAAGAAAGAACAAGTTGGGGGAAGCAAATTATGTCCTTAAATGGGCAACTCCAACTGTGATTCTTGCTCAGAGATGTGGATATTATGTTATTTGAATAATAACATTCACTGACATTGCCCATAACGTTCAATTGCCCAGGGTTTGAATAATTGCTGAAGGTGATAGTTCTTTATAAATGCTTTGACAGAAGAAATACATAGAGTCAATGTGTAAATGTCACGGAATACTAGGACATGACAGCAGAAACACTGGCTAACTTTTCTGTAAAATTTAAATTTGCCAAAGCAACACCAATTTGAAAGGAGAAACTAAATTCAGGACAAGCAGACAAGACATGTCCATTGTTAAAATAGAAAATGAGATTATATGAAGCATTTAGTATTCAAACTCCAACTTGAAAATGCATTTAGACATACTTTCAACAATTTGGCTAACCCAATATGGAAAAACTGTTCTACATCTGAAATATTTGAGGCTAAACAAAGGTAAGTAAAGACAACAAATAGCTTGCAACTAATGCTTCCTGTGTTTTATTTTGTTTGTTTAGGGTTTTTTTGTTTGTTTTATTTATCTGGCTGCAGTAGGTCTTCATTTCAGCATGTGGGATCTAGTTCCTTGACTAGGGATTGAACCTGGGCCCCATTGGGAGTGTGGCATCTTAACGACTGAATCACCAGAGAAGTCTCAATGCTTCCTAAGTTTAAAATTTTTACTTTTGAATGATAAACTTTAAATATTTTAAATATCAAATAGTTAAAGCACTTTTTTCAATTTTTAAATGATTTTCATTAACCCTTTACTTTGTGTTAATGGACCCTCTCTTCATGTTTTCTTTTATCAACTATCTCCATCTGCTACAGAACATTCAATGTGTTCCCAAGTCCATCATCTTGTCACTATACATAGAAACATCATTTATTATTACCTTGGATTTATTTGTTTTTATAGAAAACCTCTGAAACTTAAAAAAAAAAAACCTATCAGCAAAACATGATTCATTGTTTACTATGTAGTTACATTATTTTTAAAAAGAGAGAATAAAGTGCTGCAAAAAATATACACACTAACACAACATTGTAAAGAAACTATACTTCAAAATAATATAAAATTTAAATAAAGTAATTTCAAATAAAATGAAAAATTTAAAAATTTAAACATACAGTATGCCTAAAATGAATACAATGTTATACATCCATTTATTTATCAATTTTTAAAAATGACAAATATGAAATAATTTATGATTTGAGATTTTCTAGGAATTCTGATTTCTTATTTCTGAATCCTGAGGACAATCAGAAATTTGAAACACTAGGACCACAGAGTCCCATCGCAGTCCTGCAGAAGGTCTGGGAGATGAGGCTGGGAGGGGCTGGCAGTGGGAGGGAGGAGATGTCTCAGAGGAGGACAATTTAAGGGCTGGGAGGGGGCTTCCCTGGTGGGCCAGTGGTTGAGTCTGTCCTGCCAGAGCCGCTGGTTCCCCCCTGGCTGTGGAACTAAGATCCCACATGCCTGGGAGTGCAGCCAAAAGATTTTTTTAAAGGGGGTGGGGTGGGGAGGAGGAAGATCAGAACATTTCCTGCCACATGCTCCTGTCTTAGGTCTCCTGCCCCACACTCCCCCTCCCCTCCTCAGGGGCTGTGGGGGTGCAGGTAGAGGTCTAAGTGTTCTCATGGAGAAGTTTCTAGCATCTTACAGCCCTAGGTGAGGCAGAACCAGCTGATAACCTGCTGTTTCTCCTACATGTCAATGGCAATCCCACTCTCTCCTGTGGGAAATTATCGAAGGACCAGTGCCCTCAGCCAGGGGTCATGTAAATACAGCCCCCCAACAGTGGAAAGGGTGCAACCTCAAGAACCAGTAGGGCTGGGAGAGGGAAGGGGGGCAGGAGCCTCTAGGAACAGCGACAAGAGTGGGGTGGGGCGGGGGTGACACAGGAGGCAGCTGCTGGTGGGGGTCGGGGGAGAGGCTGGGGCGGTGGGACTGACTCCTCTTCGCCTGTTGACTCAACATTTCTCATCTCCTTCTTGCTCCTCAGCTTCCAGACCAGAAATGGGCGATTGATCTGTGCCGACCCAGGCCAGGCCTGGGTGCAGAAGTACATCAAATACCTGGACCAAACACCTGGTCCAAGGGATCTGGGAACAGTGGGACCTTCACAGTCGAGGGAACATGAGAAGAAGCCACAGAGCCACCTCCCCTCCCCAACCAGCTCCCTCACCCCAGATGCGCCCTGAGCGAGTCCTGGCCCGAATGAAAGCCCGCGCTTGCATTTCTGTGCTCCTGCTCTGATGGTCTGCGCTCTCCTGAAGCTTCGCCATGAAGCCCTGCCTTCTGGGGCCAGAGGAGACTGCGGCCCCCGGACCGCATCTGTCGTCCCCTTGCAGGCGCCCAGGTCTTGAAATAAATCCGTGCTGCAGAAGGGGACTGGTGGCTTGAATTGGTTCTCTCACAGACAGCCTGGTCATTTCTTTAATTTCACAGACACTTCTATGTATTTACTGCGTATCTGGGGCCTTGTAAACATTTCGATAGGAGTAGATGTAAACAGTGAAATGATGGAGGCCTAGTTAGGATCAGGAGGCGGTCGAACAGTGACCCCAGTTCAGGGTCCTTAGACAAGGCGAACAGTGTGAATACAGACGACCGTGGGGAGATCCTCTGTTTGCACGTGCAGAGCTGAGGTGCACAGCAAACACACCTCGTCACTCCCTCGTCCAAGTGGGCAGAGCGGCTCATCCTTCCTAGAAAGCTCTTCCCCAGGTCTCTGCCACTCAAAACATTTACTTCTCTGTGCCCGCCTCGACCGCCTGTAAATAGCGCCCCCTTGTGCTTGCCCATCAAATCTGCGCTCTCCCCCAAAATCCGTGCTCCGTCCCTAATCCATGCATCCCAACACTGAAGTCCTACAGTCTCTATAGATGCTGCCTGACCCTTATCCTTGACACCTGGGGTAAAAGTGACCCTGGAAATGTGGCCATCCTCCCCACAACCTCCTCAGCTAAAGACAGAGGCAGGTACAGGGCAGTGCTCTGTGGGCGTGAGGAGGAAAGGGAGGCAGGCAGGAGGCGGAGGCTGATGCCAGTCTGGGCGTGTGTCACTGGACACAGACTGCAGAAGGGCCTCAGGGACACCAGTGTGGCCCAGCGCACGCCCTCCACCTCAGTCCTTGGGGAGACTCCCATGGAGGAAGGATGCTCTTTGACCCCAGAGGTCAGAGGTCTCTGTCCATCCATGAGTTTAGCGTCCATCCGTGAGTTTAGTGGTGGGGAGTGGACGACCACCTACTGCCAGGGGCAAAGTCAGGAAATGAGCACAGTCTGTCCTCGGAGCCCACAGCTGCCCTGGCCAAGGCCATTTCCTCACTGGACGGCCCCCTCCTCTTCCAAACTCCAGTCCTTAGCACCCCTGTGCTCTTGAATGCACACAAATCCCATCGGAAACCAGTTCTCTGCACCTCCATCCACACTAAAATGGGATGGAAGCTCAACTCTCAAAGCCAAAGGGACTAGAGTGAGTGAGGAGGTGAGGAGACCTGGGGTCTCTGGGAAGGACGGGCACTGGGAGCGAAGGGCAGGGAGAAGATGGGCACAGCAGGGGCCACTGACGACCTCTGCAGAACAGGCTCCGCAATTGGCAAACAGTGGCCGTTCACTCCCGCTGCCAGGCAGGTCGGCTCTCCTCCTGAGTTACTGGGGTGCTCAGGCCTGCGGGGAGCTGGGTGGATACCAAGCGTCCCCTGAATGAGGAGCTATAACTACCACGGCTGCGCTCCTTCTCTGAATGCCCCTCCTCAGGAATGGAACCTCCATCCTCCAAGCTGCTCAAGATTGAAACCCCTCTCCCTGATCCATCCATCCAATCCATCAACAAATCCTGTCTATCAACAAATCCTGTCAACTGTCTCAAAACCTCTCAATTCCAGGGACTTTGGCTTCTCCACCACCACCCTCCTCAAAGCTCTCATCTGCGTGACCTCAGGATGTGCCTCAAGCAGATGAGGGCTTGGCCAGTATGCAGAATCTAATCAGACACCTGGAGTCAAGGCTGAGCATCAAGAAGATGCTCACAGGCATTCAGAATTGAATTATGTGGGAAGAAATTGCTGCAGGGCATCAGCTATAACCTTAGAAGGAGATGGAAGATTCCATCCACACAGATCAGAGAATTACAGAAGGATCTAAAGGATGGATGGATTGGTTTCAAGTGTCTTTCATGCCAGAGGGGAGGGTAATAAACGTCCCGAAAGAGCTAAAGACATGAAAAAAGTCTAGCAGAGCCTTGAGGAATGTTTGCTACACCCCCAGGGAAGGCTTCTGTCTACACAAGTCACACAGAAGAAACACTCCAGGGTCTAATCAGAACTTAGAAGACACCAGCCCTATTTAAAAGATCTGAATTCCAAGCCTCCTGTTGCCATTTTGAGTATTAGAGTTCCGTGTACCCAGTCATGGTGGAGAGAATCACACTTGAAGTGCACAAACCCAGGTCAGAAGTCCGTTTTGGCCAATAAGCATCCTCTAGTGCTGGGATGATGATCTGGTGGGGATCATATAAAATTGGCCCAGTAATCTCAATTTGCGTAAGATAGTAACACAGCACCTTTGTGGGTAAGCCTCACAAAGGTGGTAATTAAACATAGAAAGATGTGGGGACTTCCCTGATGGTACAGTGGTTAAGAATCCACCTTGTAATGCAGGGAACGTGGGTTCAATCCCTGGGCGGGGAGCTAAGATTCCGCATGCCTTGGAGCAACTAAGCTCGTATGACCCAACTAGAGTCTGTGCATTGAAGGAAAGAGCCTGCATGATGCAAGGAAGATCCTGCGGACCATCTAAGACTCAACTCAGCCAAATAAGTTAATAAACACTTCATTAATTAATTTAAAAATATAAATCAGGTCCAAAATATTAATATTCATATGCAGAGATTAAAAGTGTTTTGGTTTTTTTTGGCAGCTCTATGCTGGTTGCTGGATCTTAGTTCCCCAACCAAGGACTGAACCTGGGCTCTCTGCAATGAAAGCACTGAGTCCTAACCACTGAACCAACAGGGAATTCCCATAAATTTGTAATCACTGGAATCATGCATATAATTTTGAACTTAGAGCACTTACATTTTTTAATGGCCTCTTATGATCAACCTAGATAGCATATTCAAAAGCAGAGACATTACTTTGCCAAGGTCCGTCTAGTCAAGGCTATGGTTTTTCCAGTGGTCATGAATGGATGTGAGAGTTGGACTATGAAGAAAGCTGAGGGCTGAAAAATTGATGCTTTTGAACTATGGTGTTGGAGAAGACTCTTGAGAGTCCCTTGGACTGCAAGGAGATCCAACCAGTCCATTCTAAAGGAGATCAGCCCTGGGTGTTCTTTGGAAGGACTGATGCTAAAGCTGAAACTCCAGTACTTTGGCTACCTCATGCGAAGAGCTGACTCATTGGAAAAGAGTCTGATGCTCAGGAGGAGAAGGGGACGACAGAGGATGAGATGGCTGGATGGCATCACCGACTCGATGGACATGAGTTTGAGTGAACTCCAGGAGTTGGTGATGGGCAGGGAGGCCTGGCGTGCTGCATGGGGGTTGGAGCACGAGGTCACAAAGAGTCGGACACGACTGAGCAACTGAACTGAACTGAACTAGGGTATATAACAGATTATCCTTGTAATTCTAATACAAAATGTGTAATTAATTTATTTTGTGCTTGTGATTTTTGAGTTGAGAGATGTAAGAACTTGGCTAAGTTAACAGAGAACATTGACATGTTTAACACAACTTGATTTTTCTATAGTCATAAGTTTAATTTGTTATATTTACAGGAGTGCATTACTTTGGAAGGTTCTGAGTGTTAGATTGGGTGTGGAAAGTATTTTTTTAAATTCAATAAATTAATTAAAGCAACTTAAATTTTTTGTCAAAGTTTAATCCACAAAAATTTAAATGGGACTGATTGTTTAAGACTGATCTTTTCTACTTGATTAAGCACTCATTAAGGACTTCTTAAATTTTGCTATAAGCAGGCTAAGATGGGTGAAACATGGGAAGCTATATTTTTTCTTCCTTTTAAAAAACTTTTTATTTTATAATGAAGTATAGCCCATTAATAAGGTTGTGATAGTTTTAGGAGGTCAGCAAAGGGACTCAGCCGTACATATACAAAATACATGTTTCCATTCTCCTCCAAACTCCCCTCCCTCCCATCCAGCTTGCCACATACACTGAGCACAGTTCCCTGTGCTAAACCGTAGGTCCTTGTTGGTTACCCTTTTAAAATATAGCAGTATGTACCTATTCATCCCAAACTCCCTAACTATCCCTTTTCCCCTTTCACCCAGAAGCCGTAAGTTCATTCTCTCAGTCTGTGAGGCAGTTTCTGTTTTGTAAATAAGCTCATTTGCGTCATGTCTTTTTAGATCTCACATCTAAGGGATGCCGTATGATGTTTCTGATTCTCTGTCTGACTTACTTCACTCAGTATGACAGACTTTGGGTCCATCTATGTTGGTGCAAATGGTATCATTTCATTCTTTTTTATAACTGAGTAATATTCCATTGTACCCACTCCAGTACTCTTGCCTGGAGAATCCCATGGACAGAGGAGCCTGGTGGGCTGCAGTCCGTGGGGTCACGGGGAGTCAGACACGACTGAGCGACTTCACTTTCACTTTTCACTTTCATGCATTGGAGAAGGAAATGGCAACCCACTCCAGTACTCTTGCCTGAAGAATCCCAGGAATGGCAGAGCCTGGTGGGCTGCTGTCCATGGGGTTGCACAGAGTCGGACACGACTGAAGTGACTTAGCAGCAGCAATATTCCATTGTATATACGTACCACATCTTCTTTATCCACTGGTAAGCTATATTTTTAATTTGTTGCTTTACTGAATATTCATTTAAAAATTGAAGTAACTGCAATAGATTCCTACACACAAACTTTACCTGCAGACATGAAAAAACTCACGCCAATAGAAATCATCCTTATCTCCTGCCCTGATAACCACAATATGCTCCACAAGGTCTCTCCACTTCCATTCTTCCCGCATCCCTTCCATTCTCCACTGCAGCCACCTGAAAACCCTCCAAAGCTTCCCATTATACCCAGAATAAAATCCAAATCCTTGTAGCATGTCTTGTCAAATGCCCCATAATTGGGTCCCTGCCTGTCTGCTGAGGCTCAGCCTGCTCCCTTGTTTTGAAGCTCCAGCCACACCAATCTTCTTTTCTCATCTCAAATGTATGATCCTCATTTTTGCCTCAGGACCTTTGGATACGCTATTCTCTTTCCTACAGCTTCTATTCCACCCATTCTTAGCTCACCAACTCCCGTCCAGTTCTTCTTCTCTTGCTTTCTCTCTCTTTTTAAAAAATCTTCTTTCCTTCCTTCCATTCTTTTTTTCTTTCTGGCTCCATCTGTTGGTAATTGCAGCATGTGGGATCTTCACTGTGGTGCAAAGGCCTTACCCCCAGAATATATATGTGGAAGAATATGAACATACACATAACTATGTTTATCTCCCAGTAATACAATTATAGGCACATCTTGCCATCAGTTTGTCCCATACTTCCTGACTTTTCTGTAATAAGCAAACATTCCTTGTGCAAAATTAAATGAGATTTTTTTTTCAGCATTCCCAGACTTCACAATGTAGGGAGAAAGGGTGCAGTGACCAGCTTTTTGCCCAAAGGGCAAGAACAGAGAGACACCTCAGGCTTTCCAGTGTTTCTCTGGGTGACCACACAGTTGTACAACTTTAGATAACCCCAAGCTCCTAACTCTCACAGGACAGACGGTGGTGGAGAAAGTCAGGACTCACCTGCTGTAGCTAGAGGCAGGCAGACACGCTGGCAGCCAACCTGGAGGCACTCTTTTTCTATCCCGCAGTCCCTGTCCTCTCTGCACTCATTCACACAGATGCCTGACAAGAGGAAAGATGCAGTTAAAAGCGTTGAAGTCTTGACTTTGAAAGTAAATAACTTAAATGCCTTTACAATAAGATTCAAAAAATAAATCTAACCAATTATGTGCAGAAAAATATGTGATACTCCTAAGAAAAAAAAACTAGCTATCTTATAAATGGAGAGAGACGCCATGTTTATGGATGAAAAGATTGTGTCATAAACATATCATTTCCCCCACCCTAATAAAGTTAGTACTATCCCAGTCAAAATCATAGAAGAATTTTTGACAAAAATGGATAAGCTTATTCTAAAAGCTTATATGGTTTCCCCCAAACCAACAGTAATCAAGAAAATAAGATAATTTTAAGCAAAGCTGCAGAACTGAAATGCAATTGGGTCAACTGGATTGTTTATATATATATATATATATATATATATATATTTTAAAGGAATCTTCATTGCAGCACTGTTTATAATAGCCAGGACATGGAAGCAACCTAGATGTCCATCAGCAGATGAATGGATAAGAGAGCTGTGGTATATATACACAATGGCGTATTACTCAGCCATTAAGAATACATTTGAATCAGTTCTAATGAGGTGGATGAAACTGCAGCCTATTATACAGATTGAAGTAAGCCAGAAAGAAAAACATCAATACAGTATACTAACGCATATATACGGAATTTAGAAAGATGGTAACGATAACCCTGTATGCGAGACAGCAAGAGACACAGATGTATAGAACAGTCTTTTGGACTCTGTGGGAGAGGGTGAGGGTAGGATGATTTGGGAGAATGGCATTGAAACATGTATAATATCATATATGAAAAGAATTGCCAGTCCAGGTTCAATGCATGATACTGGATGCTTGGGGCTGGTGCACTGAGATGACCCAGAGGGATGGTATGGGGAGGGAAGCGGGAAGGGGGGTTCAGGATAAGGAGCACGTGTATACCTGTGGCGGATTCATGTTGATGTATGGCAAAACCAATACAATATTGTAAAGTAATTAACCTCCAATTAAAATAAATAAATTTATATTTTTTAAAAAAGGCAAAAAAAAAAAAAACAACAACAAAGCCCTACCAAGTAAAAAAGGAATCTTGTCTCTTTCCTCATACCACACAACAGTCTGTTCCAAATTGGAACAGCGAAATTTAAAACACATAGACAACAAAACTGCAGAATAAGGTATCCCCTCAAACTCCAAAATATGAGTGAATGAAAGACACAACACGGAACTCCACCAGAGCAGTGAGGTGTCTGGCTCTGTGCAGAAATCTGTGGGAAGCAATGCAGTGACTGATGGAGAAGCCTAGGGGCATCATTTCCATGGGAACTTCCTGAGGAATCTACTAAGAATGGATTGTCAGCTAACCCAAGTACTGGAGAGAGGAAAATGGGGACTAGTAAGGCATGGCAACCCTCTCCAGTATTCTTGCCTGGAGAATCCCAAGGACAGAGGAGCCTGGCAGGTTACAGTGCATAGGATCGCACAGAGTGGGACACGACTGAAGAGGCTTAGCACGCAGGGTAGTGGGTAGTAAGTACTCAAAGAACTTAGTATAAGGTAACTGTTTGAACTATTCGTGTGTGTGTATGTTAAGCAGTTGGAAGGTTGGGCGGGACCAAGCATTCTCCTGTGGAGCTGAGGAATTCGGGCAGGGCTCTCTGCCTCACTTGCTGGCGGGGCTGGTGAGCACACGCGGCCGCAGCCATCGCTGACGCATTGCTCTCCCGCCGCGCAGTCCGGGTCTTCTCGGCACTGCTCCTCACAGACACCTTCACGGTCAGAAAAGACTGGGCTGAGACACTTAAATACCATGAATATTTATGTTGTGAATGACCATGTCCTAATAACATCAGGATACACTTTGATCTGGGACTTCACTGTGTAAACATGAGCTCCAATTGAACCTCATCTGACCCTTCCAGTAAATAAGATCTGGGTTATTCGGATTTGAATTCAGGGTTGTTTACCATTAAAACACATGTCCCTTGTGTTATGCAACTCAGTGAAATTAACCTTGAATACAGAGTTGAGCTCCCAGAGGTCAAGAAACTATTTTTTTTAATATTTATTTTTAACGGAAGGTTAATTGCTTTACAATATGGTGTTTCTGCCATACATCAACAAAGAAATTATTTCTGATGGAAACACTTAATTGGATTCTAGTCTTGATACTCATAGAGATAGAGTTTAAAGATGGAGACAGACCCTCAAAGCTGCTTCAAAGTCTTGGGCAAAAGAGCATCTCAACCAACAAGCAGATCACCACCTACAAGAGGATTCTCACTGTGGGTCCTGCCAGCGGTTGACCTGCTTTGCCACCGCTATGAATCTCATTCAGTTTCCCTGTTATCGTCTGTAAATGGGGGTTGTCTGGTATGTGGCTTGAGCAAGTAAAGAGAGGTTGGACTAGATGAGTGACTCTCAAATGTGGCTGATGATCAGAATCATCTGGGAGCTTTCAAATGAACTACGGAAAGTAGGACTTGGTCCAGACTTGATTACTCAGGTTCTCCAGGGTTGAGCCTATATGTGTATATTCTAATGAGGGCTCCAGATGACGCTGATGCTGAGCTGGACTAGAGATTCTCCCAGAGACAGCATGTCTCTGACAGTTTAGGATTTCATAAGCTGTTGCCAATTTGTGGAGGAAGGTTGGGGGTCATAACCCTTTGTTAACATTCAGCCATTCATTCATTCGATCATGGTTTATTTATTCATTCATTCCCTTGTTTCTAATTCATCGACTTATTCTTTTAAAAATACCTCCCATATGTAAAGAACAGGGACTAGATATTTGAGGAAATAAAGGTATGAGTCAGGTTTCACATCAGCAAGGCAGAAATAATCAGGATGGGAAATCAAAGTTTGCTCTCAACAGACTGTAATTCACAACGTTAAACATGTTTGATAGAAAGTGACATGAAAGGGGTACTGAAAAGAGTGGAGAGAAGTGGTTTAACCATTACTGTGCTAGAGAATTGGCTGGGATTTAAACACACACACACACTGACAAAGACCATTCAATGGGGAAAGAATGGGATTTTTTTTTCAACAAATGATGCTGGGACAAATGGACATCCACATGCAAAAAAATAAATTTGGATTACTATCTCAAACCATAAATGCATACATACATAGTATATACCTACATACAGAAAAATTCACTCAAAATGGATCAAAAACCTGACTGTAAGAGCTAAAACTACAAAACTCTTACAAGGAACCATCGGTGTGAATCTTTGTGACCTTGAATTGGGCAATGATTTCTTAAAAATGACACCCAAAACTCAAGCAACAAAAGAGTAAAGAAATTGCACTTCATAAAATTAATGGCTCTCTCCCTCCCTCTCTCTCCCTCCCCCTCTCTCTCTCTCCCTCTCTCTTTCAGGCTGATCCTCTGGAGTGCAGAGGCTCTCTGAGTCCAATTTCCTGCCTGGGCTTCTAAGACCCTCTCAAGAAGGTGCCCTGCGCCTTCACCCCAGCGAGAGGGCGCCTGAGGCCTCCGTGAACAGAGCAAGCCCCATGCAGGGGCTTTATTGGCTTTCTACGTAAACCAAGGAATATCAGCCTCTCTCTCTCTCCTTTACTTTCTTATCGGTCAACTCCAGACCACGAGGTTCCGGTCCATTAAAGGATCTCAACAGGAGCCTGGTACACTTGGCAGATCGGAGGGAGTGACCTCAAGGGCCTATTGAGGCCGGTGGTCAATGGACAAAGAGAGGACCAATCATTTCAACTAATGACTCTCCATATATGCCTTCTCTGAAGGAGCCCTCACACCCTGGGGAGGAAAGAAAACGAATTAACATGTCTTTAGGCTATGAAGTCCTTTCCTTGTGCACAGCCCAGCAAAATTGTGCATAAACGTCAGCCAACAAACTTGGGCTTTCATCCTGCCTCCAAAAGAAGACTTTCAGACATTGCTTGGAATTATTGGACTGCCCTTTCTTTGTCTGTAAACCATGTTTATACTACTGAGACTTTAGGGAAAGAGTTAGGAAGTTAGGGAAAGAACAAAGAACATTATGCAAAGGGTTTACTTATAAAAACTTTACTTATATTCCCATTCATTGGGACAAATGTCAAACCAAATCAAGAAAATCAATGTTTGTGGCTAATCATACAATTGTTGATTGGGGACCCCATGGTATGTGGTTATCTGACTGCTCAGAGGATATTAACAACACTGTGTGATATGGAAGGTCACTGACACTACAATGGAATATTACTATGACAAAGGACTTCTTGAGTGGCTTGACTGTGGATTAGCCCCACCTTGTCCTAGGATCGTCCTTGATAAACAGAGTGGGCCTGAACAATGGGACATTTGGAAACTTGCTGCAAATACCAGAGCACAGAAGAACTTGGGACTTGGACTGGACATTTCATAGGGACCAGTCGTAGTCATAGTAACTATTTCTTTCACTATAATCAGTCATATTTTATACAGGCCTGTGTCCTACTTCCTTTTGTTATAGCCATAGAAAATTTACAATTTAATAAGACTTTTATGTTCTGTAACTTGTATTAATTGCAAACTATATACTTGTCTTAACTCCTCTATTTCTTTAAGCTACTCAATTTTGTGTTATTCCTGTTCAATTCAATCATAGTGCCTACAACTGGGAACAAATCAAATTTCATTTACAAAATATACATGATAATGCCTCTCTGAATGTACAATTACTACAAAAGAAAATCTTTAAAACTTTTTCTAAAAATCTGCCCTCTTCCCCTAATTTGGAAACTTTAGCTGAACAAATTATCCAGGCTAGACCCACGAGGATGGTTTCAAAGCATTACCCACAGTATTGGGTCTGGAACTGAAACTTTGGTGATTGTCTTGATAATTATATTTGTTGTTTACCATCACCTTTCTATAAGGTTGGTTAATACTAACCAAACTCATTTGGTCAAGACCTTTTTTACAAATATAATAAAATAGGGGGAATTGTCAGGAAGCATTTAACAGGAGGCTTCCTGTGTGCTGTGTGGATCTGTCAGGAATTCTCTGCTCCTTATTAATTCCTGAATACTCAGGAATTAAGAGGAGAGACAAGTCTCTCCCAGGGGCTGAAGAATCCAGGCATTTCCTTCATTAGTGTTTCTATATGGTGATAAGTACCCTCCTCCTTCTTGTGAACCATAGGGTAAAAGTGATTGTTGACAATTCTCTCTCTCTTTAATATGGATCACCTATGTTTTGTAAGTCTGGAATTTTAATCTTTATCTTTGCGAGAATAACTACCTTGTAAGACAATATATATGCCCACACCATGTTGATTAAAACACCTTTGCTTCAAAAAAATTAATAAACAAATAAAATAAAATTAGATTAATGACTTCTGTCCATTAAAGAACACTATTGAGTAAATGAAAGGACAAATCATAGAATAGGAGAAAATATTTGCAAATCATATATCTAATAACAGTCTAATATCCAGAATATATCATGAATTCCTACAACTCAGCAAGAAAAGGACAAACACTTTTATCTTGCAAAAGGAGGAGTTGAATAGCTATTTCTTGAATACATCATATGCAAATTATCATTAAGCACATGAAAAAGTGTCCAACATCATTAGTCACTGGGGAAATGTGAATTGAAACTATGATGGGATACCACTTCACAATCGCTATGATGGCTATAATCAAATGTCAGCTGTCAACAAGTGTTGGCAAGGATATGGGAGCAATCAGAACTCTCGCTGGTTGATCGCAGTTAAATTGGTGCAGGCTTTGTGAAAAACAGCTTGGCAGCTCCTCAGAAGAATTAAAAATAGACTTGCTATGTGACTACGTCCACTCCTAGCAATTTTTTGTCCTCTCCTAGCAATTTTACCCTAGAGAATTGAAAATATGTTCACATAAAAATTTGCACACAAACACTCATAGCAGCATTAACTTCATACTAGCCAGAAAGTAGAAATAACCCAAGTGTCCATCAAGTGATGAATGTATAAATCATATCTGGCAGATCCACACAATCCAGCCATGAAAAAGAGTGGAGTACTGATAGATGCTACAACTTAAATGAACCTTGAAAATAGTGAAAGAAGCCAGACACAAAAGATCACATTATCAAATGACTTCCTTTACGTGAAATATCTAGAATAGAAAAATGCTTAGAGATGGAAAGTGGATTGGAGGTTGTCAGGGGTGGGGGAAGTTCAGAACAGGGAGTTGGATAATGGTATGGGATCTCTTTTGGGGGTGATGAAAATGAGCTACAGCTAGATGACCGTGATGGCTGCCCAACAATGTGAATATACCAAAACCACTGAGTGGTACACCTTAAAATAGTAAATTTTATCTCAGTAAGCACACACACCCCACACAGAGAATGCTAGAGACCTCAAAGAGCCTGAGCAGAGGATGTTGGCATTGGTCTCTTTTAACAAGCTTTTTTGGGTGATTCAAAAATGCTGGCAGAGTCTCTTCTACTTAAAATGTGGTCTGTTGGCCAGAGTTATTAGCATCACCGTGAAGCTTGTTAAGAATTCGTAATCTTGGGCCCCACTCCAGACCTGAATCACAATCTGCAATTTAACAGGCTCCTTGGATGATTCCTGTCATATTAAAGTTTGAGAACTACTGCCTTAATCTAGAAGGAATGAGTATGTTCATTATGTTTATGGTGGAAATAGCCAGTACAGTGGGGCTTTCAAGGATTAAGGAGATTTCCACAGGCAGGAGTTGGGGAGGTCGTCACATAAGAGCACACATTTGCATTTTGAGGAAATCAGCCACCTGATTAGAGCTGCACTTTGGGAAGAACAGTCACATTCATGCATGGAGTTGGCTGGAATTCAATACACAATACATGTTTTGGATGAGAGAGAGTTCCAAGAGTATTGCAAGGGTCCAGGTATGTAACTAGGGTGGTACAGGTCAGTTTGGAAAGGCTGTACGAGAAGTTGCGAAAGAAGATTTCACAAAGACTCGTCATTGATTGCATCAGAGTGGGAGGAGCAGGCTTCTCAGATGGCGCAGTAGTGAAGAATCCACCTGCCGATGCAGGAGACATGGGTTTGATCCTTAGGTTGGGAAGATCCACTGGAGGGGGAAATGGCACCCCACTCCAGTATTCTTGCCTGGAAAATCCCATGGACAGAGGAGCGTGGTGGGCTACAGTCCATGGAGTCTCAAAGAGTGGGATTGGAACTCTCGCTGGTTGACTTAGTGACTGAGCTCAAGGCAGGAGAAAGGCAACCAGAGAAATCATGTTTGACTGGGAGTCTATAAGATTGGGGGTGGGGGGGGGCAGTGTTGGTAGAAAAAAAGAAAACCAAAGGCACAGGAAAGGAAGAGCAAAGAGAGACGCCATCAGAGAGCAAAGAGAGAGTTTCGGACTGAAAAGATCCTGAACAATGTCAGTTCTGCAGAGATACCAAGGAGACTGACAACTGAGAAAAATTATTAGATTGTCAACCAAGAAGGTATTGGTGTCCTTGGAGAGTGGAGTGTAGGGTGGGGGTGGGGGGGGGTTGGTATCAGTGGTGACTGTAATGGTGGTGGTTGAAGATATATTGGACGGGCTCAGGGGTCAGTGGTTGAGGAGAAAGAGAAGACAGAAGAAGGTTCAGAAAAATGTTGTCTCAACAATACAGGAATTTATATGCTTGCAGGTAGAATCAAATGGAGAGAAGAGGGTTAGAAACACTGGGGAGAGACCTAGAAGCTGATGAAGCAGAGACAGAGGGGGAGGTGAGGGCAGTGCAAATGGAGAGATTGGCCTTTGGAGAAAGGGAGAGAGGAGGTCAGCAGACACAGAGGGATGCTGGCATGGGAACTTGTGGGGAAAATTAAAGTGTGCCTCAGGGTCTCCTCATGTGGACTGTTCTCCATGTTTACCCATCCCTGCTCCACCCCCTCTTTAGACTGCGCAGAATAGTCCTAGATTTCCCACTTCCGGACTCTCTTGTTCTGAGGGTGGGACGAGACTTACCCATTGCTTGGAGCCTTGTGTTGAGGGTGAGGAGACTGGCCAGGAGGAAGAGGCCACCCAACTTCATGTTGCTAGTTGAGGCCTTTCTGTGCTGATGATAGAGCAAGACCCAAGCAGCTGAGATTTATACCCTCCTAAACTGAGGGCTGGGCCAGAGTTCATGGCCACCGTCAACACTTAGGTAACTTGAATACTGGACTTTGTCAAACAGTGAACTTTTCTGGGAAAAAATAAACTCACCAACTTTGTGGCGCTGGGCAATGTTTGTTTTCCAAACCAGCTTTTGAGACAAGGGGACTATATCTCCTTAGTAATAAATAAATATATCAGATGAGAGAGAGAAAGTAAGAGAGGGAGAAAGGGAAAGACAATGAGAGAAGAGAAGATAGATAGATGATATATAGAAGAGGTAACTCAACAACCTCTGTGTGCAAAATGCTTTCCTCTTTAAGCATCACGACTGACGTATGACAAGATTAAATAGCTGGCTTGAGGTTGTTCAGTCACTAAGCTGTGTCCAGTTCTTTGTGACCCCATGGACTGCAGCACACCAGGTTTCCCTGTCCTTCACTGTCTCCTGGAGTATGCTCAGATTCGTGTCCATTGAGTCAGTGATGCCATCCAACCATCTCATCATCTGTCCCCCCTATCTCTTCCTGTCCTCAGTCTTTCCCAGCATCAGGGTCTTTTCCAGTGAGTCTGCTTATTGTGTCAAGCGGCCAAAATATTGGAGCTTCTGCTTCAGCATCAGTCCTTCCAATGAATATTCAGGGTTGATTTCCTTTAGGATTGACTGGTTTGATCTCCTTGCAATCCAATGGACTCTCAAGAGTCTTCTCCAGTGTCACGATTCCAACGCATCAATCTTCTTTATGGTCCAACTCTCACATCTGTACATGACTACTGGAAAAACCAAAGTTATGATTAGATGAACTTTGTTGGCAAAGTGACGTCTCTGCTTTTTAATATGCTGTCTAGGTTGGTCATAGCTTTTCTTCCAAGGAGCTAGTATCTTTAATTTCATGGCTGCAGTCACCATCCACAGTGATTTTGGAGCCCAAGAAAATAAAACCTGTCACTGATTACATTTTTTCCCCATGTATTTGCCATGAAGTCATGGGACTGGTTGCCAACCAAACTCAACTGGTTGAATGTTGAGTTTTAAGCCAAGTTTTTCACTCTCCTCTTTCACCCTCATCAAGAAGTTCTCTAGTTTCTCTTCACTTTTTGCCATTAGAGGGGTATCATCTGCATATCTGAAGTTGTTGATATTTCTCCCAGCAATCTTGATTCCAGTTTGTGACTCATTCAGCCCAGCATTTCTCATGATGTACTCCTCATATAAGTTAAATAAGTAGGGTGATAATATACAGCCTTAACATACTCTTTTCCCAATTTTGAATAAGGCAGTTGATCCATGTCTGGTTCTGACTGTTGCTTCTTGAGCCGCATACAGGTTTCTCAGGAGACAGGTAAGGTGGTCTGGTATCCCCAACTCTTTTGTTTGAGGTTACAAAGCTACTAAATGGGATTCAAACTCAGATATTATTGGCTTCATGTTTCATGACCCCTTTCCTGTAACGTTCTGTTTATGTATCAGCACAGGGGTCTAAATATTGTATTGCATTGTATGATACTGTTAGGGACCACATTTGTTCTCTCTCTTTCTTAAGGTGGTGCTAAATATTTGTGCATCTATATGCATGTAGCAGAAAAATTCTGAAACAATAACCTCTCAAGTAGTAATACCACTTACTACCTCTTAGGAATAACTGAGTGAGTTGGGGGCTTTAGGTAATCAAGAGGTCTTTAATGTCAACTGAAATAAGACTAAGGTAAGGAAGAGACATTCATATATCACTTGTGCAATTAACAATTAATAATAAAAGAGAGAAAAACTCCCTAAAATATGGAGACTAGGTTGAAGAGTTGCACAACTAGGGTCAGGAAGTGCAGTTCAGCTCAGTTCCCGGAGTTCACTCAGACTCACGTCCATCGAGTCGGTGATGCCATCCAGCCATCTCATCTTCTGTCGTCCCCTTCTCCTCCTGCCCCCAATCCCTCTCAGCATCAGGGTCGTTTCCAATGAGTCAACTCTTCGCATGAGGTGGCCAAAGTATTGGAGTTTCAGCTTTAGCATCAGTCCTTCCAAAGAACACCCAGGACTGATCTCCTTTAGAATGGACTGGTTGGATGTCCTTGCAGTCCAAGGGACTCTCAAGAGTCTTCTCCAACACCACAGTTCAAAAGCATCAATTCTTCAGCACTCAGCTTAGGAGGGCTTATTAAACATATCATATTGCAACATAGAGAAACATATCTACCCAATCTGTCTCTCATACTCCTGACTTGCCCTAAACTCTGATACTGTGTTTACCCTACAGGACTTATGAATCCATCAACTGGTGCTCCTTTCGTTGCTGGGAGAGAGATGAACAAACCTGTCCCTGAATGGCAGCCCTCTTTCTGCAGTCTGGGTGCCACTGAAAGGCATTTACTCACTCTTCCCAGCTTCATTGGAATTCCTCTTGTGCAATCAGTCAAAAAAATATCTGAGCCAGCTCTCATGAGTAAACAAGTTATGGCTTTCCTTCCCTGCCCCAGCTGTCCTGCACAGAATGTACCGCAGTGGGGTTAGAATGTCCAAACTTTCACTTTCTCTGGGAAGACAAGGCTCTGGGATGATGAATTAAAACTCAGATGTTCATTCTAGTAAATCATGTGGTTGAAATCAATGTAAACTCTTCTCTGCTTTCTATTTCTCTTTCTAATGTCTTTACCTTGAAGTACCCTAACTCTGGCCTCTGTCAATAGCACCTACTGGAAAAACCCCACTGTTGGAGACCCCTAACTATGGACTTTATGATTCCCTGCACCAAAGTGCCACACAGCAGGGATGATTCCACCAGAAATTCATGATCAACAGCTTCATATAAGACTTCAACTTTGCCCTGCAATTTTAGTACAATTTCAATACAAACTCTCACTCTTGCAAATGACTATTGAAAATCTTGTCTGTGTTTCTCAAACATCAATCTCTTTCAGTCCCTCACACTTGGCAGATGTCCTTGCCTCCCCCTTTACAGAAAACAACAACAACAACAACATTTAAGCTACTGGTACAATTTTTTAAGAAATATAGGGCTATCAGGTTATTTAGTTCTTCTTGAGTTAGCTTTGGTAGGGTGCCAATCTGGATTCAACCAGGAGAAAGGGACCATTCAGTCACTTGAATAGAGTAACTTTAATATAAAGAAGGAGATCAACCCTGGGATTTCTTTGGAGGGAATGATGCTGAAGCTGAAACTCCAGTACTTTGGCCACCTCATGCGAAGAGTTGACTCATTGGAAAAGACTCTGATGCTGGGAGGGATTGGGGGCAGTAGGAGAAAGGGACGACCGAGGATGAGATGGCTGGATGGCATCACGGACTTGATGGACATGAGTCTGAGTGAACTCCGGGAGATGGTGATGGACAGGGAGGCCTGGCGTGCTACGATTCATGGGGTTGCAAAGAGTCGGACACGACTGAGCGACTGAACTGAACTGAACTGAAATGAACTGTAAGAGGGATTAGAGTAACAAAGGATTTACTTTGTTGTTGTTCAGATGTTAAGTTGTGTCCAACTCTTTGAGACCCCATGGATTGCAACACGCTAGGCTCCTCTGTCCTCCACTTTCTCCCTCCAAGAGTTTGCTCAAATTCATGTCCGTTGAGTCAGTGATGCTATCTAATCATCTCCCCCTTTGCTGCCCACTTCTCTTTCTACCCTCAATCTTTCCCAGCATCAGGGTCTTTTCCAATGAGTCAGCTCTTCCCCTCAGGTGGCCAAAGTATTGGAGCTTCAGCTTCAGCATCAGCCCTTCCAACGAGTATTCAGGGTTGATACGTTTTAGTATTGACTAGTTTGATCTCCTTGAAGTCCAAAGGACTCTCAAGAGTCTTCTCTAATGCCACATTTTGAAAGCATCAATTCTTTGGTGCTTAGCGTTCTTTATAGTGCAACTTTCACATTCATACATGACTACTGGAAAAACCATAGTCCATCCTAAAGGAAATCAGTCCTGAATATTCATTGGAAGGACTGATGCTGAAACTGAAACTCCAATACTTTGGCCACCTGAGGCAAAGAACTGACTCATTTGAAAAGACCCTGATTCTGGGAAAGATTGAGGGCAGAAGGAGGAGGGGACAACAGAGGATGAGATGGATGCATCGGCATCACCAACTCGATGGACATGAGTTTGAGTAAACTCTGGGAGTTGGTGATGGACAGGGAAGCCTGGCATGCTGCAGTCCACGGGGTCACAGAGTCAGACACAACTGAGCAACTGAACTGAATTTGACTATATGAACCTTTCTTGGCAGTGATATGTCTGCTTTTTGGTATGCTGTCTAGGTTCATCATAGCCTTCCTTCCAAGGAGCAAGCATCTTTTAATTTCCTGGCTGCAGTTACCATACACAGTGATTTTGGAGCCCAGGAAAATAACACATGTCACTGTTTCCACTTTTCCCCCTTCTATTTGCCATGAAGTGGTGGGACTAGATGCCGTGATTTTAGTTTTCTTTTTAATATTGAATTTCAAGCCAGCTTTTTCACTCTCCTATTTCACCCTTGTCAAGAGGCTTTTTAGTTCCTCTTCACTTTCTGCCATTAGAGTGGTATCAACTGCATATCAGAGGTTGTTGATATTTCTCCCAGCAATCTTGATTCTAACTTGTGATTCATCCAGCCCAGCATTTTGCATGCTGTACTCTTCATATAAGTTAAATAAGCAGGGTGACAATATACAGTCTTGATGTGCACCTTTCCCAATTTTGAGCCAGTCATTTAGTTGTTCCATGTCTCGTTCTGACTGTTGCTTCTTGAGCCCCATACAAGTTTCTCATGAGACAGGTAAAGTGGTCTGATACTTTCATCTCTTTAAAGAATTTTCCAGTTTTCCTAGTGTAGTAAATGAAGCAGAAGTAGATGTTTTTCTGGAATTTCCTTGCTTTCTCCATGGTCCAATAAATTTCAACAACTTGATCTCTGGTCCCTCTACACTTTCTAAACCCACCTTGTACATATGAAAGCTCTCAGTTCATGTCCTGCTAAAGCCTAGCTAGAAGGATTTTGAGCATAACCTTGTTAGCATTGAAATGAGAAAAATTGTATGGTAGTTTGAATAGTCTTTGACATTGCCTTTATTTGGAATTGGAATGAAAACTGAACTTTTCCAGTTGTGGCCACTGCTGAGTTTTCCAAATTTGCTGACATATTGAGTACAGCACATTAACAGCATCATCTTTTAGAATTTTAAATAGCTCAGCTGGAATTTCATCACTTCCATTAGCTCTGTTTGTAGTAGCAATTCCAAAGGCCCACTTGACTTCACACTGTAGGATGTTTGGTTCTAGGTGAGTGAACACAACATTGAGTTTATCTGGGTCATTAAGACCTTTCTTGTATAGTTGTTCTGAATATTTTTGCCACCACTTCTTAATCTCTTCTGCTTCTGTTAGGTCCTTACCTTTTCTGCCCTTTGTTGTAGCCACCCTTATATGAAATGTTCCCTTGATATCTCCAATTTCTTGAAGAGATCTCTGGTCTTTCCCATTCTATTTTTTTCCCTCTATTTCTTTGCATTATTCACTTAAAAAGGCTTTCTTATCTCTCCTTGCTATTCTCTGGATCTTCACATTTAGTTGGGTATGTCTTTCCCTTTTTTCCTTGCCTTTCGCTTCTCTTCTTTCCTCAACTATTTGTAAAGCCTACTCAGACAACCACTCCACCTTCTTGTACATCTTTTTCTTTGAGACAGTTTTGGTCCCTGCCTCCTGTATAATGTTATGAACCTTGGTCCATAGTTCTTCAGACACTCTGTCTATCAGATCTAATCTTTTGAATCTATTCATCACCTCTACTGCATATCATAAGGGATTTAATTTAGATCACACCTGAATGGCCTAGTGGTTTTCCCTACTTTCTTCAAGTTAAGCCTGAATTTTGCAATAAGGAAATGATGATCTGAGCCACAGTTAGCTCCAGGTCTTGTACTTATTGATTGTGTGGAGTTTCTCCATCTTTGACTACAAAGAAGATAGTCAATCTGATTTTCATGTTGACCACCTATCTGGTGAGGTACATACATAGAGTCATCTCTTGTGTTGTTGGAAAATTGTGTTTGATATCATCATCATGGTCTCTTGACAAAACTGTTGGCCCTTGCCCTGCTTCATTTTGTACTCCAAGGCCAAACTTGCCTGTTATTCCAGGTATCTCTTGACTTCCTACTTTTGCATTCCAATCTCCTGTGATGAAAAGGACATTTTTTTTTTTTTTGGTGTTAGTTCTAGAAGGTGTTGTAGGTCTTCATAGAACTGGTCAACATCAGCTTCTTTGGCATCAGTAGTTGAGGCATTGACTTAGATTACTCTGATGTTGAATGGTTTGCCTTGGAAACAAACCGAGATCATTGGTTTTGAGACTGCACCCAAGTACTGCATTTTGGACTCTCTTGTTGACTGAGGGATTGACTAGCAGGAGTAAAGAGAATTCTAAAGAGTATGAGGGTGGCAGATGCAAGGAACAGCCACTAACTCTAGGACTCAGAGTGCCCAAGGCATCCTTACCCCCAGGGATGAGATGTGGACCTTCTTGGAGAAGGCAAGATCAGATTCATGGGATCATGATCAGTTTGGTGCTGCACCCACAGAACCCACAGAAATCCACCCTATAGGGGTGGGAAAATTGTTCACCAAAAGGTATCTTAACAGAGGCACTTTGCTACTAAGTGTCCTATATCTCTTAAAGAAATTGATTTAGTAGTTAAATTTTTTTTCCTGTAAAGGAGGAGTCAAGGTCAACTTCTGAGTATGAAGGACTGGAAGAGACTGAGGTTTGAGAAGCATGGACAAGATTTTCAATAATCCTGATAAAGAATGGGCTTCTCTTGTGGCTCAGCTGGTAAACAATTCACCTGCAATGCAGGAGACCTGGATTTGATCCCTGGGTTGGGAAGATCCCCTGGAGAAGGGAAAGGCTACCCTCTCCAGTATTCTGGTCTGGAGAATTCCGTGGACTATATAGTCCATGGGGTAACAAAGAGTTGGACATGACTGAGTGACTTTTACTTCAATTCACTTTATGAAGAGTGGGAGCTTGTGTTGAAATTGTACTAAAATTGCAGGGCATCGTTGAAGCTGTTGATCATGAATTTATGGTGGAACCCATCCCTGCTGGGTGGTACTTTGGTGCAGGGAAGCATAAAGTCCATAAGTGTCTCCAACAGTGCAGGTTTTGCCAATAGATGCTATTGACAGAGATCAGAGTGAGGGTACTTCAAAGTATTAAAGGGGTTAGAAAGAGAAATTGAAAGCAGAGAGGAGTTTGCACTGATTTATAACCACGTGATTTACTAGAATGAACATCTGGGTTTTCATCTCCCCTGTGTCTCATCTTCCCAGATACAGAAAGCAAAAGCTGAGGAGTTCTGACCCCACCATGGTACTTTCTGTGCAGGACAGCTGGGGCAAGAGGGGAGAGCCAAAACTTGTTTATGCATGAGACTTGGCTCAGCTATTTTTTCCACTGATTGCACAAGAAGGATTCCAATTTTATTTCTTCTGAATTTTTGAAGGTGAGAAGAGAGAGTAAATGCCTTCCAGTGGCACCAAGACTGCAGAAGAGGGCTTGGCATCCAGGGACAGGTCTGCTCGTCTCTCTCCCAGCATCACGAGGAGCACTAATTGGTGGATTCTTAAGTCCTGTAGGGTAAACACAGTATCAAAGAGTTTAGGGAAAGTCAGGGGTATGGAAGACAGATTGGATAGATATGTTTCTCTATATTGCAATATGATATGTTTAATAAACCCTCCTACCAGCACTTCAAGGCTATGGTTTTTCCAGTGGTCATGTATGGATGTGAGAGTTGGACTGTGAAGAAGGCTGAGTGCCAAAGAATTGATGCTTTTGAACTGTGGTGTTGGAGAAGACTCTTGAGAGTCTTCTCAAGAGTTGGATCTGCAAGGAGATCCAACCAGTCCATTCTGAAGGAGATCAGCCCTGGAATTTCTTTGGAAGGAATGATGCTAAAGCTGAAACTCCAGTACTTTGGCCACCTCATGCGAAGAGTTAACTCATAGGAAAAGACTCTGATGCTGGGAGGGATTGGGGGCAGGAGGAGAAGGGGACGACAGAGGATGAGATGGCTGGATGGCATCACCGCCTCGATGGAAGTGAGTTTGAGTGAACTCCGGGAGTTGGTGATGGACAGGGAGGCCTGGCGTGCTGCGATTCACGGGGTCGCAAAGAGTCGGCCACAACTGAGCGACTGAACTGAACTGAACAGCACTTCCTGACACTAGTCCTGCAACTCTCCAATCTAGTCTCCATATTTTAGGGAGTTTTTCTTTCTTCCATCATTCATTGTTAATTGTACAAGTAATATGTCAATGTATTCTCCTTACCTTAGTCTTATTTCAGTTGACACTAAAGACCTCTTGAGTACCTAAATCCCCCAACTCACTCTGTTATTCCTAACAGGAAGGGAGTGCTGGTACTACTTGAGAGGTTATTGTTCCAGAAGCTTTCTGCACTCTCATGCATCTATCAGTCCACATCCACATACATCTATAAGCATACAGATGCACAAATATTTAGCACCACCTTTAGGGAAGAAGGAGAAAGATGGGTCCCTTAACAGCATCATACGATGCAATACAATATTTAGACCCAGGTGCTGATGTAGAGACAGAGAGTTATAGGAAAGGAGTCAGGAAATATGAAGCCAATAATATCTGAGTCTGAGCCCCATTTAGTAGCTCTGTAACCTCAAGCAAGCTATTTAACCTTGTGGTACCTCAGTTGTGATGCTTAAAGAGGAAAGCACTTTGCACACAGAGGTTGTTGAGTTACCTCTTCTATCTATGAGCTTCCATCGTGGCTCATATGCTAAAGAATCTGCCTACAGTGCATGAGACTCTGATTCCCATCCCTGCATTGGGAAGATCTCCTGGAGGAGAAAATGGCAATCCACTCCAGTATTCTCGCCTGGAGAATCCCATGGACAGAGGAGCCTGGCAGGCTACAGTCCATGGGGCAGCAAAGAGCTGCTCACAACTGAAGCCACTTGGCACGGCATGGCTCCTATATATCTGTCTATCTGTCTATCTATATTCATCTATCTTCTATCACTGTCTTCTTCACCCACCCTCACGTTTCTTGCTTTCTCATCTGATAGATTTTTTTTTAAATTACAGTAAGAACCATGTCTCAAAGAACTTGCTTGGAAAACAAACATTGCCCAACACCACATAGAGTTTGTGAGGGTTTTTTTTTTTTTTCTTTTTTTTTTCCAGAAAAATCAGCTGCTTGGCAGAGGTCCAAGTTTCTTTTTTTGTTTGTTTGTTTTTAGTTTTTTATTTTTTAAATTTTAAAATCTTTAATTCTTACATGCATTTCCAAACATGAACCCCCCTCCCACCTCCCTCCCCATAACATCTCTCTGGGTCATCCCCATGCACCAGCCCCAAGCATGCTGTATCCTGCGTCAGACATAGACTGGCAATTCAATTCTTACATGATAGTATACATGTTAGAATGCCATTCTCCCAAATCATCCCACCCTCTCCCTCTCCCTCTGAGTCCAAAAGTCCGTTATACACATCTGTGTCTTTTTTCCTGTCTTGCATACAGGGTCGTCATTGCCATCTTCTTAAATTCCATATATATGTGTTAGTATACTGTATTGGTGTTTTTCTTTCTGGCTTACTTCACTCTGTATAATTGGCTCCAGTTTCATCCATCTCATCAGAAGTGATTCCAATGAATTCTTTTTAACGGCTGAGTAATACTCCATTGTGTATATGTACCACAGCTTTCTTATCCATTTATCTGCTGATGGACATCTAGGTTGTTTCCATGCCCTGGCTATTATAAACAGTGCTGCGATGAACATTGGGGTACATGTGTCTCTTTCCATTCTGGTTTCCTTGGTGTGTATGCCCAGCTGCAGAGGTCCAAGTTTCAAGTTTCCTAAATGCTGATGGTGGCCTTGAACGCAGGCCAGGATCTCTGTCCAGCAGCGTATAAATCTCAGCTGCCTGGGCCTTGCTGCATCTTCTGCACACGATGTCCTCAATTAGCAACATGAAGCTGGGCAGCCTCTTCCTCCTGGCCATTCTCCTCACCCTCAACACAAGACTCCAGGCAATTGGTAAGTCTCGTCCCACCTCTCAGAACAAGAGAGTCAGAAAGGGGAAAATCTAGCACTCCTGTGCAGTCTAAAGAGGGGGTGGAGCAGGGACGGGTGAACATGGAGAACAGTCCGCATGAGGAGACACCGGGGCACACCTTATTTTCCCCATGAGTCCCCATGCCAGCATCCCTCTGTGTCTGCCGACCTCCTCTCTCCCTTTCTCCAGAGGCCAGCTGTCCATTTGCACTGCCCTCACCTCCTCCTCTGTCTCTGCTCCATCAGCTTCTGGGTATGTTCCCAGTATCTCTACCCTCTTCTCTCCATTTGCTTCTACCTACAAACAAATACATTTCTGCATTGTTGAGAAACGTGCTTCTGAACCCACTTCTGTTTTCTGTCTTTCTTGACAGTTACCAATCCCACCTGAGCCCTTCTAGCATCGCTTCAACCACCACCACCACTACAATCACCACCAACATCCCCCCTCCACCAATTATCCCCCGACTTCACTCTCCCAAAGCACTAATATCTTCCTGGTTGACAATCTAATAATTTTTTTCAATAGTCACCCTCCTTGGTATTTCTGCAGAATCTGACATTGTTCACGATTTTTCAATCTGAATCTGTCTTCCGTGGCTTCTGTCTTTGCTCTTTCTTTTCTGTGCTTTTGGCTTTCTTTTCCTACACTTCCACAGCCAAAGATGATTTCTCTGGCTGTCTTGCTCGCCCCATATAAGCAATGACCAGACTTTGTCAAAGCTTCTTTCACAGTTTCTCTTATAGCCTTTGCAATCTGATTGCCACCACCCTAGTTACATACCTGGACCCTTGCAATACTCTTGGAACTCTTTCTCCTCTAAAACACATGTGTGTTGAATTCCAGCCAACTCTACGCTTGAATGTGAGATTGTTCTTCCCAAAGCGCAGGAGATTGATTGATTCCTGCGAGATTGATTTCCTAATCAGGAGATTGATTTCCTCAGAATGTAAATATATTCTCTTATGTGACAACCTCCTCAACCCCAGACTGTGGAAATCTCCTTAATCCTTGAAAGCCCCAGTGTACTATTTCCATCATAAACATAATGGACACACTCATTTCTTCTAGACTAGGGCAGTAGTTCTCAAACTTTAATATGACAGGAATTACCCAAGGATCCGGTTAAACTGCAGACTGTGATTCAGGTCCGGGATGGGGTCCAAAATTCTGCATTCTTAACAAGCTTCTAAGTGATGCTGATGACGCTGGCCTACAGACCACATTTTGGGTAGGAAGAGGCTCTGCCAATACTTTAGAATCACCCCAGAAGTGTATTAAAAAGCCAAGACCCTCGACTGGACCAATTAAATCAGGCTCTCTGAGGTCTTAAGCTCTGTGTTTGCTTGCGTGTGTTTACTGAGATAAAATTTACCATTTTAAGCTGTACCACTCAGTGGTTTTTAATATATTCACAATGTTGTGCAGCCATCACCATCTAATTGCAGACCATTCATCATCCCCTAAAGAAAGCCCATACCCATTGTCAAACTCCCTGTTCTTTCCTCCCCACCCCCACCCCCTTCTAATCCACTTTCCATCTGCGAAGCATTTTTCTATTCTAGATATTTCATGTAAAGGAAACTATATAACAATGTGGGCTCTTATGTCTGGCTTCTTCAACATTTTCAAAGTTTATCTAAATTTAGCATATATCAGTACTCCATTCCTTTTTATGGCTGGATCGTATAGCTCTACCAGGTGTGATTTATACATTCATCAGTTGATGGACATTTGTGTTATTTCTACTTTGTGGCTAGTAAGCAAGTTATGCTGCCATGAGCATTTGTGTGTAAATTTTTGTGTGAACATGCTTTCAGTTCCCTTGGGTGGATTTGCAAGGAGTAGAGTTGCTGAGTCATGTGGCAAGTCTGTGATTAATTTCTTGAGGGACTGCCAAGCTCTCTTTTCCACAGAGCCTGTACCAGTTTACCCAACATCAATCTGTGAGAGTTCTCAACCCTCCCACATCCTTTCCAACACTTGCTGACACCTGACTATTAATTATAGCCATCATAGTGATTGTGGGATATCTTACTGTGATACCTCATTGTGGTTTCAATTTGCATTTTGCTAGTGATTAATGTGATTAATGATATTGGGTGCTTTTTCATATGCTTAATGTTCGTTTGTATGTAATCTGTTCAAGAAATGTCTAATCAAGCCCTCCCTTTGCAAGATGGGAGGGTTTGTCCTTTTCTTGCTGAATTGTAGGAATTCATTATATATTCTGGATTGTTGTCACTGTTTAGTTGCTAAGATGCGTCTGACCCTTTGGCAACCTCATGGACTATAGCCCACCAGGCTCCGCTGTTCATGGGATTTCCCAGGCAAGAATACTAGGGTGGATTGCCATTTCCTTCTCCAGGGGATCTTCCTAACCCAGGGAACCAACCCATGTCTCCTGCGCTGTAGTCAAATCGTTCACCACTGAGACACCTTAGAAGCATGCTTTAGACATTTGACCCTTATCAGACATATGATTTGCAAATATTTTCTCCCGCTCTGTGGATTTTCTTTCCATTTTCTTGACAGTGTTCTTTAATGCACAAGAGACTTTAATTTTTTGAGGGCCAACTTATATGCCTCTTTTTTTGCTTTTGTTTTGGGTGTCATATTTAAGAAACCATTGCCCAATCCAAGGTCACAAAGATTTATACCCATGTTTCCTCCTACGAGCTTTATAGTTTTAGCTTTTACATTTAGGTCTTTGATCCATTTTGAGTGAATTTTTAGACATATGTGTGTGTATACTGTACGGGTGTGTGTTACTCACTCAGTCGTGTCTAACTCTTTGCGACCCCATGGGCTATAGTCCAACAGGCTCCTCTGTCCATGGACTTCTCCAGGCAAGAATACTGGAATGGGTAGCCATTCCCTTCTCCAGGGGATCTTCCTGACCCAGGGATTGAGTCCAGGTCTCTCAAATTGCAGGTAGACTCTTTACTGTCTGAGCCACCAGGGAAGCGCATACTATAGGTATGTATGTATGTATACATATGATTCGAGGCAGTAATCCCAATTTATTCTTTTGCATGTGGATGTCCATTTTCTCAGCACCATTTATTAAAAAGGCCATTCTTTCCCCATTGGATGGTCTTTGTCAACGTGTGTGACTGTATTTGTGAGTTCAAATCCCAGCTAATGCTCTAGCACAGTAATCACTAAACCACTCCTATCTAGTCTTTGCAGTCCCTTTCTCGTGTCACTTACTATTAAAGATGCATAGTGTTGTGAACTGTGGCTATTTCAGAGCAAACTTGATTTCCCATCCTAGTTTTAATCTGCCCTGTTGATATGAAAACTAAACGTCCCAATTTCCTGAAACATCTAGTCCTGTTCCTTACACAGAGTTGATATTTTTCTTAGAATAAGTTAATGAATTAGAAACAAGGGAATGAATGAATGAGTAAGTGAACCATGAGCAAATGAATGAATGGTTGGATATTGACGTAGAGTTGTGGTTCCCTAGTTTTCCTCCACAAATTGGTAAAAGCTGATTAAATCCTAAAATGTCAGACATACTGGCTCTGGAAGAATCTCTAGTCCATCTCAGCATCAGCATCAGCTGGAGCCCTCATTAAAATATACAAGTACAGGCTCAACCCTGGAGAAGCTGAGTAATTAGGCCTGAAGAGGTCCTACTATCCGTAGTTCATTTTAAAGATGCTTGTTATCATCGGCCACATTTGGGAGTCACTCATCTACTAGCCGGAGAAGGCAATGGCAGCCCACTCCAGTACTCTTGCCTGGAAAATCCCATGGATGGAGGAGCCTGGTGGGCTGCAGTCCATGGGTCACTAAGAGTCAGACGGCTGAGCGACTTCACTTTCACTTTTCACTTTCATGCATTGGAGAAGGAAATGGCAACCCACTCCAGTGTTCTTGCCTGGAGAATCCCAGGGATGGAGGAGCCTGGTGGGCTGCCGTCTATGGGGTCACACAGAGTCGGACACGACTGAAGCGACTTAGCAGCAGCAGCATCTACTAGCCTCTCTTTACTTGCTCAAACCACAACACCAGACAACCTCCATTTACAGAGTATAAAAGTGAGATTGGAAGAGATTCATAATGTGACGGCAGAGGCAGGTCAACCCTGTGGCAGGAACCACAGTGAGAATTCTCTTGGTGGTGGTGATATACTCGTGGTGGAGGTGTTATTCTTTTGCCCAAGTCTTTGATCAGCTTCCAGGGCTGCCTCCGTCTTTAAACTCTGTCTCCAGGAGTATCAAAGAGCCACACTGAGACTTTTTGAGGAATCTGAATCCAATAAATTCTCATCTGAAGTAATTTCTTGACCTTAAGGGGCTCTACTCTGTATTCAAGGTTAATTTCACTGAGTTGTATAGCAAAAAGGACATGTGCTTTAAAAGAAAATGTCTCTGAATTGAAATCCAAATATTCCTGCAAATCCTTCAGATATTATTTGATGGAAGGGTCAGATGAGTTTCTCAGTGAGTTCGTGTTTAAACAATGAAGACCTAGATCAAAGTGTATTCTGATGTTATTAGGTCGTGGTCATTTACAACATAAATATTCATGGTATTTAAGTGTCTCAACCCAGTCTTTTCTGACCGTGAAGGTGTCTGTGAGGAGCAGTGCCGAGAAGACCGGGACTGCGCGGCAGGAGAGAAGTGCATCGGCAATGGCTGTGGCCACGTGTGCTCACCAGCCCCGCAAGCAAGTAAGGCTGAGCGCCCTGCCTGATGTCCTGGGCTTGAATGGACTATACACTTGGTCTTCCCAACCTTTCAACAAATGTTCAATAGTAATTTATCTTGAGTACGGTTTTGAATGTTTTCAACAGAAAACATTCAAAGGATGGGGTGTTCTTTGAACTCCTTCATCATGGTACCATTGCATTCAGTCCTTCTCAATTTTTTCCAGCACAGTCATTTTCAGTTCAGTTCATTTGCTCAGTCATGTCTGACTCTTTGTGACCCCATGAATAGCAGCATGCCAGGCTTCCCTGTCCATCACCAACTCCCAGAGTTTACCCAAACTCATGTCCATCGAGTCAGTGATGCCATCCAACCATCTCATTCTCTGTCATCCCCTTCTTCTCCTGCCCCCAAACCCCCCAGCATCAAGGTCTTTTCCTATGAGTCAACTCTTCACATGAGGTGGCCAAAGTGTTGGAGTTACAGCTTCAGCATCAGTCCTTCCAAAGAACACCCAGGACTGATCTCCTTTAGGATGGACTGGTTGGATCTCCTTGCAGTCCAAGGGACTCTCAAGAGTCTTCTCCAACACCACAGTTCAAAAGCATCAGTCGCTTTACCACCCCCCAAATATATATCTAGGTTGGAAAGCAAGACTCCACAACCAAAGCTATAGAAAGCACCATTACCCAGAGAAACATCACTGTTGGTCATTCCACACTTACTCTGTCTGTGTGTATGGACGTGTTAGTGATGGCACATTTTTAACTCATTAAGATATTTAGCCTTCCCTCAGCACATTTTAGTTTTAACTTTTTATTATGGGCAATCTATGTACAAAGCAGACAGATTGGTATAATGATACACCATGTACCCATCACCCAACCATTGTCAATGTGTGGTCTTTCTTCCTTCTTGTCTAATCCCACTCGCTTCCTCCATCCCTATTATTTTCAGATTCCAGGCATTATTTTATCACATTCTATGTGTATTCTACATGTATCTCTAAAAGAGAGGATACGGTTTATCTTACCTGTTTGGTTATTATTTTATTTACTGTTGTAGATGTATTTACTGGACACATAGTTTTTCATTATATAACCTATTTTATTTCTGCAACCTGTCTATCTTTTTCTCTCTCTTATATTATAAGTTTTGCATTTAGAAAGCTTTATGTTTTTTGTTCTAATAGGTACCTTCTATCAAGACCTTAGTGTACTAACTGGGGTCCCCACCCTTTATTTATTATTGCCTATAGATTTCCTACTATGACTAATAGTAAATAACACTATGCGAAGTCGATTCAGTCGTGTCCGACTCTGTGCGAACCCATAGACAGCAGCCCACCAGGCTTCCCCGTCCCTGGGATACTCCAGGCAAGAATACTGGAGTGGGTTGCCATTTCCATCTCCAATGCATGAAAGTGAAAAGTGAAAGTGAAGTCGCTCAGTCGTGTCCGACTCTTCCCGACCCCATGGACTGCAGCCTACCAGGCTCCTCCGTCCATGGGATTTTCCAGGCAAGAGTACTGGAGTGGGGTGCCATTGCCTTCTCCGAAATAATACTATAGCAATAGTAAATAATAAAAATAATTCATTTCTTTCTTTATTCCTCCCCACTTCCCTATTCCCAGCAGTTAAGTTTAAGCAACATCCTTGCATTTGCACTGAATCTTGTTAAGGTACTTATCAAGCTTACTCTGCTTTTCGTATGTTCTTTCCTTGTCCTTCCTGATATTTAATAGATATATTGTCACACCATATAGAGGGTTCATAGGCTCTCTTCATGAACATTATTGAGTCTTAATTCTTCTGTAAGTATGTATTTAATGACCTTACTAGTCCCAATTTTCCTATCTCTCCACTCCTTTGGTTGGCTGACAGTCAACCTCTAGTGGGTTCCTTAGGAAGCTCTCAGAGGAATGATGTCCCCAGGCTTCTCTACCAATCACCTCATCGCTTTCCTCAGATTTCTGCACAGATGCAGACACTTCATTGGTCTGGTGGAAGGTGGTGTTTAATCTCCTTCCACCCACTCATATTCTGGAGTTTGAGGGGATATCTTGTTCTACAGATCTGTTGTCTATGTGTTTTGAACTGTGCTATTTTGATTGCTCTGTTTTTCTGGGGAGATTCTAGAAGGTTCAAAAACTATGCCAACCTGCAAAATTAAAATCAAGTTCCCAGAATCTGACATTATTTTTGTCTCACAACTACCAATTATCTCCTTTATGAAGTGTCTACTAAATTCTTTTCCCCAATTTACTCTTTGGTTATGAATTGTTACTATTGACTTGTGAGGAATTCTGGATCCAAATTGTTGTATATGTGTATTATAAACATTTTCTCTCAATCAGGCTTTTTCCCCTCTGTCTTAATGTTGTCATTCAATGAAGAAAAGTTCATAATTTTAATGAGATTCCATCTATTTTAATGGCCAGTAACATTTCTGTAAAATTTAAGAAATATTTGCCTATCTTAAGGTCCTAAAGCTATCTTTTATAGCATTTTCTAGAAGCTTTATTGCTATACCTTTCTCTTATATCTGTTAACTCACTTGAACAGACTTGTTGTGTGGTGTGAGGTAGGAGACAAGGTTTCTTTTATTTCATACGGAGACCCCCGTTCATCCAACCACAATTTCAGTCCTACAAGTTTGGTAAACTTATCTCGATTCTTATCTTGATAATTGTTGGTTTTGGTGAACTTTCATATAAAATTTCAGAGTCAGCTTATGCATTTTTGTGACAAATCCTTTTACAGTTTTGACTGGCACTGTATTAAATTTCAATTTGGGAAAGTAACGAATATCTCTAAAACACCGTATCTTTTCATCCAAGAACATGGCATCTCTCTGCATTTATAAGATAGTTAATTTTTTTTTCCTTGTTGTATTGTATAGGTTTTTGCACATAACTGGATAAATGTAGTTCTAGGGAGTTGATGGTTTTTGAATGATATTGTAAAGGCACTTGAAGTATTTATTCTGAGATTGTAAGAGAAGAGCTTTTAACCACATATTTCTGCTCATCAGCCATCTGTAGCATCGAATGCAGTGAACACAGGGATTGTGGGAGAGGAAAACAGTGTATCCAGGATGGCTGTCAGCGAATCTGCTCCCCGCTGATGAGTGTAGGTGAGTCCTGACTTTGTCCACCCTGCTCTGTCCTGAAAAAGTTAAGTGCATGACGTGATCTGATCTGGCACAATTGTGTGGTTATCCAGAGAAACAACCCAGAATGCCTGAGGTGTTTATGATTATCACTGTATCTGGAGTCACTTGTCTAGTGCTGCCTCTCTTCACTTGCCCAGGCCATACATCAGTCACCCAGGTTCAGATGATAAAAGTGAGCCAGAAAGAGATGAATCGTGAGAGGGGCAGAAGCAGGTCAGCCCTGCGGTAGGACCCACAGTGAGAATTCTTTTGGTGGTGGTGATGTGATTGTTGGTTCAGATGTTGTTCTTTTGCCAAAGGTTATGATGCAGCTTCCAGGGCTGCCTCCATCTTTAAATTCTGTCTCTATGAGGATCAAAAAGTCACATTGAGACCTTCTTTAGGGATTAGAATCCAGTAAATCTTCTACTTGCATCAGAAATATTTCTGGACATTTAGGGGCTCAACTCTATATTCAAGGTTAATTTTACTGAATTGTGTAGAAAAAGGGACATGTACTTTAAAGGCAAAGGACCCAGAATTTAAGTCCCAACTCTGCCATGGACCAGACAATCTCTCAGTGGCCTCATCTATAAACTACAAAAAATAAAACCTACTGGTTAAAGATCATTGGGATTACCGTTAACCTGCTTTCCTTGCATCTTTCTTTCCTACGAAGACTTCAGTCCTAAGGAATTACTCCAAATACCCCTGCAAATACCTCAGCTATTATTTGCTGTTAGGGTCAGATGAGGTTCTATGTGAGATCATATTTAAACAGCGACATCCTAGATCGAAGTATGTGCTGCTGTTGCCACGTCATGGTCATTTATAAGTATTTATTTAGTTCAAGAGTCTCAGCCAGTCTTTTCTGACCGTGAAGGTGTCTGTGAGGAGCAGTGCCGAGAAGACCGGGACTGCGCGGCGGGAGAGAAGTGCGTCGGCAATGGCTGTGGCCACGTGTGCTCACCAGCCCCGCCAGCAAGTGAGGCTGAGCGCCCTGCCCGATGTCCTGGGCTTAAATGGACTATGCAACTTGGTCCTTCCCAACCTTTCAGCTAATGTTCAATAGTAATTTATCTTGAGTACAGTTTTGAATGTTTTCAACATAAAACATTCAAAGGATGGGGTGTTCTTTGAACTCCTTCATCACGGTACCGTGCATTTAGTCCTCAATTTTTTCCAGCACAGTCACTTTACCACTCCCCAAATATATATCTATGGCTGGAAAGCAAGACTCTACAACCAAAGTTATAGAAACAAATAAATGGAACCTACACTCCCTTTGCCCAGAGAAACACCATTGTAGGTCATTCCACACGTACTCTGTCCGTGTGTATGGACATGTTAGTGATTGCACATTTTTAACTTATTATGATATTTAGCCTTCCCTCAGCACTTTTTAGTTTTAACTTTTTATTATGGGCAATCTATGTACAAAGCAGACAGATTGGTAGAATGATACACCATGTACCCGTCACCCAACCATTGTCAACGTGTGGTCATTCTTCCTTCATGTCTAATCCCACCCACTTCCCGTCATCCCTGTTATTTTCAGATTCCAGGCATTATTTTATCACATTCTACATGATTCTCTAAAAGAGATGTATAAGGTTTATCTTACCTGTTTGGTTGTTATTTATTTACTGTTGTAGATGTATTTGTTAGACACATAGTCTTTCATTAAATGACCTATTTTATTTCTGCAACCTGTCTATCCTTTTCCCTCTCTCTTATTACATGTTTTGCATTTAGAAAGCTTTATGGTTCTTCTTCTAATAGGTACCTTATATCAAGACTTTAGAGTACTATCCGTGATCCCCACCCTTTTTTATATTATTGCCTATAGATTTCCTACTATGGCTAATAGTAAATATTACTATGCTGCTGCTGCTGCTACTGCTGCTAAGTTGCTTCAGTCGTGTCCAACTCTGTGCAACCCCAAAGACGGCAGCCCACCAGGCTCCCCGTTCCTGGGATTCTCCAGGCAAGAACACTGGAGTGGGCTGCCATTTCCTTCTCCAATGCATGAAAGTGAAAAGTGAAAGTGAAGTTGCTCAGTTGGGTCCAACCCTCAGTGACCCCATGGACTGCATCCCACCAGGCTCCTCCGTCCATGGGATTTTCCACACAAGAGTACTGGAGTGGGGTGCCATTGCCTTCTCTGAAATATTACTATAGCCATAGTAAATAGTAAACAATAAAAATAGTTCATTTCCTTCTTACCTTCCTCCCCACTTCCCTGTCCCCAACAGTTAAGTTTAAGAAATATGCTTGCATTGGCACTGAATCTTGTTAAGGTACTTATCAAGCCTACTCTGTTTTTCATATGTTCTTTCCTTGTCCTTCCTGATATTTAATAGGTATATTGTCACAGCAAATAGTTAGTACATAGACTGTCTTCATAGTACCTTCAATTCAGTTCAGTCACTCAGTTGTGCCCGACTCTTTGGGAGCCCATGGACTGCAGCACGCCAGGCCTCCCTGTCCATCACCAACTCCCGGAGTTCACTCAGACTCACGTCCATCAAGTCAGTGATGCCATCCAGCCATCTCATCTTCTGTCGTCCCCTTCTCCTCCTGCCCCAATCCCTCCCAGCATCAGACTCTTTTCCAATGAGTCAACCCTTCACGTGAGGTGGCCAAAGTACTGGAGCTTCAGCTTTAGCATCATTCCTTCCAAAGAAATCCCAGGGCTGATCTTCAGAATGGACTGGTTGGATCTCCTTGCAGTCCAAGGGACTCTCAAGAGTCTTCTCCAACACCACAGTTCAAAAGCATCAATTCTTTGGTGCTCAGATTTCTTAATGGTCCAACTCTTACATACATACATGGCTACTGGATAAACCACAGCCTTGACTAGATGGACCTTTGTTGACAAAGTAATGTCTCTGCTTTTTAATATGTTGTCCAGGTTGGTCATAACTTTCCTTCCAAGGAGTAAGCGTCTTTTAATTTCATGGCTGCAATCACCATCTACAGTGATTTTGGAGACCAAAAAAATAAAGTCAGCCACTGTTTCCACTGTTTCCCCATCTATTTCCCATGAAGTGATGGACCGGATGCCATGATCTTCGTTTTCTGAATGTTGAGCTTTAAGCCAACTTTTTCACTCTCCTCTTTCACTTTCATCAAGGGGCTCTTTAGTTCCTCTTCACTTTCTGCCATAAAGGTGGTGTCATCTGCATATCTGAGGTTATTGATATTTCTCCCAGCAATCTTGATTCCAGCTTGTGTTTCATCCAGCTTAGCGTTTCTCATGATGTACTCTGTGTATAAGTTAAATAAGCAGGGTGACAATATGCAGCCTTGACGTACTCCTTTTCCTATTTGGAACCAGTCTGTTGTTCCATGTCCAGTTCTAACTGTTGCTTCCTGACATGCATACAGGTTTCTCAAGAGGCAGGTCAGGTGGTCTGGTATTCCCATCTCTTTCAGACTTTTCCACACTTTGTTGTGATCCACACAATCAAAGGCTTTGGCATAGTCAATAAAGCAGAAATAGATGTTTTTCTGGAACTCTCTTGCTTTTTCCATCATCCAGCGGATGTTGGCAATTTGATCTCTGGTTCCTCTGCCTTTTCTAAAACCAGCTTGAACATCTGGAAGTTTATGGTTCACGTATTGTTGAAGCCTGGCTTGGAGAATTTTGAGCATTACTTTACTAGCGTAAAAAAAATAATAATAATTTAAAAAGTAGTACATTATTGAGTCTTAATTCTTCTCTAAGTATGTATTTAATGACCTTACTACTACTACTACAAAAGTCGCTTCAGTCGTGTCCAACTCTGTGCGACCCCATAGACCTCAGCCCACAAATCTCCCCCATCCCTGGGATTCTCCAGGTAAGAACACTGGAGTGGGTTGCCATTTCCTTTTCCAATGCATGAAAGGAAAAGTGAAAGTGAATTCGCTCAGTTGTGTCCGACTCTTAGTGACCCCCATGGACTGCAGCCCACCAAGCTCTTCCGTCCATGGGATTTTCCAGGTGAGAGTACTGGAGTGGGCTGCCATTGCCTTCCCAATTTTCCTATCTCTCCACTCCTTTGGTTGGTTGACAGTCAACCTCTAGAGGATTCCTTAGGAAGTTCTTGTAGGAATGATGTCCCCAGGCTTCTCCACCAGTCACCTCATTGCTTTCCTCGGATTTCTGCACAGATGCAGACATCTCATTGGTCTGGTGGAAGACAATGTTTTGTCTCCTTCCACCCACTCGTATTTTGGAGTTTGAGGGGATATCTTGTTTTACGAATCTGTTGTCTATGTGTTTTGAATTGTGCTATCTTGATTGCTCTGTTTTTATGGGGAGATTCTAGAAAGTTCAAAAACTATGCCAATCTGCACAATTAAAACCACCTTCTCAGAATCTGACATTATTTTTGTCTCACAACTTCCAATTATCTCCTTTATGAACTGTCTACTCAACCCTTTACCCCATTTTTCTCTTAGGATATGAATTCTTACTATTGACTTGTAAGCAATTCCAGATCCAAATTGTCTTTGTTGTATATATGTATTATAAACTTTTTCTCTCAATGAGGCTTGTCTTTTCTCTGCCTTAATGTTTTCATTCAATGAAGAAAAGTTCATAATTTAAATGAGATTCCATCTACCTATCTATTTTCATGGTCAGTAATATTTCTGTAAAATTTAAGAAATATTTGCCTACCCCAAGGTCTTGAAGCTATCTTTTATAGCATTTTCTAGAAGCTTTATTGCTTTACCTTTCCTTTAGATCTATAACTCAATTGAACAGATTTGTTGTGTGGTGTGAGGTAGGAGACAAGGTTTCTTATTTTTTTGTATGGAGAGCTCAGCTCATCCAACCACATATCAGTCCTGCAAGTTTGCTAAACTTACCTCGATTCCTATCTTGATAATTGTAGATTTTGGTGAACTTTCGTATAAAATTTCAGAGTCAGCTTATCCAGTTTTGTGACAAATCCTTCTACAATTTTGACTGGGACTGTATCAAATTTCAATTTGGAAAGAAATTGATATCTCTAAAACACCGTGTCATTTCATCTAAGAATGTGGTGTCTCTCTGCATTTATAAGATAGTTAAATTTTTTTTCTTTGTTGTATCATGTAGCTTTCTGCACATAAGTAGATAGATGTATTTCCAGGGAATTGACGGTTTTTGAATGACATTGTAAAGGCATTTGAAGTATTTATTCTGAGATGGTAAGAGAAGAGCTTTTAACCACACATTTCTGCTCATCAGCCATCTGTAGCATCAAGTGCAGTGAAGACAGGGATTGTGGGAGAGGAAAAGAGTGCATCCAGGATGGCTGTCGGCGAATCTGCTCCCCGCTGATGACTGTAGGTGAGTCCTGACTCTCTCCACCCTGCTCTGTCCTGGAAGAGTTAAGTGCATGACGTGATCTGATCTGGCACAGTTGTGTGGTCATCCAGAGAAACACATCGGAAGGTTTATCATAGTCAGCCATATCTGGAGTCACTTGTGTAGTGCTGCCTCTCTTCCTTGCCCAGGCCATACATCAGTCACCCAGGTACAGATGATAAAAGCGAGCTGGAAAGAGATGAATCCTGAGGAGGACAGAAGCAGGTCGACCCTGTGGCAGGACCCACAGTGAAAATTCTCTTGGTGGTGGTGATGTGATTGTTGGTTCAGATGTTGTTCTTTTGCCAAAGATTTTGATGCAGCTTCCAGGGTGGCCTCCATCTTTAAATTCTGTCTCTATGAGTATCAAAAAGTCACATCGAGACCTTCTTTAGGGATTAGAATCCAGGTGGCAAGAATACACAGAACTGTACAAAAAAGATCTTCACGACCCAGATAATCACAATGGTGTGATCACTCATCTAGAGCCAGACATCCTGGAATGTGAAGTCAAGTGGGCCTTAGAAAGCATCACTACGAACAAAGCTAGTGGAGGTGATGGAATTCCAGTTGAGCTCTTTCAAATCCTGAAAGATGATGCTGTGAAAGTGCTGCACTCAATACGCCAGCAAATGTGGAAAACTCAGCAGTGGCCACAGGACTGGAAAAGGTCAGTTTTCATTCCAATCCCAAAGAAAGGCAATGTCAAAGAATGCTCAAACTACTGCACAATTGCACTCATCTCACACGCTATTAAAGTAATGCTCAAAATTCTCCAAGCCAGGCTTCAGCAGTATGTGAACCGTGAACTTCCAGATGTTTAAGCTGGTTTTAGAAAAGGCAGAGGAACCAGAGATCTAACTGCCAACATCCACTGGATCATGGAATAATCAAGAGAGTTCCAGAAAAACATCTATTTCTGCTTTATTGACTATGCCAAAGCCTTTGACTGTGTGGATCACAACAAAATGTGGAACATTCTGAAAGAGATGGGAATACCAGACCACCTGATCTGCCTCTTGAGAAATCTGTATGCAGGTCAAGAAGCAACAATTAGAACTGGGCATGGAACAACAGACTGGTTCCAAATAGGAAAAGGAGTACGTCAAGGCTGTATACTGTCACCCTGCTTATTTAACTTCTATGCAGAGTACATCATGAGAAACGCTGGGCTGGAAGAAACACAAGCTGGAATCAAGATTGCTGGGAGAAATATCAATAACCTGAGATATGCAGATGACACCACCCATATGGCAGAAAGTGAAGAGGAACTAAAGAGCCTCTTGATGAAAGTGAAAGAGGAGAGTGAAAAAGTTGGCTTAAAGCTCAACATTCAGAAAACGAAGATCATGGCATCCGGTCCCATCACTTCATGGGAAATAGATGGGGAAACAGTGGAAATAGTGTCAGACTTTATTTTGGGGGGCTCCAAAATCACTGCAGATGGTGACTGCAGTCATGAAATTAAAAGACGCTTACTCCTTGGAAGAAAAGTTATGACCAACCTAGATAGCATATTCAAAAGCAGAGACATTACTTTGCCAACAAAAGTCCATCTAGTCAAGGCAATGGTTTTTCCAGTGGTCATGTATGGATGTGAGAGTTGGACTGTGAAGAAAGCTGAACGCTGAAGAACTGATGCTTTTGAACTGTAGTGTTGGAGAAGACTCTTGAGAGTCCCTTGGACTGCAAGGAGATCCAACCAGTCCATTCTGAAGGAGATCAGCCCTGGGATTTCTTTGGAAGGAATGATGCTAAAGCTGAAGCTCCAGTACTTTGGCCACCTGCGCAAAGGGTTGACTCATTGGAAAAGACTCTGATGCTGGGAGGGATTGGGGGCAGGAGGAGAAGGGGACGACCAAGGATGAGATGGCTGGATGGCATCACTGACTCGATGGACATGAGTCTGAGTGGACTCAGGGAGTTGGTGATGGACAGGGAGGCCTGGCTTGCTGCAATTCATGGGGTTGCAAAGAGTCAGACACAACTGAGCGACTGAACTGAACTGAACTAAATATTCTACTTGCATCAGAAATAATTTCTGGACCTTTATGGCTCAACTCTATATTCAAGGTTATTTCACTGAATTGTATAGAAAAAGGCACATGTGCTTAAAAGGCAAAGAACCGGACTTGAAGTCCGGTTGTACTTGAACCAGACTTCAAGTCCCAACTTTGCCATGGACCAGACAATCTCTCAATGGCCTCATCTACAAGATACCAAAAATAAAACCTACTGGTTAAAGATCATTGGGGTTGCCATTAAACCGCTTTCCTTGCATCTTTCTTTCCTACAAGACTTCAGTCCTAAGGAATTGCTCCAAATACCCCTGCAAATACCTCAGCTATTATTTGCTGTTAGGGTCAGATGAGGTTCTATGTGAGATCGTATTTAAACAGCGAAGTCCTAGATCAAAGTATGTGCTGCTATTGTTATGCCATGATCATTTATAAGTATTTATTTAGTTTAAGAGTCTCAGCCCAGTCTTTTCTGACCATGAAGGTGTCTGTGAGGAGCAGTGCCGAGAAGACCGGGACTGCGCGGCGGGAGAGAAGTGCGTCGGCAATGGCTGTGGCCACGTGTGCTCACCAGCCCCGCCAGCAAGTGAGGCTGAGCGCCCTGCCCGATGTCCTGGGCTTAAATGGACTATGCAACTTGGTCCTTCCCAACCTTTCAGCAAATGTTCATTAGTAATTTATCTTGAGTATGGTTTTGAATGTTTTCAACATAAAACATTCAAAGGATGGGGTGTTCTTTGAACTCCTTCATCACGGTAGCATTGCATTCAGTCCTTCTCAATTTTTTCCAGCACACTCATTTTACCACCCCCCAAATATATATCTATGGCTGGAAAGCAAGACTCTACAACCAAAGCTATAGAAACAAATAAATGGTACCCATACTCCCTTTGCCCAGAGAAACATCACTGTTGGTCATTCCATACGTACTCTGTCCGTGTGTATGGACATGTTAGTGATTGCACATTTTTAACTCTAAGATATTTAGCCTTCCCTCAGAGCATTTCCGTTTTAACTTTTTATTACTGGCCATCTATGTACAAAGCAGACAGATTGGTAGAATGAGACACCATGTACCCATCACCCAACCATTCTCAACGTGTGGTCTTTCTTCCTTCAAGTCTAATCCCACCCACTTCCCCTATCCCTGTTATTTTCAGATTCCAGGCATTATTTTATCACATATTAATTCTACATATATCTTTAAAAGAGATGTATAAGATTTATCTTACCTGTTTGGTTGTTATTTTATTTACTGTTGTAGATGTATTTGTTAGACACATAGTCTTTCATTAAATGACCTATTTTATTTCTGCAACCTGTCTATCCTTTTCCCTCTCTCTTATTATATGTTCTGCATTTAGAAAGCGCTATGCTTTTTGTTCTTATACATATCTTATGTCAAGACTTTACAGTACTAACTGTGGTCCCCACCCTTTATTTGTTATTCCCTATAGACTTCTTACTATGAGTAATAGTCATAATAAAATTAGCTCATTTCCTTCTTTACTTCCTCCCCACTTCCCTATCCCCAGCAGTTAAGTTTAAGCAATATCCTTGCATTTGCACTGAATTATGTTAAGGTACTTATCAAGCTTATTCTGCTTTTCCTATGTTTTCCTTTCTCCTTCCTGATATTTAATAGGTATATAGTCACAGCACATAGAGGGTTCATAGAGTCTCTTCATATTATTGAGTCTTAATTCTTCTGTAAGTATGTATTTAATGACCTTGCTAGTCCCAGTTTTCCTATCTCTCCACTACTTTTGTTGGCTGGCAGTCAACCTCTAGTGGGTTCCTTAGGAAGCTCTCGGAGGAATGATGTCCCCAGGCTTCTCCACCAGTCACCTCATCGCTTTCCTCGGATTTCTGCTCAGATGCAGACACCTCACTGGTCTGCTGGAAGGTGGTGTTTAGTCTCCTTCCACCCACTCATATTTTGGAGTTTGAGGGGATATCTTGTTCTACAGATCTGTTGTTTATGTGTTTTGAATTGTGCTATTTCGATTGCTCCGTTTTTCTGGGGAGATTCTAGAAGGTTAAAAACTATGCCAACCTGTGCAATAAAAACCACCTTCTCAGAATCTGACATGATTTTTGTCTCACAACTTCCAATTATCTCCTTTATGAAGTGTCTGCTGAATCCTTTTCCCCATTTTTCTCTTTGTTTATGAATTGTTACTATTAACTTGTAAGGAACTCCGGATCCAAATTGTTGTATATCTGTATTATAAACATTTTCTCTCAATGAGGCTTGTCTTTTCTCTGTCTTAATGTTGTCATTCAATGAAGAAAAGTTCATAGTTTGAATGAGATTCCATCTACCTATCTATTTTCATGGTCAGTAATATTTCTGTAAAATTTAAGAAATATTTGCCTATCCCAAGGTCCTGAAGCTATCTTTTATAGCATTTTCTAGAAGCTTTATAGCTTTACCTTTCCCTTAGATCTATAACTCAATTGAACAGATTTGTTGTGTGGTGTGAGGTAGGAAACAAGGTTTCTTTTTTTTCACACAGAGAGCCCAGTTCATCCAACCACATTTCGGTCTTGCAAGTTTGCTAAACTTATCTCGATTCCTATCTTGATAATTGCTGAATTTGGTGAACTTTTGTATAAAATTTCAGAGTCAGCTTGTCTATTTTTGTGACAAATCCTTCTACAATTTTGAGTGGGACTGTATTAAATTTCAATTTGGGAAAGAAACTGATATCTTTGAAACACTGTATATTTTTAGCAATGAACAAGACAACTGTCTGCATTTATGAGTTAATTTTTTTTCTTTTTGTCGTATTGTGTAGTTTTCTGCACATAACTGGATAGATGTATTTCCAGGGAATTGATCATTTTTGAATGATATTGTAAAGGCATTTGAAGTATTTATTCTGAGATTGTAAGAGAAGAGCTGTTAACCACATATTTCTGCTCATCAGCCATCTGTAGCATCGAATGCTGTGAAGACAGAGATTGTGGGAGAGGAAAAGAGTGCATCCAGGATGGCTGTCGGCGAATCTGCTCCCCGCTGATGACTGTAGGTGAGTCCTGACTCTCTCCACCCTGCTCTGTCCTGGAAGAGTTAAGTGCATGACGTGATCTGATCTGGCGCAGCTGTGTGGTCATCCAGAGAAACACATCGGAAGGTTTACCATAGTCAGCCATATCTGGAGTCACTTGTGTAGTGCTGCCTCTCTTCCTTGCCCAGGCCATACATCAGTCACCCAGGTACAGATGATAAAAGCGAGCCGGAAAGAGATGAATCGTGAGCAGGGCAGAAGCAGGTCAGCCCTGTGGTAGGACCCACAGTGAGAAATCTCTTGGTGGTGGTGATATGATTGTTGGTTCATATGTTGTTCTCTTGCCAAAGGTTATGATGCAGCTTCCAGGGCTGCCTCCATCTTTAAATTCTGTCTCTAGGAGTATCAAAAAGTCACATCGAGACCTTCTTTAGGGATTAGAACCCAGTAAATAATTGCATCAAAAATATTTTCTGGACCGTTAGGGGCTCAACGCTATACTCAAGGTTAATTTCACTGAATTGTATAGAAAAAGGCACATGTGCTTTAAAGACAAAGAACCGGACTTGAAGTCCGGTTGTACTTGAACCAGACTTCAAGTCCCAACTTTGCCATGGACCAGACAATCTCTTAATGGCCTCATCTACAAGATACCAAAAATAAAACCTACTGGTTAAAGATCATTGATGTTACCATTAAACCGCTTTCCTTGCAGCTTTCTTTCCTACAAAGACTTTAGTCCTAAGGAATTACTCCAAATACCCCTGCAAATACCTCAAGTATTATTTGCTGTTAGAGTCAGATGAGGTTCTATGTGAGATCATATTTAAACAGTGAAGTCCTAGATCAAACTGTATGCAGCTATTATGCCATGATCATTTATAAGTATATTTGGTTCAAGAGTCTCAGCCAGTCTTTTCTGACCGTGAAGGTGTCTGTGAGGAGCAGTGCCGAGAAGACCGGGACTGCGCGGCGGGAGAGAAGTGCGTCGGCAATGGCTGTGGCCACGTATGCTCACCAGCCCCGCAAGCAAGTAAGGCTGAGCGCCCCGCCCGATGTCCTGGGCTTAAATGGACTATGCACTTGGTCCTTCCCAACCTTTCAGCAAATGTTCAATAGTAATTTATATTGAGTATGGTTTTGAATGTTTTCAACATAAAACATTCAAAGGATGGGTGTTCTTTGAACGCCTTCATCACGGTAGCATTGCATTCAGTTCTTCTCAATTGTTTCCAGCACAGTCACTTTCAGTTCAATTCAGTTCAGTTCAGTCGCTCAGTTGTGTGTGACTCTCTGCGACCCCATGAATTGCAGCACGCCAGGCCTCCCGTCCATCACCAACTCCCGGAGTTCACTCAGACTCACGTCCATCAAGTCAGTGATGCCATCCAGCCATCTCATCCTCTGTCCCCCCCTTCTCCTCCTGCCCCCAATCCCTCCCAGCATCAGACTCTTTTCCAATGAGTCAACTCTTCACATGAGGTGGCCAAAGTACTGGAGTTTCAATTTAGCATCATTCCTTCCAAAGAAATCCCAGGGCTGATCTCCTTCAGAATGGACTGGTTGGATGTCCTTGCAGTCCATGGGACTCTCAAGAGTCTTCTCCAACACCACAGTTCAAAAGCAGCAATTCTTCGGCGCTCAGCCGTCTTCACAGTCCAACTCTCACATCCATACATGACCACAGGAAAAACCATAGCCTTGACTAGACGGACCTTAGTCGGCAAAGTAATGTCTCTGCTTTTGAATATGCTATCTAGGTTGGTCATAACTTTTCTTCCAAGGAGTAAGCGTCTTTTAATTTCATGGCTGCAGTCACCATCTGCAGTGATTTTGGAGCCCCAAAAAATAGTCTGACACTATTTCCACTGTTTCCCCATCTATTTCCCATGAAGTGATGGGACCGGATGCCATGATCTTTGTTTTCAGAATATTGAGCTTTAGGTCAACTTTTTCACTTTCATCAAGAGGCTTTTTAGTTCTTCTTCACTTTCTGCCATAAGGGTGGTGTCATCTGCCACTCCCCAAATATATATCTATGGCTGGAAAGCAAGACTCTACAACCAAAGCTATAGAAACAAATAAATGGTACCCACACTCCCTTTGCCCAAAGAAATATCATTGTTGGTCATTCTATAGGTACTCTGTCCGTGTGTATGGACATGTTAGTGATTGCACATTTTTAACTCTAAGATATTTAGCCTTCCCTCAGTGCATTTCAGTTTTAACTTTTTATTATGGGAAATCTATGTACAAAGCAGACAGATTGGTAGAATGAGACACCATGTACCCATCACCCAACCATTCTCAACGTGTGGTCTTTCTTCCTTCACGTCTAATCCCACCCACTTCCCCCATCCCTGTTATTTTCAGATTCCAGGCATTATTTTATCACATATTAATTCTACATATATCTTTAAAGGAGATGTGTAAGGTTTATCTTACCTGTTTGGTTGTTATTTTATTTACTGTTGTAGATGTATTTGTTAGACACATAGTCTTTCATTAAATAACCTATTTTATTTCTGCAACCTGTCTATCCCTTTCCCTCTCTCTTATTATATGTTCTGCATTTAGAAAGCGTTATGCTTTTCGTTCTTATATATATCTTATATCAAGACTTTACAGTACTAACTGTGGTCCCCACCCTTTATTTATTATTCCCTATAGATTTCTTACTATGAGTAATAGTCATAATAAAATTAGCTCATTTCCTTTTTTCCTTCCTTCCCACTTCCCTATCCCCAGCAGTTAAGTTTAAGCAATATCCTTGCATTTGCACTGAATCATGTTAAAGTACTTATCAAGCTTACTCTGCTTTTCGTGTGTTTTCCTTTCTCCTTCCTGATATTTAATAGGTGTATTGTGACAGCACATAGAGGGTTCATAGGCTCTCTTCATAGAACATTATTGAGTCTTAATTCTTCTGTAAGTATGTATTTAATGACCTTGCTAGTCCCAGTTTTCCTATCTCTCCACTACTTTCGTTGGCTGACAGTCAACCTCTAGTGGGTTCCTTAGGAAGCTCTCGGAGGAATGATGTCCCCAGGCTTCTCCACCAGTCACCTCATCGCTTTCCTCGGATTTCTGCTCAGATGCAGACACCTCACTGGTCTGCTGGAAGGTGGTGTTTAGTCTCCTTCCACCCACTCATATTTTGGAGTTTGAGGGGATATCTTGTTCTACAGATCTGTTGTTTATGTGTTTTGAATTGTGCTATTTTGATTGCTCTGTTTTTCTGGGGAGATTCTAGAAGATTCAAAAACTATCCCAATCTGCACAATTAAAAGCAAGGTCTCAGAATCTGACATGATTTTTGTCTCACAACTTCCAATTATCTCCTTTATGGAGTGTCTGCTGAATCCTTTTCCCCATTTTTCTCCTAGTTTATGAATTGTTACTATTGACTTGTAAGGAACTCCTGATCCAAATTGTTGCATGTATGTGTTACAAACTTTTTCTCTCAATGAGGCTAGTCTCTTCTCTGTCTTAATGTTGTCATTCAATGAAGGAAAGTTCATAATTTAAATGAGATTCCATCTACCTATCTAGTTTCACGGTCAGTAATATTTCTGTAAAATTTAAGAACTATTTGCCTATCTCAAGGTCTTGAAGCTATCTTTTATAGCATTTTCTAGAAGCTTTATAGCTTTACCTTTCCCTTAGATCTATAACTCAATTGAACAGATTTGTTGTGTGGTGTGAGACAGGAGACAAGGTTTCTTTTTTTTCATACAGAGAGCCCAGGTCATCCAACCACATTTCAGTCCTGCAAGTTTACTAAACTTATCTCCATTCCTATCTTGATAATTGTTGATTTTGGTGAACTTTTGTATAAAATTTCAGAGTCAGCTTGTCTATTTTTGGGACAAATCCTTCTACAATTTTGAGTGGGACTGTATTAAATTTCAATTTGGGAAAGAAACTGATATCTCTAAAACACTGTATCTTTTTATCCATGAACATGGTATCTGCCTGCATTTATAAGATTCTTTAATTTTTTTCTTTGTCGTATCATATAGTTTTCTGCACATAACTGGATAGATGTACTTCTAGGGAATTGATGGTTTTTGAATGATATTGTAAAGGCATTTGAAGTATTTATTCTGAGATTGTAAGAGAAGAGAAGCTTTTAACCACATATTTCTGCTCATCAGCCATCTGTAGCATCGAGTGCCGTGAAGACAGGGATTGTGGGAGAGGAAAAGAGTGCATCCAGGATGGCTGTCGGCGAATCTGCTCCCCGCTGATGAGTGTAGGTGAGTCCTGACTCTCTCCACCCTGCTCTGTCCTGGAAGAGTTAAATGCATGACGTGATCTGATCTGGCACAATTGTGTGGTCATCCAGGGAAACAAACCAGAATGCTGAGGTGTTCATGATAATCACTGTATCTGGAGTCACTTGTCTAGTGCAGCCTCTCTTCCTTGCCCAGGCCATACATCAGTCACCCAGGTACAGATGATAAAAGCGAGCCGGAAAGAGATGAATCGTGAGCAGGGCAGAAGCAGGTCAGCCCTGCGGCAGGACCCACAGTGAGAATTCTCTTGGTGGTGGTGATGCGATTGTTGGTTCAGATGTTGTTCTTTTGCCAAAGGTTATGATGCAGCTTCCAGGGCTGCCTCCGTCTTTTAATTCTGTCTCTATGAGTATCAAAAAGTCACACTGAGACCCTCTTTAGGGATTAGAACCCAGTAGATCCTCTACTTGCATCGGAAATAATTTCTGGATTTAGGGGCTCAACTCTATATTCAAGGTTAATTTCACCGAATTGTGTAGAAAAATGTACATGTGCTTTAAGGCAAAGAACTAGACTTGAAGTCTGGTTGAACTTGAATCGGACTTCAAGTCCTGACTCTGCCACGGACCAGACAATCTCTCAATGGCCTCATCTATAAAACACTGAAAATAAAACCTACTGGTTAAAGATCATTGGGGTTACCATTAATCTGCTTTCCTTGCAGCTTTCTTTCCTAAGACTTCAGTCCTAAGGCATTTCTCCAAATACCCCTGCAAATACCTCAGCTATTATTTGCTGTTAGGGTCAGATGAGGTTCTATGTGAGGTCATATCTAAACAGCGAAGTCCTAGATCTAAGTATACATAGCTGATTGTTATGCCATGGTCATTCAAGCATTTATTTAGCTTAAGAGTCTCAGCCCAGTCTTTTCTGACCGTGAAGGTGTCTGTGAGGAGCAGTGCCGAGAAGACCGGGACTGCGCGGCGGGAGAGAAGTGCGTCAGCGATGGCTGTGGCCACGTGTGCTCACCAGCCCCGCAAGCAAGTAAGGCTGAGCGCCCTGCCCGATGTCCTGGTCCCAGCAGGAATATATGCTTTGTTCTGCCCACCTTTTCAACAATTGTTCAATAGCAATTAACTCTTGAGTATGGTTTTGAACACTTTCATCATAAAATATTTTTAAAAAGGAGATTGTTTGGACTCTTCCATCACAATCTCATTGCATTCTGTAAGTCAACTTTTTTCAGCTGGGCACTTCTTTTTAAGAACAACTCTTCTCTTTATCCTCTTCCCCCCAAATATATATTTATGGTTGCAAAACAAGACGGTACATCTAAAACTATATAACCATATAAATGACACCCACAATATCATCACCCAGAGAAACATCATTGTTAATCTTTCCACACTTACTCTCTCTGTGTATGGACATGTTAGTGATTGCACATTTTTTTACTCATTAAGGTATTTTGAACGTCCCTAAGCATGGGGTCGCTAAGAGTCAGACACAACTGAGCGACTTCACTTTCACTTTTCACTTTCATGCATTGGAGAAGGCAATGGCAACCCACTCCAGCGTTCTTGCCTGGAGAATCCCAGGGTCGGGGGAGCCTGGTGGGCTGCCGTCTATGGGGTCGCAGAGTCGGACACGACTGACGCGACTTAGCAGTAGCAGTAGCAGTAGCAGCAGCAGCAAGCAGATTTCAGTTCACTTTTCATTTTGGGAAATTCTTCACACAAAGCAGATACATTGTGGAATGATAGACCATGTACCCGTCACCAGCTTCAACCATTATCAACATGTGGTCATCCTTCTTTCAGATCTAATCCCACCCACCTCCCCTCATCCCCTGATATTTTTAAGCAAATTCCAGACATCATTTTATTACATGTTATTTCTATATACATCTCTGAGAGAGATACATGAGGTTTATCTTACCTTTTCTGGTTGCCATTTTACTTACTGTTGTGAATGTATTTATCAGATGTATAGTCATTGACCATATAGCCTATTTTATTTCTGTCATCTGTCTCTCCTTTTCCGTCTCTTACTGCATGCTTTGCATTTAGAAAGCTTTATGGGTTTTGTTCTGATAGTTACCTTATACCAAGACAGTAGAGTACTACCCTTTGCTATTGTTCAGTTGCTGAGTTGTGTCCAACTCTTTGCAACCCCATGGACTGCAACACGCCAGGCTTCCCTGTTCTTCACTATCTCCCAGAGTTTCCTCAAACTCATGACCATTGAGTTGGTGATGCCATCCAACCATCTCATCCTCTGTCACCCCCTTCTCCTCTTGCCCTCAATCCTGCCCAGGCTCAGGGTCTTTTCTAATGAGTTAACTCTTCACACCGGGTACCCAAAGTATTGAGCTTCAGCTTCAGCGTCAATCCTTCCAATGAATATTCAGGGCTGATTTCCTTTAGGGTTGACTGGTTTGATCTCCTTGCTGTCCAAGGGACTCTCAAGAGTCTTCTCTTCTGTTCCCCTCTTTTTTTAATTATCATCTATAGGTTTCCTACTATGAGTTACAGACATAACAAAATTAGCTGATTTCCTCCTTTCCTTCCTCTCCACTCCTCTGCCCCCAGCAGCTGAATTTAAGCAGTATCCTTTCATTTCCCCTGAATCAAGTTAAGTTACTTACCAAGCTTACTCTGCTTTTTGTATGTTCTTTCCTTTCTCCTCCCTGATTTTTAACAGGTGGATCGTCAAAGCATATAGCAATTTCATAGACTCTCTCCATAGACCACTACTGAATCTTAATTTTTCACGTGAAATACATACTTACTGTAGAAAAGGCAGAAACTACAGAACAAATTGTGCTTGCCAGGTGGTGCTAGCAGTAAAGAACCCCGGCCGATGCAGGAGACATGAGAGACATAGGTTCAATCCCTGGATTGGGAAGATACCCCGGAGGCGGTGTTCTTGCCTGGAGAATCCCACAGACAGAGGAGCCAGGCAGGCACAGTCCATAGGGTCGCAAAGAGTAGGACAGGACTGAAGCAACTTAGCATGCCTGCACAGAACAAATTGATGAAAGATGTGCCTATACTCTTATTAGCTGGAGATAAACAGAGTTACATGTACATTCATATTCTTCCACATATATACTCAGGGGGTATGGTGCCAAATAATCATGGCATCACCCTCCACAAATATATTTTTTAAATTTCCTTTATCTTTTAACACTCAGTAATATGTAGTGAGTAGTTTGCCGCAAGCGCGGACATGTGTTATACAACTTTTTTTTTTTTAAAGACTTCAAAGCATTTTTATTGTAAATATACCACATTTTGTTTACTAATCCTTAATCAATGGGCTTTTCAACTTCTCTAATACTTTCCTGTTAAAGGATCCCCTTGGAACTAAGTCTTTACATGTATAACTTGATTCTTTCCTTAGGAAACATTCCTAGAAGTGATATTGCTGACTCAAAGGGCATGTATGTTCACTTGCTTTCTTTTAAATTCAAACATACTTGTTCTTTTCTAAGGATGTATTGTTTAGGTCCAAAAGTTTCATGAACTTTAAAATGCTGCATATAGGTTTAGTTTTCACTGTTTGACAATGATAATAATTTCGTATGAGTTTATTGTTTTAAACTACATGCAATTGTAAAACAACATGAGTGATGTTTATGAAATACAGTTCTTAGGGATTATTTCAATGATCCTTTGCAATGAGTTGGCATCCCAAAGAATAGGAAAACAGGGAAAAACCCATATTTGACAACCCCTCTGTGTCAGGTCTTTTCAAAGTTCATTCTTATGTTTGATCTTGAGAACTTTAGGTATGAAAGACGTAGGTATTCGTCTCACCTCCATTTTCCAGATGAGGAAACTTAAAAATGAACCAAATATATTTTGTTCCTCTTTCTCGTTTAACCGTGATTTGTGCCCACCCTCTTCTTTAAGTTACCTGGCTCACACTGCAGACAGTGACACCAAGGGGTGCCTTAACAGCGCTCCCAGCTGTTGTCCCCCCCTTCAGGAAGGGCGATGCCAGAGCGCCTGGCTCGGGAAGCTAGGTCTGTAGTGTGAGCTATGGTGGCGACATCTGCTGGCTGTCACTGACCATTGCATGACTTCCCCAGTCATAACATCAGCTGAGTTCAGTCGCTCAGCCGTGTCCGACTCTGCGACCCCATGAATCGCAGCACGCCAGGCCTCCCTGTCCATCACCAACTCCCGGAGTTCACTCAAACTCACGTCCATCGAGGCGGTGATGCCATCCAGCCATCTCATCCTCTCTCATCCCCTTCTCCTCCTGCCCCCAATCCCTCCCAGCATCAGAGTCTTTTCCAATGAGTCAACTCTTCCATGAGGTGTCCAAAGTACTGGCGTTTCAGCTTCAGCATCATTCCCTCCAAAGAAATCCCAGGGCTGATCTCCTTCAGAATGGACTGGTTGGATCTCCTTGCAGTCCAAGGGACTCTCAAGAGTCTTCTCCAACACCACAGTTCAAAAGCATCAATTCTTAAGCGCTCAGCTTTCTTCACAGTCCAACTCACATCCATACATGACCACTGGAAAAACCATAGCCTTGACTAGATAGACTTTTGTTGGCAAAGTAATGTCTCTGCTTTTGAATATGCTGTCTAGGTTGGTCATAACTTTCCTTACAAGGAGTAAGCGTCTTTTAATTTCGTGGCTGCAATCACCCTCTGCAGGGATTTTGGAGCCCCCAAAAATCAAGTCTGACACTGTTTCCACTGTTTCCCCATCTATTCCCCATGAAATGATGGGACCAGATGCCATGATCTTAGTTTTCTGAATGTTGAGCTTTAAGCCAACTTTTTCACTTTCCTCTTTCACTTTCATCAAGAGGCTTTTGAGTTCCTCTTCACTTTCTGCCATAAGGGTGGTGTCATCTGCATATCTGAGGTTATTGATATTTCTCCCAGCAATCTTGATTCCAGCTTGTGCTTCTTCCAGCCAAGCATTTCTCATGATGTACTCTGCATAGAAGTTAAATAAGCAGGGTGACAATACACAGCCTTGATGTACTCCTTTTCCTATTTGGAACCAGTCTGTTGTTCCATGTCCAGTTCTAAGTGTTGCTTCCTGAACTGTATAGAGGTTTCTCAAGAGGCAGGTCAGGTGGTCTGGGATTCCCATCTCTTGAAGATTTTCCACAGTTTATTGTGATCCACACAGTCAAAGGCTTTGACATAGTCAACAAAGCAGAAATAGATGTTTTTCTGGAACTCTCTTGCTTTTTCCATGATCCAGAGGATGTTGGCAATTTGATCTCTGGTTCCTCTGTCTTTTCTAAAACCAGCTTGAACATCTGGAAGTTCACAGTTCACATATTGCTGAAGCTTGGCTTGGAAAATTTTGAGCATTACTTTACTAGTGCGTGAGATGAGTGCAGTTGTGCGGTAGTTTGAGCATTCCTTGGGATTGCCTTTCTTTGGGATTGGAATGAAAACTGACCTTTTCCAGTCCTGTGGCCACTGCTGAGTTTTCCAAATTTGCTGGCATATTGAGTGCAGCACTTTCACAGCATCATCTTTCAGTATTTGAAAGAGCTCAACTGGAATTCCATCACCTTCACTAGCTTTGTTCATAGTGATGCTTTCTAAGGCCCACTTGACTTCACATTCCAGGATGTCTGGCTCTAGGTGAGTGATCACACCATCGTGATTATCTGGGTCGTGAAGATCTTTTTGTACAGTTCTTCTGTGTATTCTTGCCACCTCTTCTTAATATCTTCTGCTTCTCTTAGGTCCCTACCATTTCTGTCCTTTATCGAGCCCATCTTTGCATGAAATGTTCCCTTGGTATCTCTGATTTTCTTGAAGAGACCTCTAGTCTTTCCCATTCTGTTGTTTTCCTCTATTTCTTTGCATTGATCACTGAGGAAGGCTTTCTTATCTCTTCTTGCTATTCCTTGGAACTCTGCATTCAGATGCTTATATCTTTCCTTTTCTCCTTTGCTTTTCACTTCTCTCCTTTTCACAGCTATTTGTAAGGCATCCTCAGACAGCCATTTTGCTTTTTTGCATTTCTTTTTCTTGGCGATGGTCTTGATCCCTGTCTCCTGTACAATGTCATGAACCTCCATCCAGAGTTCATCAGGCACTCTATCTATCAGATCTAGTCCCTTAAATCTATCTCTCACTTCCACTGCATAATCATAAGGGATTTGATTTAGGTCATACCTGAATGGTTTACTGGTTTTCCCCACTTTCTTCAATTTCAGTCTGAATTTGGCAATAAGGAGTTCATGATCTGAGCCACAGTCCACTCCCAGTCTTGTTTTTGCTGACTGTATAGAGCTTCTCCATCATTGGCTGCAAAGGATATAATCAATCTGATTTCAGTGTTGACCATCTGGTGATGTCCGTGTGTAGAGTCTTCTCTTGTGCTGTTGGAAGAGGGTGTTTGCTATGACCAGTGAGTTCTCTTGGCAAAACTCTATTAGCCTTTGCCCTGCTTCATTCTATATTCCAAGGCCAAATTTGCCTATTACTCTGATTCTATGAAGACCTACAAGACCTTTTAGAACAAACACCCCCTCAAAAAATTCATAACATAGTGCTGGCTAAAGCGGATAAGGTAGAAATGTCTGTAGACCTCACCTTTGCATTTTATCTTCATTACACCTTCAAGAAGCAAATCTTATTACCTGCATTTCAAGTGCTTGGAAACTGGGCCTCAGGGAGATTATGTTCTCCTCCTATATCAGGCAGTTAATAAAAGGCAGCGGCGGTCTCTTCATATCCAGTGCCAGAGTACTTCCCAGATCACGCTGCCTCCCGAAGAAGTAACAATGAAGGGACATTACCACGTGGCCTGTATTTTCCTCCACATTCAAACTATAAGGAAAAAACCCACCCTGCATCTTTGCATGAAGTGGCCACAAGTGTGTGTCCCTGGCGTGGCAGCTGCTGGCCACACTCTGGCTCATTCTCATAGCCACGCTGCCTGCTTAGGACATCTCCTTCCTGCTCAGATCTTTTTGTCCTGTTCTCTGCAAGGCCAACTGGAGCAGCTGCCTCTGTCCCAGGGCAGGTGTTTCGCCACATCTGGCTGGCTGATGGAGTTTCCCCTGGGACTCCCCTCCTGACCCGCACAGCCCCAGTCTGTGGAGCTAGGACAGGAGGCCCTGGGGCTTCTGATGGGGAAGGCTAGTCCTGGGGCTGACATCGTTGTCCTGGCTCACATGAGAACACGGCTGCTAGCTCCAGAGAGCCTTCAGAGCAGTAGAGGGTAACGAGGAGGCTTGCAGTCACACAGACTGCATTCAAACCCTGGCCCCTCCTTTTCCCAGCTCTGAGATGGCTGCAAGTTACTCATCCTAAAACAAGGATAATAGTCCCTATCTAACAGGGTCATTCTAAGGATTAAGTGAGATTCTGCTAAATATGTAGCCAGGTGCCTGGCACTCAGTCAGTGCTCAATAAATGGTAGCCCAGAAACAAGTGAAGGGTGAGTGCCAGATGTGCGCCTTCCCCGAGGATCCCTTGGTCAAGAGGGAGCATTTGCACAGACAGACATCCGCTTGGCTTTTGGCTGGGCCGCTAAGGATGGATGGAAATCACCACAAGCTCAAATGTCACTGTTGGGAGAATGAGAAAAAGGCCTCTTGCGGTGGACAGAGTCCAGTGGGTGCTCAGTTTGGCGACCAACTACATTTATCCATATGGAAAAATTGCCCTTCTCTCTGGGTGGAGGCAGTGCCCAGGTGGAAGGCTTCAGGATGAAGATGGGAGGGATTACAGTCCTGCTCATCCTGTCACCAGACATCATTGTAAAATTACGCACAACCTGTAAAGCCATACCTGGCAGCTCTGGGTGGAGTGGATGAGGGGGAAGTGTGAGTGCCTTGATTCCTCATAACATCTTTTTAAGCTGTCGTGTCACAATCATTTCCTAGACATAGAAATTTGAGGTCAGAAAAGTTATGTGACTTGTTAATACATGGCAAAGCTGGTGTCCTCAATTTGAAAAACCCTGAACAATTTTCTGCAGCCTCCCTGCAGGAGGAGCTCTTCAAGAGTCACCACTTACCCACTTCTGTCTCTTTCTTCATTTCCTCAAGGCACAGAACGCAGAATAGAAAGGACCCGCATCTGTCATATGGTGGGTTCTGTTCTTTTTTCTGAAAGTCCCAACTGCAGCAAGCGAGCCCTGTCCCGGTGGGATTTCCCCCACGTCTTGCTGGCTGCCCACCTTCCTCCACAGCTCCCCTCCCTTCCCTTAGTCAGGATCCACAGCACCGTCCTGAGAAGGTCTTCTGATAGAAGCAGCTTTCTGGGGCTGTCCTCCCGTCCTGGTTCATGAGCGAACACAGATGTTAGTGCTACAGAGAGGCGGCAGCAGTAATGAGGAAGCTTCTTTTCAAACCTTTCTTTTCAAAGAGTTGTGTGTCTCAGATTCTGCGCCTGCTTTTTTCTAGCTCGGGGGTCTTGTGGAAGTTACTCAAGCTTCCAGTGTCCCGGTTTCTGTACATCGAGATTAAGAAGGCCCATCTCCTAGCAATCTTGTGACAGATAAATGAGATCACAGATGTGAGTCACTTGCCTAGAACTGGCACAGTAACAAGGACTCAGTAAATGGTAGGAAAAGACCCTGGCAGCATGGGAGCCAGACATGCGCCTTTCAGAAGATGCCCTTCATCGAAAGGGAGCATCCCTCTCATGTGATTGTGAAAAACCAGGATATCCGGAGCCCAAAAATCTCCGGTGAAATCCCAGCCTTGCCCTGGGCCCTCCCCTGTTTTCACCTTGGTCTCTGTTTGGAGGACAATGAACAAGCCTTCAGTACAACCTAGAGACCTGAACACTTTAAGGTGTTTCGATTCAAATGTTCAAAATTGCCCCATGAAGACACCGTAATTATGTAAAAAGTGTCAGGCAGTCCACATGGTGGTTGATTATCCAGTTTACTCAGTGATACTAGTAAACTGTTTAGTAATTTATTGAGGACAATAGTTCCCACATGTGTTTGAAAACTTGCAGCGTCTACTATTTGAGGATACTTGGTGTCTGGAAGGATTTACCAACCTCTCGCATTAACTGATTTCTTGACAGATACATAGTCACTGTGGGAAGAAACATCAAATTCTGAGTTCCTGTTATTTTCCAGGCATGTTCTGAGATTGTTGCTTTTCAATCTCAGAAGTAGTAACAGATATTGTTGTACAGATGAGGGAACCAAGGCTTACAGTAGTGAAAAGACTTACCTGTAGCCACATAGACCATGAGAGAGAGCCTGGGTCTGTCTGTGAACTGTATTGAAATTAGAATAAGCCCTCTATTGTGGCCTCCAGTTGCACAAATTAGCCTATATCCTATTCTCTTGTATAAAGTATCCTATCATGCATGACATATGTGCTGTGCTACGCTTAGTCGCTCAGTCATGTCTGATTCTTCACAACTGTAGCCTGCCAGGCTCCTCTGTCCATGGGGATTCTCCAGGCAAGAATACTGGAGTGTGTTGCCCTGCCCTCCTCCAGGAGATCTTCCCAGCCCAGGGATAGAACCCACATTGCAGGCAGATTCTTTACCATCTGAGCCACCAAGGAATCCCTGCATGAACATGTCTTTTACAATTTAACATGAGTTGTGGACATTTTCCCATGTCCACATGACAGATTTCATAATTTTAGGATTATATGATGACTAGTGAATACATTTACTTTAATTCATTTAACCAGTTCCCATTTGATGATCATTTTATTTGCTTGACATTTTTTTGTTGTTGCCCAGGATGGTACAATGAAAATGATTTTATAGTTTTGTCCATCAGTGGAAATGCTTCCTGTAGAATACATTTCTTAGGAGTGAAACAAAAAGGTCAAGTTTATGAATGTTTGTTGCCATAAACATTCTCTCCCTTTCTCCTCCTCTTTCTCCCTCCCTCTCTCTGCCTCCCCACTCTCTCCTTCCTGTCTGATACCCCCTTCCTTACCCTCTCTTCCTCATTGACCAGAAGGACTTTCCTATTTTCTGTGGGATGAGAACTCACATAATCTCCAGCGTCTTCTCTCTGCTCAGATTTCTAAGCCTTGTATAAGCAAAGAGGCGCTTCTGAAATTTAGAAAATCTTTTCTCTCTCAGCAGAGCCTGTCGTCTAATTCAACAAAGCCTAATTCAAAACTCACTGCCAGGCCCTGGCCTTTTTATTTCAGGCTGGTGTGCCTTCCCCACAAAGCAGGGGTTGCCATTGACTCCATGAGGTGGTGGTTGTGGGTGGGGATTGGAAAGCCAGAAACTAGGAAGAATCAGGAACAAAAAGATACATAGGATTAGCATCTCTGAATAATATCATCTCTGTTACGTCCTGTAGATTGTAAAAGCAGTCTTAAAGCTGTAAAGTTCTATATAGATTGTGAACTGTTTTGCGATAGTAGACATTTTGTAAATTACATAATTTGTTAAAGTGATAAAATGCAGATGGTGCCTCTTAAGAAGGGTTCCATTTATTCTCTTCTACAGCCCCTTCCTAGTACCTGCTTCTGAGACTTAAGTTTTTGATGCCTCTTCTCTCGCAGGCATCTGTGAGTCCCAGTGCTTCAGAGATCGGGACTGTGGAGCTGGAAGAGGGTGACTCAGCAAAGGCTGTAATCGGGTCTGCTCCCCTGCACCAGAAGCATCAATAGGTAAGACGAGTCCTGCCTGGTTCCCTAACCAGGTGTGCCAGAGCTAACCTTGCCTGGCCTTTTCAAAACTGTGCTGCTGATCAGAAATGAGACAGAAACCCATCAAGCTTCTTGGAGTCCCTTCCTCCACTCTTGCCCTTCTAGGGGGGAAACAGGTCAGAGGGCCAGGCGCCCAGCATCTCATCAATAAAGATCCCTTAAAAAGACCCTTAATCATTTCCTTTTTTTTAAAAGTCATACTCATTATATAAAAATCAGAAACTAATGATAAGCCTATATATGTGTGTGTGCATATATATACACACTATGATTACAATATAATTGTTTTACCCACATATATATATGGTATGCTTTTACGACTTCCCTGGTGGCTCAGTGGTAAAGAGTCTGCCTCCCAATGCAGAATACACAGGTTTGATCCCGGGTATGGGAGAAACCCCTGGAGAAGGAAACGGCAACCCACTCCACTATTCTTACCTGGGAAATCCCAGGACAGAGGAGGCTGGCGGGCTACAGTCCATGGAGTCAAAAAGAATTGGACATGACTTAGTGACTGAACAATTGATAGCTTATGGTGAACAGTGTCGGATTTGTGGCGTCCATAGGAGAGAATTTCAATCCAGGGCTAGAGACAAGGCTTGATCACTCAGCTTTTGTGTAGCAGAGCTTTATTACAGTGAAAAAGTGGTAGGCAAAGCTTCTGACATAGACATCAGAAGCGGGTAGAGAGTGTCCCGCTTACTAGTTTGGGTGGGGCTTTATATACTTTTTTGCATTGGTTACTAACAATAGAAAGGTCTTACCAGACTCACTTCCACAACAGGCATCTTAAGAGAACAGGATCAGTCAGAAGGTTTTTGTTAAGAAGGAGAAACCTGTCCTCAAGCAAGATACATTGTTTTATATAATCATAAGTACAGAGCTTAAGAAAAAACATCCTTTGAGCGAGATGTGCTATTGCGTAACCATTCAGTTCAGTCGCTCAGTTGTGTCTGACTCTTTGCAACCCCATGAATCGCAGCACGCCAGGCCTCCCTGTCCATCACCAACTCCCGGAGTTTACTCAGACTCATGTCCATCGAGTCGGTGATGCCATCCAACCATCTCATCCTCTGTTGTCCCCTGCTCCTCCTGCCCCCAATCTTTCCTAGCATCAGGGTCTTTTCCAATGAGTTAGCTCTTCGCATGAGGTGGCCAGAGTACTGGAGTTTCAGCTTCAACATCAGTCCTTCCAATGAACACTTAGGACTGATCTCCTTTAGGATGGACTGGTTGGATCTCTTTGCAGTCCAAGAGACTCTCAAGAGTCTTCTCCAACACTATAGTTCAAAAGCATCAATTCTTTGGCACTCAGCTTTCTTTATGGTCCAACTCTCACATCCATACATGACTACTGGAAAAACTATAGCATTGAGACCTTTGTTGGCAAAGTAATGTCTCTGCTTTTTACTAGGCTGTCTAGGTTGGTCATAACTTTTCTTCCAAGGAACAAGCCTCTTTTAATTTCACGGCTGCAGTCACCATCTGCAGTGATTTTGGAGCCCCCCAAAAAACCATTAGCTCTGGGCTTAATGAAAGTTAGTCTTAGGAGAAACAACATCTTAGAGGTTAAGAAAAAACATCTTATGTGACTAAGACACAGAAATGTAAAAAAAAAGTTTGTCTTTTTCTCCTCCTGGAGAGCCCCAAACTTCTTATCAATCTACCTAAGAATAAGCTCTCTCATAATGCTTATATAATCATAATATTTTGACTGCCTAGAAAATAATGAACATTTCTACAGCATTATACTTATTATTTGCATTTATTAATTATTAATAATATTTACCAAATTCAATAAATTTATTTAACTAAATTTCCTCTATCCCACCATGTAGAATATACTACTTCACCTCAGTAACTTACCTTCTAGTGGACATTTCAGGTGGGATTTTGTTTACTGTTGCTACTCTAAGCAATACTTCAATGCTGGTTCTTCTCACTAGATTTTACTTACCTCCTTATTATACTGGATGAAGAAACTGAAGTTTCTTGGGTCTAAGTGACCGTGAATTTCTCATGGTTATAAAGCCAGTGAGTGGCTGAGTCAGGATTGACCCCAGGTCTGTTTTTGGCATTGAAGGAGGTGGAGGGCAAGGCTCCAGAAACTTCAGATTCTGCCTCTGCAGCTCACCAACGTGGGGTTCAGGGCAAGTTGCTTAACTTCAAGTTCCTCTGCTGTTATATGGGTCAACACCTATGTCAGAGGATATGCTGATGGCTCAATGAACTCATGTAGATCTGTATTTGGTCCTAACCATAGCACATACTTTCTAAAAAAAAAAAAAAATTAACAATAGGGGAAAGAATGGAGTAACAGGAAACACTGTCAGTAAGAGGCAACACCTCACGCAATTAGGAATTTATTTCAAAATGTTGTTCTGGGGACACTGGGGAAAGGTATGTAATTTTTAAATTTTTTAAATTAATTAATTTATTTTATTTTTGACTGCGCTGGGTCTTCCTTGCTTTGCATGGGCTTCCTCCAGCTGTGGTGTGCGGGCCTCTTGTTGTCGTGGCTGCTCTTGTGGCAGAGCAGGGGTTCTCGGTGCTCAGGCCTCAGTAGTTGCAGCACACCGGTGCATTAGTGGTGGCTCCCGGGCTCTAGAACATAGACCCAGCAGCTGTGGCGCATGGGCTTAGTTTTCCATGGCATGTGAGATCTTCCCCAACCGGGGATAAGAACCCATATCTCATGCGTTGACAGGCAGACGCCCATCCACTGCCCCACCAGAGAAGCCCGCATGTAATATTTTATTGCCCTCAGTTCCGCATCAAGGAAACCCAGAAAATGATATCTCTGTTATTGCATCGTGTGAAGACTAAATTAAATATATGAATTTATACAGCATTGTCAGCTTTGAACAAGAAAATGGTAAGCAATTCAGCCAGCAAAATCAAGTTTTTTTGAGAATAACAGAGGACTTAAAATTGGAGACAAGAAAAATGTGGTAAACAAGGGGCAAGTCAGGAGAGCAAAGGACAGCAGCATTTTTATAGAGGACAGGAGAAAGTTGGGAATGGTTGTTCTGAACAGAAGTTCATTGGAGGAAAGTGAGAGTCTGAAATGGTGGTGGCTTCTCATTGGCTGCAGGCAAGGGCGGCTCCCAGTTGCCAACCAACAGGAAATCTTCCTCTTTCTTGCTGGAGAATACAAGCTGCCTTGAGTGGTACCTGTGTGCGAGCCCTCCCGTCGTGGTTTCCTCACTCTATTTGTTTTCTGAACTTTTTTATTTTATATTAGAGTATAGCTGATTGGAATCCCAGGTGGCTCAAACAGTAAAGAATCTGCCTGCAATGCGGGAGACCTGGGTTCGATCCCTTGGTTGGGAAGATCTCCTGGAGGAGGGCATGGCAACCCACCCCAGTATTCTTGCCTGGAGAATCCCATGGACAGAGGAGCGTGGAGGACTATAGTCCGTGGAGTTGCAAAGAGTCAGACAGGACAGAGCGACCGACGCAACGCAATAGCTGATTAGCAATGTTACGGTAGACAGCAGAGGGGCTCAGCCACACATATACATGAATTCATTCTCCCCCAATCTCTCCTCCCATCCCCACTCTGATTTTGAGTTAGGTTTCCTTAACACATTTTCACAGTATAAACTTCTGGCAAAGCATATGTGCTCAGATAACCAGTGACTCCTTGCATGGGGCCACCCTGTGCCAGAACTCATGGGAGCTGGGACAAGCAAAAAGAATCTTAGTGTCCACTCCACCTATACCTTTTATCCCTCTAAACCTGGCTAATTTAATTCAGGTCACCCAGAAGAGGGAAATGGAATAAAAACTGGAAAGGAACAGATGAGACTCAGCTTTGACACATAGTCTGTTGGATACGGATCAGCCTCTACTCTCAGATGACTTTCTTTGTGCAAGAAACTCCACATCTCAGACGCCAAATCTATCCTGGAGAAGAAATAGATGCTACAGGAAGCTGGTGTGAGCACACACGCTCAGCTTGCAGAGCTTTTGCAGGAATTACTTGTTCTTCTCTTCCCTTAATGGCAAAGCTCTGGAAATCTTACAGGACATGAGCTCATTCATGGAACAGTCCCACCAGACCAGAGAATTAGGGTGTGCAGGGTTAGACCATCCTCGAGACAGGAGCCAGGAGCTGGAAACCTGGGACCTGAACTCTCCTCCTGTTGGGCCTGGGGGCCTCTGACCAGAACCCCAAGCCAAGGTCTCCCAGCCAAACTCACTGGAGGTGAGCTGGTGCCCACATCAGCTTGGTTTCTCAAAGCTACAGCAGTGCCAACCTCACTACTGATCAGAGATGTCCATTTCCCTGCAGGTTTCCGGGACTTGACATTTCCTCCTTCTTTGCCTTTGCCTCTTCTGGGGCACACAGCAGGGTGGCCCCATTCCCCATACCCTGAAAAGGCTTTGGTTGCTCATTCTCTTTAATTTGGCTCACTCAGGGTATCCTATCCTGCCCCCTACCATCTCCCTAGCAACCATTCTGCTCAATTCTCTGCACAGCTGGATCAGAAGAAAATTTGAGAGGTCCCTTAACAAGTTACATCCCCAATTGTTCCCCTACTTTTCCCTCAGGCAAGATCCCTAGATCAAATCTTTGTTCCTCTGAGTGATTTTCTTTCTTTTTTAAATTATTTTTTAAAGATTTTTTTTTTAATGCGGACCATTTTTACAGTCTTTATTGAATTTGTTATAACATCGCTTCTGTTTTCTGTTGGGTTTTTTTTTTTGGCCAGAAGGTATGTGGGATCTTAGTTCCTTGACCGGGGATCAAACCTGTGTCTCTTGCATCTCCTGAACTGGCAGGAGGATTCTTTACCACTGAGCCACGTGACTCTAGAAGCACAAGCAGCAAATTCAGTCAAGTCGCTTAAAGAGGAGACATTCCTTTGAACCCAAAGGCCACTGGTTACAGTGACCTCCGTCCTGTTCTGCACAGTGGCTGTACCAATTTACATTCCCGCCAACTCGCTGATCCTTTTCTGATGTTAGGAATCTGTGTGCAACGCTGCCGAGGAAACTGGGACTGTGGGGCTGGAGAACGATGTATCAGGAAGGGATGCAGTCGCGTCTGCTCTCCAGTCCGCACAGCAGGTAAAAACACCCAGCCCTGCCCGGGTCCCCAGACCCCACACCACCCAGGGAGGCTGTGTGCTTAGCTCTGCCCCGACTTCCCTCCTTAGATGGTTAATTCCCACTGTCTCCACATTCAGGCTTGTCCTTCCGGAGGGAAAAGCATGTCTCAGAGCTGTGTCCTAACTTTTTGAAACTTCTTCTTTTATTTTGTTATACAGCTTATAATGTTTGTTATTTAAAAAAAAAACTCAGAAATACTACTAATTAGAAAGATACGTGATCCATGATCCTGTTACTCAGATAACCATGTTAGCATTTACAATAAAAGCTTCCATATTTCATACGCACACATATATTTTTTTCAGACTTCACAGGGAGTAGATGTTGATTTTTGTGGTTACTGCATGCCTGGGACCGTGCTGAGTGCTGGGTGATAGCAAAGCAGAGATCTTCATCTTTAAAGGTCTCATAGTAGCAAAGACAGACATACAAACAAACCAACAAAAATCCAGGATATATGATTTTTACAAATATGGTGTCATAGACCATCCCTAATCAATAAACACAATTCTATCACACATTTTAAAAAGCTTCATTGTTTCCCAGTATGTGGATATGCCTTATTTCCATGCCCTATTCTACTGTTGAAGAATTGGATAATCTATCGCTTTGAGTTCCTTTTTAATAACAAGTACAAGATAAATGCCCTTGAGTTAAATCACATTTCATAGGATAAATTCCTAAACATGAAAGGGCCAAATTACATTTGAAAGCTTTTGATATACATTGCTAAACTGCCTAATGAAGACATCTTTCAATACCAAAAATACGTATAGTCTCACGCCACATATTTGTAATTTAACAGACAAACATCTCCTCACATTGTGTGTACATCTGGGCATTAATGGTGTTTTTGCCTTTATATTTGTAAAAGCACAGAGAAGATTCCAGAAGGAGCTACAGGAAATAGGAGATATCTCCTGGGAAATGGGCTGAACGGGTTGGGGGAAAGAGAGACTTCCTTTTTACTTTATATAGTTGAGTACTTTTTGTTTTAAAACTTTTGAAATGTACTCCTTTCATGATCATGCAAAATATATAGATAGCTTGTCTATATTTTTTGAATTGAATAAAAGTTTAAAACAAGCAAATCTTCTCATAGCCCTCCCCTGCTATCCTGCCGGGCTTAACAGTTTTCAGCTGAATTTTCTTTAGGGGTAGGTATCTGCCTGGACCAATGCCAAGGACACCGGGACTGCCCAGCAGGAAGCCGATGTGTCAGCAATGGATGTGGCCATGTCTGCTCACCCACCCAGGACCGGCGAGGTAAGAGCTGCAAGGCTTCCACGTCCCTGACCCACTGAATGCTCAGCCCTGCTAGGACAATGGCTATCAGACCCGCTGCACATAGAGAGAGGAGGCTGCTATAGTGGGGCCAAAAGAGCCTCTGACAGAGTAGGAAAAGATGCCCTGTCTCCCAAGTCCGGAAGACCATGAAGACAGATGATTGATAATATCTTGCTCTAGAAGTATTTGAAATCTTGAAAAGGCTGGAAATACTTTTAACACAAAAATGAAATAACATTCAGGTACCAAATTATTCTTTCACAAGGGCAGGAAAGAACACGGATACGAACAAGTTAGCCTATATCTCACACCCAAACACGCCGGTGTGACACTCAGGTCCATTCATTCAGTCCACCAGTATGTACACCTGCCTAGGCTGATTCTCTCTCTTTTTTTTTTTCTTTTTTAACATTTTTCTATATTTGCTTCATATCATTATTTTAGATAGATAAACATTTCAAAGACACTTGAAACCACATGAACAAGTATCTTTTTCCCCATTTCATTCTTCCCTTCCCAGTGCTCATAATGAACTTTATTTGATTTTTAATCTCTTCTTGCTTGTTTTTATGTTTATACATATATGTGATTTCATGAGCATGATAGAGTTACACATACTGTCATATAAATATCACACCACATGTATTATTCTGCAACTTGTGATTTTTCTCAACGCAGCTATTTTAATATTTTTCTATTTTAACACATCTTGGTGACTAAAGCTCATCATAAACTACTCTGCGCACTGTCCCATTTACCTCATGATCCAGGCTGATACTTGCCAGCAGTGGCGGGCAGGTGCGCTTTCCCCGCAGAACCTTCTTTCCTGACTGAAGGCTAGGGTCGAGCACTGCTGCTGTAATTTTGGTGGGTGAATCAAAGTGGCCTGAGAGGGACTTCCCTGGTTGTCCAGTGGTTAAGACTCTGAGCTTCCAGTGCAAGGGGGTGCAGGTTCAATCAATGGTCAGGGAACTAAGATCCCACATGCTATGCAGCGCAACCAACAAACAAGTAAACTGGCCTGGGAACTAGGGAAGCTGTAGGGTTAAGACTGCATGTATAATCCAAAGAACAGCTTGCTAACACACCTCTCCATCATCTTGGGCTCAAGGACCACACTTAGATGTTTTTTAGGGGGTGTGTGTGTGATGGAGGAGTATGTAAGGGAATCCCACAGATCAAGGAGGTCTCTGCCCAACACGGAGTACAGAATTGTTGACCCCCATTTCACCTGATGCACAAGAGTAATATCCAGCCTGCATTTTCCATGCCCCAAACTCAATAGGGTAGACTGTTTTGGGGAATGATATACAGCAGAGTTTCTCCAATATCTACATGTGTAAGAATAACCTGGGTGGAAGGCTTGTTGAATCCAGATTGCTCTGCCCTAACCCTAGAGTTTCAGTAGGTGTGGGGTGGGGCCCAAGAATCGAATCTCTAACAAGCTCCTAGGGAATGCTGATCCTGCCGGGTCATGGGACCCAGTTTGAGTAGCACTGGATACTGGACTGGGGATCTTAGTTCCCTGAGCAAGGATTAAAACCAGGCCATGCAGTGATCGTTCCGAGTCCTAACCACTGGACTGCCAGGGAGCTCCCTCTTAAAAACTGGAAACCTGGCCTTTTGCCTTTTGTCTGCTATTTCTTTCCAAATCCAGTCATCAGAACCCTGTTCTAGAATGATGCTGCTAATGGCCTGATGATTTTTCTCACTGTGGGACTCAAGTGTTCGTCGGCACCTGGAGGCGTGTAGAATTGGTGGGAAGCTGGCACTGTTTGTGATCTGGGATTTAATTATCTAGTTTCAACTGGAACAAAAAGAAGGGGGTTAGTGGCAAGGCTCTCTCCTCTTCTCCCAAGACGCTACAGCAGTTGGTCATCAGTGTGTTTTCCCATAGACAAAGCAGTCCTGTGTGCCTCCAAAGTTGAGAAAGGGGGGCGACTGGGGACATCAAGAAAGTCCCTCAGGAAGTGAGGTCTTAAGCTCTCTATCTCTCAGCACTGGGTCCCACTGCCGTCTATAGAGCCAGCCTGGGTTATGGAAAGTCTGTTTTGTCTTTTAGTGGAACAGAGACCTGGAACGTGTCCAAGGGTGCCAGAAGGAACGTTTAGAACTTGTGCTGAAAGGTGCGCAGGAGATGGATCCTGTCCCCCGGGCCAAAAATGCTGCAGCAATGGCTGTGGAAAATCTTGCCAAGTCCCTGTGAGTATAGCGGAGCTACTTACGGGGAGGCTGAGTCCCTGCTGGCCTTTGCCAGCCCAGAAAGGACTCCGGCTGCCCCTCTGCTTGTGGGAGTCTGGGTGGCATGTGGAGAAAGCTGATTGGTAGCAAAGAGCAGGAATTTCTGGAAAGTAACATAATTATCTTTGTGTTTTAGGATCTGGGCCTCACTATCCATTTGGATGATAAATGAACCTTGGCCTCCTTCAGTAATTGTTTCCAAATGTCATCTTTATTCTGAGATCTGTGCTTTCTTACTGTCTTTTCTGGAACCCCAGGATCACAGGATGTGGATCCAAAATAACTCAGTTTTTAAGTGTTGAATTTGGGCAATTATTTGATGATTCATAGCATGACTGCTTCTAAAATTATCTTTTTTCTGAATAAAATGATTTCTGTGGCATTATCCAACCTTAGTCATTCTTTCTATGTAAGATTTCTAGTTCACTTACATTAAGACCTCCACCAAAAAAGAGTATTTAACCCCAATCCACGGACCTTCTCTCTTTTTCATTATCAATCACAATTCATGGCCTGTTTTCTCCTCATCCTTTTTCCTGGGACCAGGCCAGGCACTCAATACTGCCTGGATATCTATCCACACTTCCCCCCCCAGGAAATTCACTCTCTCAACCACCAAGATGACAATGTCACGCTTCTCTTTCTTCAAACACCCATGTCATCTACCTCTTACTCCAACCTCCACCATTCCCGTCTCACCATCTTTCTTGCCACATCTTTCATTAAGAAAAGAGCTGTGGGACTTTGTTGGTGATCTGGTGGTTAAGAATCTGCCTTCCAATGTGAGGGATATGGGTTCAATTCCTGGTTAGAGAACTAAGGTCCCACATGCCACTCTGGAGCTTACATGCTTCAACTAGAGAGATGCCCACCGGCTGCAACAAAGACCCAAGAGCCATGACTAAGGCCTGATGGAGCCAAAAATACACCAATATTTTTTAGAAAGAAAAAAGTGGCAAGTTTGCCACTTGTAATAGAAATTCCCTCCTTTTCTATCCCTGTATATTTGTACCCATTTACTCTGCTTTATGGGCTTTCCTGCTTTCCTGGTGGCTCAGTGGTAAAGAACCTGCCTGCCAAGCAGGAAATGGGGGTCTGATCCGTGGATCAGAAAGATCCTCTGGAGAAGGAAGTGGCAACACACTCCAGTATTCTTGCCTGGAGAATCCCATGGACAGAGAGGAGCCTGGCGGCTATAGTCCACGATGTCGCAAAGTCAATCACAACTAACGCTTAACTTGCCTCCTCCTACAGTCTGGATAACACCCCTTCTTAGGCATCAAAGACTTCTCTAATTGTTATCTCCAGTGGGTTTCTACCCACTTGCTACTTGGGTTTCTCCCTTGCTACTGAATCTCTCTACTTGTCACGTAACTATGCCTTGACTTCATATTTCCTTTTTTTTTTTTTTTTTTGAGATTTTTTTAAAAAAGATTTTTTGATGTAGACCCTTTTTTAAAGTCTTTATTGAATTTGTTACAATATTATTTCTGTTTTATGTTTTGGTTTTTTGGCCCCAAGGCATGCTGGATCTTAGTTCCCTGACCAGGGATCCGCAGTGTACTACCTGCACTGGAAGGCAAAATCTTAATCCCTGGACCACCAGGGAAGTCCTGTGACTCCATATTTCAATCCAGCTACCATCACCCACAGATGACATCCCAGCTACCATTGTCTATCTATGTTGACTTCTTTACCTCCTCGCCACCGTCCCCACCCACTTTCTCTCCTCAAAGTGCATGCCTCCTGCTTCCTAGGGATTGGCTCCAAGCCCCATCTCACCTCACTTTGGGACTCCAACCAAAGTTCCTGTGGTCTACCACACACACTGAAACTTGGATGAGGCCAGTCCTATAGCCTAAATAGCACTTCCCACGGGGACCCTCTGAGCAGGGCACACAAAATGGAAAGCTAGCACACTCCAAAACAAATGATCTCTGGAGACAGTAGAGTAGTCGAGGGCCTTGTTGGACCCCTGGTCTGGAGGGTGATGCCCAAAGCAGTGACTGACAATGAAATTCTTTTCTTTTTCTTTTAATAGGTAAAATTAACGTTTAGCTCAACATTCACATGTTGTCAGTGCAAAAAAAAATTAATGAGAGATTTTGCCTTCTTTTTTCATACTAAATCTTTGAAGTCCAGTGTGTATTTTGCATTTATAGTGTATCTCAATCTGGGCTTTAAATTTTCATCAAAAATTCTTGAACTGTATTTAGATTTCATAAACTGTACAGTTGAAAAAGAAGATTCAAGTACCAAATTTGTTCCAAACGTGCTTAAATATTTCCAGTGACTAAGCTGAATATCTGCTTCTAAAAGTAAACTTAAACAACTTAACAGCTGACTAAATAAAGGTAAAACTCTTCTGCTCCTTGGTTGCACAAGCTGCATTTCAAGTGCTCACTTGCCATGGGTGGCTAATGGCTGACTGGATATCCAAGCCTAGATCCTCAGGGCAGCTCTCAAACTTGTGCCTCTTTTCATGGTAACAGAGGCTCCAGAGAGGTAGCAAAGGATAGCCTCTTGCCTTTAGGGGTTTAAAATCCAACTAAGTGTAAGGAAACATTTAGAGGAGAAGGAAAATATTTTATTTGGTATATTATTCATGTCAGATACCTCCCCAATGTTATTTCGTTATCCTTACAACAACCCCATGAGTTGAGTATGCTGAGCCTCTAACTCTTGATGGAGAAACGTGGAGAGATTGTCAGGGTCATACAGCCAGGATGTGGTAGAACCTGCATTTAAATCCAGATTTTAGTGGCTCCAAAACTCCTTCTTTTTCTTATGCTATGTGCTGTGCTGTGCTTGCTTAGTCGCTTGGTCGTGTCCAACTCTTTGCAACCCCAGGCTCCTCTGTCCACGGGGATTCTCACTATACTACACTCAAAAATGCTGGATGCATGTGTGTGCTAAGTTACTTCAGTTCTGTCCGACTCTGCGCAACCCTATGGACTGCAGCCTGCCAGTCTGCCCTGTCAATCTGGAAATTTAATTCCAACCAACCACTTGGAAAGCTATTGTACCCACCACACTCCTACAGCAGGAAGCACTCATAGTGTTTGAGGCCTTAGAAGTTGACACAGCAGAGTTTCATTAACACTTGGTTACTGACTTGCTACAGGATTGGTGCTACCATTTGGGCCACCAAGAGCTTGAAACGTGAAAGTGAAAGTCGCTCAGTTGCGTCCAGCTCTTTGCGACCCCAAGGACTATACAATCCATGGAATTCTCCAGGCCAGAATACTGGAGTGGGTAGCCATTCCCTTTTCCAGGGGATCTTCCCAACCCAGGGATTGAACCTGGCCTCCTGCATTGCAGGTGGATTCTTTCCCAGCTGAGCCACAAGGGAAGCCCAAGAATACTGGAGTGGGTAGCCTATCCCTTTTCCAGGGGATCTACCCAACCCAGGGATCTAACCAAAGTGTCCTATATTGCAGGTGGATTCTTTACCAACTGAGCTATCAAGAAAGGCATCAGAGCTTGAAAGACCAGGAGCAATTATGTAGTCTCAGGGCAAAGATAACCAAACAGTCCCTAACAGAAAGGGTATGGGTACTGGCTTCTTCTGAAACTTTCAGAGATAAAGAGGGAAACTCTGGGACTTCCCTGGCAGTCCAGGGGTTAAGACTCCATGCTTCAAGTGCTTCCACTGCAGGGAGTGCTGGTCCATCCCTGGGCTGGGAACTAAGATCCCACATGCTGCATGATGCGGGGAGGGGAGGAGGGGGAACCTCTAACGCTGGGTTGTGAGAATAGCACCATCTCAGTTGACAGTGGATTGCAATGTCCCTGGAGCCTAAAGCCTATGTGATGCTACCTGGAGAAGCAGCTGCTTGCTGGCTGGTACATTTGGATTTGTGCAATGGAAAGTCATGTAGCCCAGAAATCTATACTTATTTCCAGCTGTGCCAATTCCAAAATATTTGTCTACCTTACTCTTTTCTCCCCTTTACTGAGCTTCACTTTCTCAATCTCAAGCTGAAATCCCAGGGCTCACAAATACTCCCTCTCCTAGGCCAATAAAATGCACAATGGGGTCACTCCAAAGTCTTTAGCCTCATAGCCTATAAGGAAGGAAAGAAATCACATCTGAATTATAGCACAGGCTGGCATGTCTTAAATGCAATAAGAATGCAGTATTCCATAATGGCTGCACTACCACCATTATTCAGGAAAAAATAAGTGACTTCAAGAAACTGAAATTTCCACTCCCCCTCAAATATCTTTGGGAGTGGAGTGTGTGTGTATGTCGACTGTTGAGGGGAATTGTGGCGGGGAGGATGGGGCAAGAGATTAAATGGATTTGTCAAGAGTGATGTGATACAGGGGAGGTCCCCAGTGGCCTAGTGGTTACGGTTCAGCGCTTTCACTGCAGAGGCTGAGGTTTGATCCTTGTTCGGGGAACCATCCTGCATGTCATGTGATCAAAATACAAAAATTTAAAAAGAGTGATGTGACTAATTCGAGTTCACAGTGTATTAAATAGCTGTTGGAACAAATAAATCTGCAAATCTTACTGGCTTAACTCACTCATGTTTCTTCATCATCTATGTGAAATCAAAAATGGGTATTCTTGAGCAGCAGGCAGGTTTTCCTCCAAGTGGTATTTTAGGAACCAGCGGTTGCAGCACTCAGGCCCACTAGCTGTGGCTTTCAGGCTCTAGAGGACAGACTCAGCAGTTGCAGTCCATGGGCTTAGTTGTTCCACAGCATGTGGGATCTTTCCAGACCAGGGATTTAACCCATGTCTCATGCATTGGCAGGTGGAAAAACTAGGTCCACATTTCTGAGAACCTGTGGTAAAAGGGGGCATGAGGATTCTGTACAAGGTAGAAGGACAGAAAACAGCTATTATACTCAGATGGGGTTTTCCTTTCACCTGAACATGGCATGAAACTTAATTTACCAAAGGGAATGTCTCCTTGTTAGCAGTTCAGGTTATGTGACTCAGGAAGGAATTCTAGAGTTCCATGGAGGTTGGGGGAAACGAGAGGGTGCCAGCGCCCACTCTTAGGTCAAGCCTTGAGCCCTGTAGAATTAATATTTGGGTCTAGAATCTAGTGAGTGGAAATATGTAAGGAAAAGGCAGAAACAGTGTCAGGTGGAGGAGAGAGCTTGGGATTTGAAGTCAGAAAGACTTGGGTAATTAAGAAGTTGTGTGAATCTGGAAGAGTGATTATCTCCCCATGTGCGAAATGGAGATAACCCTTGAAAGAGTATTTTTGATCTTGAAAAGGACTGAAGATAATATGCGTGTGTATATATACATATAATTATATGTACATGTTCAGTTCAGTTCAGTTCAGTCTCTCAGTCGTGTCCAACTCTTTGCAACCCCATGAATTGCAGCAAGCCAGGCCTCCCTGTCCATCACCAACTCCTGGAGTTCACTCAGACTCATGTTTCATCGAGTCTGTGATGCCATCCAGCCATCTCATCCTCTGTCGTCCCCTTCTCCTCCTGCCCCCAATCCCTCCCAGCATCAGACTCTCTTCTAATGAGTCAACTCTTCGCATGAGGTGGCCAAAGTACTGGAGTTTCAGCTTTAGCATCATTCCTTCCAAAGAAATCCCAGGGTTGATCTCCTTCAGAATGGACTGGTTGGATCTCCTTGCAGATCCAACTCTTGAGAAGACTCTCAAGAGTCTTCTCCAACACCACAGTTCAAAAGGATCAATTCTTCGGCACTCAGCCTTCTTCACAGTCCAACTCTCACATCCATACATGACCACAGGAAAAACCATAGCCTTGACTAGACGGACCTTAGTCGGCAGAGTAATGTCTCTGCTTTTGAATATGCTATCTAGGTTGGTCATAACTTTCCTTCCAAGAAGTGAGCGTCTTTTAATTTCATGGCTGTAGTCACCATATGAACATGTAATTGTATATATATTGGAGCTTCCCAGGTAGCGTGGTATTAAAGAATCTGCCTGCCAATGTAAGAGATGCAGGTTTTATCCCTGGACCAGGAAGATCCCCAGGCATAGGAAATGGCAACCAACTCCAGTATTCTTGCCCGGAAAATTCCATGGACAAAGGAGCCTGGCAGGCCCCAGTCAATGAGGTTGCAAAGAGTCAGACGTGACTGATCAGCTGAGCATATACACACAATTATATGCATTTAAAATACAGGAACGCATGTACACCCTTGGGGGATTCATGTCAATGTATGGCAAAACCAATATAATATTGTAAAGTAATTAGCCTCCAAAAAATAAAATAAAATAAATAAAATACATATATGTATCAATGTGCATCTGTTTATAAAATCTGGCACATAGAAGTGCCTAGTGTATACCAGGTCCCTTTCTTCCCACCTCCTTTTCCTCTGTCACTCAAAGTGGCCTCCATTCTTGAGTGGTTTTGATGATTAGGCAGAACAAGCTATTTCTTTTGCCTCAGAGAGCTTATTTGAAAGAACAACATTACTCAATGCTAAACCCAGGTCTGATTAATCCAGAACGGTCAGCTGCCTATCAGGGATTATACTTGCAGTTACCTGTGTCCTGATCCAGGTTCCATGACGCAGAGCTCAGAGACAATGAGTATAACTCACAGCCTCAAAGGAGAGTCCACTCAGCAGCAGGATGTGAATGCTGGGGTTCCAGCCTGTTATCCTCCCCACCATCAACACAGAGCTGTAGGGCCTGCCCTCAAAACACTCAAGGTGATTGGGGCGTCCTGGCGATGAAACTGTTTACCTCAGATTGGGACTTGAACACGTACGCTGGGACTCGAACTCCGCCAAAATCCTGTTTGGCACGTGAACCCATGTGGCCAGTGTAGGGAATATGCTATGCACAGGCCTGTACTATAATTAACAGGACTTCTTTGAAAAATAAGAACGACTGTCTCATCACCTCCAGTCAAAGGGTTGGGAGCAGTAAAATGTACATCGTGGAAAGACATCTTGCCTTTTTTATTCCCGGCCGTGAGCCCTCGGAGGAGGCCTTCCGGCCACAGCCATGGCGCCTAGCCGGAACGGCATGATCCTGAAGCCCCACTTCCGCAAGGACTAGCAGCGGTGCGTGGCCACGTGGTTCAACCAGCCAGCTCGCAAGATCCGTAGACGCAAGGCCCGGCAGGCCAAGGCGCGCCGCATCGCCCCGCGCCCCGCGTCCGGTCCTCTCCAGCCGGTGGTGAGAGGCCCGACGGTCAGGTACCACAGGAAGGTTCGTGCCGGCAGGGGCTTCAGCCTGGAGGATCTTAGGGTGGCCGGCATCCACAAGAAGGTGGCCCGGACCATTGGGATCTCGGTGGACCCGAGGCGGCGGAACAAGTGCACGGAGTCCGGGCAGGCCAACGTGCAGCGGCTCAAGGAGTACTGCTCCAAACTTATCCTGTTCCCCAGGAAGCCCTCGGTCCCCAGGAAGGGAGACAGCTCTGCTGAAGAGCTCAAACTGGCCACTCAGCTGACCGGACCTGTTATGCCCATACGGAACGTCTATAAGAAGGAGAAAGCCAGAGTCATCACAGAGGAGGGGAAGAACTTTAAGGCATTTGCCAGTCTCCGCATGGCCCGTGCCAACACCCGGCTCTTCGGTATCTGGGCCAAAAGAGCCAAGGAAGCCGCAGAACAGGATGTTGAAAGGAAAAAATAAAGTGCTGTTGGCAACTTACAATAAAACTGCAGTGTCCATGTGACCTTCGTTGTGTAAGGAGCCAGGGCCTGGTGGGGGGCCCCTCCTTGAGGGAGACCTGGGATGTGTCTGACCTTTGTTGCAACAGAGCTGTGAGGGAAGCAGCTTTGGTACCTGGGAGGCTTGTGCTTAGTGTTCTTGTCTGGACCCTCCAGCCCAGGAGGTGCTGTGTGTTCCTGTTACTATTAAAATATTATTTTCACATCTAAACAAACAAAAAAAAAGAAAGACATCTTGAAAACAAGATGTTGACATATTGATGTGACTGATGGAAAACCATTAGTAACTGTTCTCGTAACCAGAGCCTTGAGGGAGTTGCTGAGAAATGACATTGAGAACTGTGCATTGTATATCTTTATCTCTGATCTGAGATTGTAAACAACAGATGTCTCTAGAGCACTAACAAGGAAGTAGATGTTAGCTATAAAAGACATGCAAGGATTGGGATCTGGGATTTACCTGTGAATGGCATCAGCCCCCTGATCCCCACTTTTATGAGTCTTATTTTTCCTTATTCTTCTGTGGCACCGCTCCCTCAGGTCAGTTTGTTGTTGGGCTGGTCCCAACAGCCAGGACTTGAACCCGGCCAAAATCCTGCTTGGGACTTGAAGCCACATGACTGGGACTCAAACCCAGCCAAAACCCCACCTTGTTCCTGGTTTCAGGAGCTAAAGAAGCTCAGGTACTTGATGTCTCATTGTAGAAAGAATTCAGTGAGAGACAAAGTAGTAAGTAAGTAGTTGATTTATTCAGATTTAGAGAGGAGCACACTCCACTGACAGAGTGTGGGTCATCACAGAGGGTGAGTGTGGCAGGTTAGTTTTTATAGGCTGGGTAATTTCATATGCTAATGAGTGGGAGATTACCCCAGCTATTTTTGGGAAGGGGTGGAGATTTCCAGGAATTGGGCCACTGCCCACTACTTGGCCTTTTGACAGTGCCTTGGAACTGTCATGGTGCCTCTGGGTGTGTCATGTAGCTTGCTGATTGAGAATCAAGGTCTAACCAAAGTCCACTTGTCTGCCATTTTGGACCCATTTGATTCTAATAGGTGTATGTTGTGTCCTTCAGTCAGTTCAGTTCAGTCACTCAGTCGTGTCTGACTTTTTGCAATCCCATGGGCTGCAGCATGCCAGGTTTCCCTGTCCATCACTAATCCCCAAGCTTGCCCAAACTCATGTCCATTGAGTTGGTGATGCTATCCAATCAACTCAGCCTCTGTCATCCCTTTCTCCTCCCGCCTTCAATCGTTCCCAGGATCAGGGTCTTTTGCAATGAGTCAGTTCTTGGCATCAGGTGGCCAAAATATTGGAGTTTCAGCTTCAGCATCAGTTCTTCCAATGAATATTCAGGACTGATTTCTTTTAGGATTGACAGTTTGATCTCTTTGAAGTTCAAAGCATTCTCAAGAGTCTTCTCCAACACCACAGTTCAAAAGCATCAATTCTTCTGCACTCAGCCTTCTTTATGGTCCAATTCTCACATTCATACATGACTACCAGAAAAACCATAGCTTAAACTAGACAGACCTTTGCCAGCAAAGCAATGTCTCTGCTTTTTAGTACACTGTCTAGGTTTGTCATAACTTTTCTTCCAAGGAGCAAGCGTCTTTTAATTTCAGGGCTGCAATCACCATCTGCAGTGATTTTGGAGCCCCCCAAAATAAAGTCTGTCACTGTTTCCGCTGTTTCCCCATCTATTTGCCATGAAGTGATGGGACCAGATGCCATGATCTTCGTTTTTTGAATGTTGAGTTTTAAGCCAACTTTTTCACTCTCCTCTTTCACTTTCATCAAGAGGCTCTTTAGTTCTTCTTCGCTTTCTGCCATAAGGGTGGTGTCATCTGCATATCTGAGGTTATTGATATTTCTCTTGGCAATCTTGATTCCAGCTTGTGCTTCATCCAGCCTGGTATTTCGCATGAAGAACTCTGTATATAAGTTAAATAAGCAGGGTGACAATATACAGCCTTGACATACTCCTTTCCCAATTTGGAACCAGTTTCTTGCTCCATGTCCAGTTCTAATTGTTGCTTCTTCACCTGCATACAGATTTCTCAGGAGGCAGGTAAGTTGGGCTGGTATTTCCATCTCTTTCAGAATTTTCCACATTTTGTTGTGATCCACACAGTCAAAGGCCTTGGTGTAGTCAATAAAGCAGAAGTTGATGTTTTCCTAGAACTCTCTTGCTTTTTCTATGATCCAATGATGTTGGCAATTTGATCTCTGGTTCCTCTGCCTTTTCTAAATCCAGCTTGAACATCTGGAAGTTCTTGGTTTATGTACTGTTGAAACCTAGCTTTGAGAATTTCTAGCCTATGAGATGTGTGCAATTGTGCAGTAGTTTGAACATTCTTTGGCCTTGCCTTTCTTTGGGATTGGAATAAAAACTGACTTTTTCCAGTCCTGTGGCCACAGCTGAGCTTTCAAAAGTTGCTGGCATATTGAGTGCAGCACTTTAACATCATTGTCTTTTAGGATTTGAAATAGCGTAACTGGAATTCCATCACCTTCACTAGCTTTGTTCGTAGTGATGCTTCCTAAGGCCCACTCGACATCACATTTCAGGATGTCTGGCTCTAGGTGAGTGATCACACTATTGTGGCTCTCTGAGTCATGAAGATCTTTTTTGTATAGTTCTTCTGTCTTTTCTTGCCACCTCTTCTTAATATCTTCTGCTTCTGTAGGTCCATACCAATTCTGTCCTTTATTGTGCCTGTCTTTGCATGAAATGTTCCCTTGGCATCTCTAATTTTCTTGAAGAGATCTCTAGTCTTTCCCATTCTGTTGTTTTCCTCTATTTCTTTGCACTGATCACTGAGGAAGGCTTTCTTGTCTCTCCTCACTATTCTTTGGAACTCTGCATTCAAATGGGTATATCTTTCCTTTTTTCCTTTGCCTTTCACTTCTCTTCTTTTCTCAGCTATTTCTAAGACCTCCTTAGAAAACCTTTTGCCTTTTTGCATTTCTTTTTCTTGGGGATGGTTTTGATCATTGCCTCCTGTACAATGTCACAAACCTCCGTCTATAGTTCTTCAGGCACTCTGTCTATCAGATCTAATATCTTGAATCTATTTGTCACTTCCACTGTATAAGCATAAGGGATTTGATTTAGCCCACACCTGAATGATCTAGTGGTTTTCCCTACTTTCTTCAATTAAGTCTGAATTTGGCCATAAGGAGTTCACGATCTGAGCCACAGTCAGCTCCTGGTCTTGTTTTTGCTGACTCTATACAGCTTCTCCATCTTTGGCTGCAAAGAATATAATCAATCTGATTTCAGTTTTGACCATCTGGTGATGTCTATGTTAGAGTTGTCTCTTATGTTGTTGGAAGGGAGTTGCTATGGTTGCTATGACCAGCGCGTTCTCTTGGCAAAACTCTATTAGCCTTTGCCCTGCTTCATTTTGTACTCCAAGGCCAAACTTGCCTATTACTCCTACTTTTGCACTCCAGTCCCCTGTGATGAAAAGGACATCTTTTTTTGGTATTATTTCTGGATGGTCTTGTAGGTCTTCATAGAACCATTCAACTACAGCTTCTTCGGCATTAGTGCTTGGGGCACAGACTTGGATTACTGTGATATTGAATGGTTTGCCTTGGAAACAGAGATTGTTCTGTCGTTTTTGAGATTATACCCAAGTACTGCATTTTGGACTCTTTTGTTGACTATGAGAGCTACTCCATTTCTTCTAAGGGATTCTTGCCCACAGTAGTAGATGTAATGGTCATCTGAATTAAATTCACCCATTCCAGTCGATTTCAGTTCATTGATTCCTAGAATGTCAATGTTCCCTCTTGCCATCTCCTGCTTGACCACTCCCAATTTACCTTGATTCATGGACCTAACATTGCAGGTTCCTATGCAATATTGTTCTTCACAATATTGGACTTTACTTCCACCACCAATCACATCCACAGCTGGGCGTTTTTTTAGCTTTGGCTCTGTCTCTTCATTCTTTCCGGAATTATTTATCCACTGATCTCCAGTAGCATATTGGGCACCTACCGACCTGGGGAGTTCATCTTTCAGTATCCTATCTTTTTGCCTTTTCATACTGTTGTGTTCTTGGGTTGTGTCATTCTTTCAAAAGTTGTGCCATGCCCCTTTCCCTTCTCTTACAGCAGCAACTACCTATTACCATCAGGAGGAGGAAGTCAGGGACCCAGGACAAAGGCAAGAAGGGGAAAGAAGTGGGAAAAACAAGGGGCACATTGTATAGGAAGAAAAAGTGCAGGGGGGCATCTCAAGTGCCAGCTCTGTGCCTGCTCACACTCTTGTCCTCCAAATGCACTCCTCACCCTTCCTACAAGCCTCCTTTGCTGCTGCACACATCTGCATTCAACAAGCTGTCTTGCCAGGCGCATAATGAATGCCCAATAATACCAATAATACAGAGTTCCTTTCATTTAAAGGAGAAGCATCCTTTAAAATGAAAAGCTGCTGGGGACTTCCCTGGTGGTCCAGTGGTTAAGAAGCCATGCTTCCAGTACAGGGGGTACAGGTTTAATCCCTGATCAGGAACTAAGATCCCACATACCATGAGGCCAACACTGAAAAAATAAATGAAAAAATAAACAGAAAAGCTCTCACATCTGTGGAGGTTTAAACTAACAACCTTCTTAGAGATGAGGAATCTTGAGCCCTAGAGAAGGCATGAGTTAATCCAAGGACACACAGTGGTGACTCTGACAATTAAGCCTGGGTTCCTTGAGTTACGAGCAAGATTCCTTTTTAAAATAAAACTCTCTTGAATCCTTGAAAACAGCAACATTTGATGGGTGTTTGCTATCTTCCAGGCACTGTTCTGAATATAATTATTCAATTGAGTTCTCACTCATATCTGGTATGTGGAACAGTCATTGCTGATTAGAAGCTGCTATTGTTGCTGATCATAATGTTATGAAAACTCTTATTGGGAGTGGGAACTCTTTGGGTGGGGACAAATCCTTCCAGACACTGGCCAGGCTCTTGAGCATCTTTTGGAAAAATGATGATTGTCTGTGACTTAACTGACCCTCCTCTAGCTAATGACTCTTTAGACAAAAATTGGTCACCTGCTAAGCTTCCTGACCTCCATACCAGAATCATGAACTCACAGATAGTCACTGTGCTGACAGTAATACCAGCTTAAGCCCCGGAGTCTCTTCACGATTCAGTCTATAATTCCCAGCAGAATAAAATATGGAAAGATTCTGATTCCTCTTTCTTTAGTGGTATTTCCTTAATGAACTGATACACTTTGGCCTGAGTTGTCTGCAGGTGCCCTAATATAGGAAATAGAAAGGCATGCATTCTCTTTCACAGAAATTAATAATAGTAGCTGCCAGTTCTGAGGACTGTATACATATAAATCCGTACACATCAGTCTGTCCAACAACCCTATGAGGAGTTGTTGCCTATGCCTGCTTATCAGATGAGGAAGCAAAACCCAGAAAAGGAAGGCAATTTCCCCAAGGTAAAAACACAGCTAGCAGGTAGTGGAGCCACATGTAAATTGGATCCGTCATACTCTAGAGTCCTCTTTCTTACCTACACTACTGTATAAGCATTGGTCTCATGTTCACAACCTCAGAATGACCGAGTGAAAAGCCCCAAATAAGGGCCATCTGTTGTTCCTCAACTCTCCTAAAATCAAAGTTACAGTTTTAGGCGGATGAACCCTCCCTTTGATCTGACTGTGTGCTCAGAATCTTCTCTAGCTCAGAGCTGCTGTGCTCTGCTAATGAAAGCGTGACGATTATTCCCTACGAGGTGAAGTAGAATTCTGTGTCCTCAAAGCTCATTTATCTGTGCCACATAGAGGAAATTTTCTAAGAATCTGGGCTTAACCCGATGGTAATGAGTTCTAGAGAAGAGCGCTATCTTTGAAGTTTAAGCTTGGTTCTGCACTAAAATGCTGTTTGGGGGATGTTAATAAACCTCTCCGTGACTTAGTTTGCTCATCTGTAAAATGGCAATAATGCTATATGTATTGGAAACGATATTGTGTGTTTTCCTAATTATAATGTCTCCCTGAATCCCCCTCCAACACACACACACACACACACACACACACACACACACACACAGTCCTCAGCAGCTTTGTTTGTGTTGTTAGTTTGAGGGGATGGAGGTGACACCTGACTCAAACCAGGCCAAGGAAATTCTCTCCCCTGGCATTTTAGATGTGGGATTGGGAAAAATCTAGCACTTTCTGGACTCATCTTGAACTCGAGGGCTCAGAGGAGGTCATATTCCCCCTACCAAATGGTTTGACAAACTGAGAAAGACGGTCAGCAGAGAAAAAATGATGAAATAGATGTGAAAGTGAAGCAGAGATGGCTCCTTTGCATTTTCATACTTAATTTCCTCTTTTAGCAATCGGACTCCTAACCAACAAACCCCCTCACAGCCTTGTTAGAATTAAATACCAGGAGGTCTTTAAGGAGCCAAGCCAGGAATAAAACCAGTGCTCACTGAATGTAGAAGTTGTTATGCCCTTTGCTCACATCTGCGGTGGGCTTCTATTCAGATACAGGTTTTGTTGACATTTTTCTGGTGACAAAGCAAAAAACTTTTTTGACTTTATAGACCTATAAGGCTTACATGTCTATTTAGCTCACAGCACCAAATAGCTGCAAGCCAAGGCAAATCCAGGGAAGACTAAGGCCTCATTACCAAGACTCCGAAGGCCCTGCTCAGCTCTAAGGAATCTAGAGGGTAAGCTAAGCATGTACTTTCAGCACCAGCAAAACAAAGAACCCAAAATAAAATCAGAAAGAGAACACCTAAAAGGAAATGAATTTAATTTCAACAATACTTTTCAGCTTAGGGCAGTTTTTAAAATTTTTTGGCCTTTTTAAAAAATTGAAATTGCATATAGAGTGATATTCTTTTCACTGTTTAGCATCTCTAAAAGTTTTTTGGCTCTGAACTATCACAGAAGTTAGACAGCAACCAATCTTACCTTTGGGATAGGTAGGATTGAGTTCAGGTAATTTGCCAAATTGCTTGATGAATAATCCATAAATGTAGCCCTTAACCCACCTAGGGGTATTCACAATGAATGAGGTCAATGGTTTGCCCATAGGACCTCTGACGGGTGTATTTCAAGAATTGTGACAAATGGAGCATAACAGGGCAGATCACTTCCTGTAGCTGCAGAATTAGGGACCAGGGCCCCTGGTGAAACGTCGAGCACTGCACTCTCTAAAGGGAAGTCAGCCATCTCGCCGAGGCCGTACTAAGAGACTATAAAGTGGTCCTACCATTAGCAACCAGTCCAGTCATCCTCATCTTACATTACGATAGCGATCACACGGGACACAGTATTGATGACCAAAATTCATACATGCCTCCCCTCCATTCCCGCTAACACTGGGGAGGGAAGATGGCCTATTCCTCCAAAACCCAAGGGGAGTGTGTGTTTCAGATGAGGAGTGGGGAATGAAGTTCACTCCCTGGCTGGCTGGTTACTGTAGCCCTCCCTCAGCCCAGTGCTTCATGATGAGAGACACTCTGGAAGAGTTGAACACATGTATTGGGAATCTGAGTTCTCAGAAATGAAGGTGGACAGGATGAGGTGGAATGCCATGCCAGGAAAACGACACTGATCATCCAGGCAAAGGCTGCCATACCATACCACCTTTACTTAGGTCCTCAGCAGAAGAGAGAAGTGGACCCCACCCAAAGGAGACTGGAGTCACCTCCTTGCCACCAGCAGCACCCCTGTGGCTGTCTTACCACTCCTCCCTGCCCTCAATTCCAGAGGTGCCAGGGCCCAGAGCAAGGCGGGGTGAAGAAGAGCAGGCTGTGGCTTCCCCAGCTAGCAACACACTCCTACGTTGTAATCACTGTCAGGACCTATTCCTCATGCCCAGCACCTGCCTGGCCCAGAGAAGACATCTGATGCTTGTGTTCAAAAAGGAAGGAGTGGATGAAAGTTCCCCTATTTCAGTTCACCCCCTTTCTTAGTCACTCACTGCTTTCCTGGTTTAGGAGTCTTATGTGTCGGTCAGAGGAGGGTGTTTCCTTGGCTCAGAGACTTAGGTAATAATGTGGCATTACCCAAGGTACACATGGGGTGTGTGTCACATTTCTCAGGAAATGTCAGCTTCTGGGCAGGGCTTAGACTCCCGCAGTTTCTAGTCCCACCCCCAGCCTCTCATTCCAGCTCAGAGCGTGAAAGAGAATAAATTTCTGCTCTTCTGAGCCTTGTTGCATTTTTATCCGAAGACCTCCGGCAGCAGCATGAAGTTGGGAGGCTTCCTCCTGCTTGTGACCCTAGTCACCCTCAGCTCAGTGGTGCAGGAGCTTCAGGCTGCGGTGAGACCGTTTAGAGTTTTTGGTGAGTCCATGCAGAAGGCAGCCCTATCCTTTTTGCAACGAAGGAGCCAGAATGTAAACCAATGGGGGCCAGTGGGTGCAGGGGAAGGAGGGGAAGAAAAGAGAGAGGGGAAGGTATTCCAGGCAAGCAGTCACTGCAGGGGCCCACCTTGACTGCAGGGTCTCTGTGCTTCTGCTTTTACTTTCTCCTCTCCTTTCCTCTGATCATCCCTCCATCTGGACTCTCCAAAAGTGAAGCCTTTTGCCCTCTCATTGGCCTCCGGCCATTTCCCCAGCCTCTCTCTCTCCACCAGTTTGTTGTCTCTTGCTACAAATAAGTTGGATTGCTTACAGAAAATATTTTCTTAAATACGTGAAACATGATTCATCTTTCCCTTTTACTGCCAACATTCTCAAAGGAGTAATCTTCATTCTCTGCCTTTTCTTCCCCATAACTCATCCCTTAATCCCCTGAAGGCTGACTGTAGTCTCTATTGCTGCCTCTACCACTCTCCCAGATTTTCTCCTTCTTCCCCTTTTTTTTTCTTAATTTTTTTTTTTTAAAATTTACTTATTTGGGCTTCCCAGGTGGCGCTAGAGGTAAAGAACCTGCCTGCCAATGCAGAAAACGTAAGAGACTCAGGTTCGATCCCTGGGTTGGGAAGATCCCCTGGAGGAGGGCACAGCAACCCACTCCAGTATTCTTCCCTGGAGAATCCCACAGACAGAGGAGCCTGGTGGGCTACATACGGTCACAAAGAGTCAGACATGACTGACATGACTTAGCGCACACGTTTACTTATTTACTTGGCTGTGCCAGGTCTTAGCTGCCGCACACAAGATCTTCCATCTTCGTTGCAACACGCAGCATCTTTAGTTGCACCATGTTAGATCTAGTTCCCTGACCAGGGATTGGACCCAGGCTCCCTGCAATGGGATTATACTGTCTTGGCCACTGGACCAAAAGGGAAGTCCCTCTCCCAGATCTTCTTAACAAACCTCACAACTGTCTTGAGGAACCAGTTAAAGGTTAAAAGTCTTTAAGCTCTGCAGCATCTTTTTGCTTGCCAGTCCGTCAGTTCTCCAGCTTTTTTCTCTCTTAGATTATCTTCACTGTATCTTCCTCTCCCTAAGTGTCATTGGAAACTCTTGCCCCTCTCTTCTTTGTTCTCCTTCCCTTACATTGGTTGCCAAATACCAGTCCTTCTTTGCAACTGGTTCTTACACGTGTTCCTTCCTTTCCAACCCTCATTGTCACACTGCCTTTTCAGCCCTGATTACTCCACGCCCGGCCCAGTGCGGTGGCTTCCTGACAGCTCTCCTTGCCCCTCTCTTTCTTCTGAAGGTTGCCTGCTTGGTGAATCCCGGTCCATGCTATGCTCTCACACCATCACATCTCTCTCTTGACCTACCAAATGAAATCTCAGTCCTAGGTCCCTCTGTAACTTTGTCCTCTGCCTGCTGTGGGCTTGTCTAGAAGCTCAGACAGTAAAGAATCTGCCTACAATTCAGGAGACCTGGGTTCGATCCCTGGGTTGGGAAGATCCCCTGAAGAAGGAAATGACAGCGCACTCCAGTATTCTTGCCTGGAGAATCCCATGAATAGAGGAGCCTGGCAGGCTGCAGTCCATGGGGTTGCAAAGAGTCAGACATCACTGAATGTGGGGAAGGGAGGTGCTGCAAACCTGTCTGCCTTGACTTCCAACTATTCCCTAGTACTTATCCAGCCTTCCGTTTGCTACTCTTCCTGTATTCCTGGTATTTCAGGGTGAAGAGTGAGGAGATGAGGCACCTAGGGTGCACAATTGAAGGAGGCGCTCACTCTCAGAGTTGTTCAAAGGCCTCTTTAAATGCTGTGTCCTGGGTGCCTCATGCACTTTTCTCTAGTCCCGCCCTGTTGCATTCTCCTCTTGTGAAGTTTTCCTAGTAATTCTTTTCTCTTCTCCACCCTCCCTCTCAATTCTGCCTTTAAAAGATTCCCATACTTCAAGACTTACCCTTCCTGATTCATTGGAAGTGATGTCCTCTCTTTTGCAAGCCCCTTTAGTCCTTTGGATAAACCTCTCTCAGGACATGTGCCAAATACTGCTTTGCTTTTAGTACTTTAAACATAAACTTTATCACCACTGTGAGGCTCTAAGCTGTTGGAAAGTAATAACCTAGTCTTACATCTCCATGGGCTTCGCAGCTGGCTTAGTGGTAAATCTGCCTGCCAACACAGGAGACTTGTATTCGATCCCTGGGTTGGGAAGATCCCCTGGAGAAGGAAATGGCAACCCACACCCGTATTCCTGCCTGGGAAATCCCCATGGACAGAGGAGCCTAGCAGGCTATAGTCTGTGAGGTTGCAAAGAGTTAGACATGACTTAGCGACTAAACAGACCAATTCAATCCACATATCCATACTTCCTGTATAACTTAACCTCTGTGCTTTGTACATAGTAAGAAATCAACAGGTATTAATGAGTGACCAAACTGCTATGAGTGGAGACAAGAATTCTCACATTCTCTCACCATAAATCAAAACAGCTAATAAAAGCATGGAGGGACTGTATTGATCTTCTCTGAGGTCAGCAAGTACATAGTAGACATCCCACCCCGCTCCCGTATTACATCATCAGACATTGCTTATCAGTTATAGCACTCTTTCTCTTTGAGCCTTGACAAGGCAATCCAGCCTTCTCCACACAGCATCAGAACAGTCACCTCCATTGACTGGAGCTGACACTGGAGAGTGAACTTCATCCAGCCCTCCTGGATCTGACTTCATTTTACCTTTGAGAAAACAAAGGCCCAGAGAGGTTCAGAGAGAGAATCAGGTAGAGAATCTCCTGATCACAGCTGAGTCACCCACCCAAGCACAGCACATATTCATCCACAGCTCTGCACACATTTTGTTAGAAACGCTTGCAGGGTCTTAACCAGCTCCCTGGACCTATTTCATTGGTCCTCAAAGACTAACCTTGAGGCTCTGGGAGTGTGGGGAGCCTCCACTTGGGTCAGGAGTGACTCCTTGAAATCTGGAGATGGACTTTTCATGCCAGGGTCAGTTTCACCCTCTGGGATGGCAGAGGGAGGTTGGTCTAGGGGCCAGAGAGTCTGGGCTGGATCCGACTTCTGTACTGACTAGTGGGAAAGTCACCTCAGTGCACCCCAGCTGCCATGCCTGTAAAAAGGGGCCAGTCAGATTCATTGCCCAGAGTGACTACAGGGCACCCTTGATGACATTCAGCTAAGTGTAAGTCTTCCCATCTCTGCCCCTTTCCTTGCAGAGAGAAGAGAGGGCACTGAAGTGGGCTTCTCTGCACTTCCCCTCCACAGATGCAATTATCCTCCTTTTCAAAAAAATTTTTGAGTGTAGTTGATTTACAATGTTGTGTTAATTTCAAGTGTACAACAAAGTGAATTAATTATGCACGTACATATATTCACTCTGTTTTTTTAGATTCTTTTCCCATATAGGCCATTACAGAGTATTGAGTAGAGTTCCCCGTGCTATAGGGCAGGTTCTTATTATCTGTTTTGTACACAGCAGTGTGTATATGTGAATCCCAATCTCCCAATTTGTCCCTTCCCCCGTTATCCTCTGGTAACCATAAGTTTGTTGTCTACATCCACGACTATACTTCTGTTTTGTAAATGAGTTCATTGGTACCCTTGTTTTTTAGGTTCCACATATAAGCGATGTCATATGGTATTTGTCTTGCTGTGTCTGACTTACTTCATTCAGTATGACAATCTCAGTCCATCCATGTTGCTGCAAATGGCGTTTTTATTCTGTTTTATTGCTGAGTAGTATTCCATTGTATATGCGTGCCATAGCTTTTTTACCCATTCCTCTGTTGATGGACAGTGAGATGGCTTCCATGTCCTGGCTATGGTAAACAGTGTGGCAATGAACACTGGGGTGCATGTATCTTTTTGAATCACGGTTTTCTCTGGGTTGGAGAAGGAAATGGCCACCCACCCACTCCAGTGCCCTTGCCTGGAAAATCCCATGGACAGAGGAGCCTGGTAGGCTACAGGCCATGAGGTCACAAAGAGTCAGACACAACTGAGAGACTTCACTTTTTTTCACTTTTCCTCTGGGTATATGCCAGGAGTAATTAATTATTCTGTTCTTTAAAGTAGAACTTGCTTTGTTGAGATTGTGTGATGCCTTGCTTTTCACTGAAATACATAAGATGTTAATGAGTACTATGCTGTGATTAATCATTTATAAATTATATTATGTATTGAACTTGAAGATGGAATTGGCTCCTTAATCATGGGCTGGCCTCCCTAACACCTGTGTCTAGAGTATGGCACTTTTCAGCTGGTCTGTTCTAATGCAGGCACCTGTGTTGACCTCTGCAATGGCGACTGGGACTGTGGTCCAGAAGAGCGCTGTGTCAGCAATGGCTGTGGCCACGTCTGTGTTTCGAACTAAGGTAAAAACGTCAGGTCCTTCCCTGCTTCCTCATTCCATGTTGGAGCCAGGCAGGCAGTACTCTTGGCCCTAGCGGAACTTCCCAGAAGTAGATGAGACAGAAGCCTATCGCTTATGACTTCTCCCTCTTCACTCACCCTTCCCAAGGAAAAAAAGCACCTATCCCAAGATGGTGGTTTCCAAATAATTTCATTTAAAATAATTTCATTACCTGATATATCCTAGAGAAAAATCAGACTATTCATTTAAGAGGAAAAAAAAAAAGATAAAAATCACCCACCCGCAAATGATGTTTGCTTAACACTTCAGTGCATATTTTAAACACGACACACGTGTATAATATCTATGTGAAAACAACATAATCACGTACCTATTTTGATTTCTTGATTACATCACTTAGAGATAGCTAGTCGGAGAATTCCCTGACAGTCCAGTGGTTAAGATTCCATGGTTCCAATGCAGAGGACACAGGTTCGATCCCTGGTTGGGGAATTAAGATCCCACATGTGGTACATACAGCCATTTTAAAAAAAGAAGAAATAGCTAGTAAACAACTTTTAATATCAACACTGATGTTTCTATTCCATCATCTCTAACGCCCTTCATGTGTGCTCATATGTGTCTACCATGTATGCTCATATACTTAGCAAGCTCCATAAGACACATTAAACACATTTCTTATTTTTAATATCATTAAAATGGCTATAGTGAATACTGATTGGTGTACACACTGTTATTAATTTATTTGGAATAAATTCTAAGGTATACAATTGATGACCAAGGAGTATGCTTATTTTAAGCCTTGGATGACATTGCCATAGTAAATGATAAGGGCCCCTTTCCTATAAAAATATTTCACAGGCTTCACGTGATAAATCCTTTACTGTCAGTAGCTATCGACTGGAAACAATGCAAAATAGAAAAGCTACCAGGATTTAGTTTTGATTACAAATTGTGTTAAACACAACAGAATCAACACATACTTTTAAGATACTCTGCTTGTGTTCAGAATGTATTGTTTGTCTTATCTACCCACAATGCCTAGGGCATTTATGGCCTTGTTGGTTCCTGGCAGGTTCTTAAGTCCCAGAACTGGAAAATCTTGTCTCTCAATTGTATTCTGTGGATCCAGGTCCCCAAACAGCAGGTCTCACGCATAATTGTTTTGTACATTTCACAAGATGAAGACTTACCCTAAGGGCCCCCTTTCTCTAGTAATTGTTCATTCCTTCCTAGAGTTCCTATTTTCAAAGATGTGACTACTCGAAGGTCCTTGCCCAGGAAGACAGATGAAGACAGGGACCTATGGATGGAATGGACAAATGATGCGGATGGGAAGAGAAAATACTTGTTTCTTTTAATAAATCATCATTAAAAGCACCCACAGTACCTGATTTGTTTGGTGAGGGATGATAAAGAAGAAGATGAGGCAATGGGGAATAGGTGACATTTGTTGGGCACTTGCTATTCAACAAGGACTGTGTTATACACCCCACAAGTATCATCTAATTTATCCTACAACAACCTTGTGATTATGCTTATTATCACTACCACTTTACATATAAGGACACTGAAGTCTGAAGAAATTAATTTGCTCAAAGTCATCAAACAGACAAGAGTCCGGGCTTTAAGTATATTTCCACATCAAACTTTAAGTCCTATACATTATGGCATAGTGGTTAGGAGATCCAACTTGGAATTTCAAACCTAGGCCCACCATGCAACTGTGTGACCTTTAGCATACGTCCTAACCTTTCTGTACTTCAGTTTCCTCCACTATATAACAGTTTATACTTTATAGAGCTGCAAGGATAAAAGCAGTGAGTTTACATAAAGTGCACTGAATAGTGCCTGACACATGAGACACATCCAATAAATGTTAACTAAATGATCATTATTATTATCAAATTGATGAGCTGATGACTCTTAGTCCTAATTTTTTAAGACTCTAGAACAGAACCCAAGGCTAATTCTCCTTCCTGGTCTCTCTTGCTGCTGCTGCTGCTAAGTTGCTTCAGTCGTGTCCCACTCTGTGCGACCCCATAGACGGCAGCCCACCAGGCTCCCCCGTCCCTGGGATTCTCCAGGCAAGAACACTGGAGTGGGTGGCCATTTCCTTCTCCAATGCATGAGAGTGAAAAGTGAAAGTGAAGTTGCTCAGTTGTGTCTGACTCCTAGCGACCCCACGGATTGCAGCCTACCAGGCTCCTCTGTCCATGGGATTTGCCAGGCAAGAGTACTGGAGTGGGTTGCCATTGCCTTCTCCGCCTGGCCTCTCCTAGTTTATCTCAATATTAAAAACCAGCCCCCTCACCTCCTGTTTTCCCCATTACAAAATGTGGGAGGTTAAAATCGACTTAAAATATCTTATCTATGTTTTTCACAGTCACAGAGTTAAAATTCAACTGGTCCTGGGACATTCCCGGCTATCCAGTGGCTAAGACTCTGTGCTCCCGATGCAGGGGGCCTGGGTTCAGTCCTGGTAAGGGAATGAGATCCCTCACATCACAACAAAGACAGAAGATCCCATGTGTTACAACTAACCCAGCACAGCCATGTCAACAAATAAAGTTAATATGAAAAAAAAAAAAAAGATTCAACTGGCCCAGGCTGTTTGTAGTCTGATGTTGACTTATTTACTGCCTTCATAGCCCCTGACAAACCATTTAAATTTTCTTTCAAACCACTTAAACTTTCTGTAGCTGTAAAAGGGAGAAATAATAATATCCACCTCATTTGAATCCTAAGGTGTATAGGACTTTACAGTATATAGAACATTTGATTTTCACATTAACCAAGAAATGGCAAATAGAGGCTCTGAATAAAATAGTGAATCCATTCATTCTGTCAACAGATATTGCGGGTTGCCTGTTATATCCCAGGTGCTACACGAGCAATGAGGATACAGTAGTGAACCAGGCAGATGGTATCTGCGCTTTCATAAAGCTTACATTCTAGAGGAAGAAACAGGTAATAAACAAGTAAATAAAGAAGATAATTACACATTATGGTCAATGTTCTGAAGGAAGTAAGGATGTGAATTAGAAATGGGGAAAGGGGGTAAAATAAAGCCTACTTCCATTAGAATGATCCAGACCCTAATGAGGTGACAAAAATGAAATTTTAACAGGGTTCCAAAACATGAAACAAGTGAAGGACTTCCTTGGTAGTTCAGTGGCTAAAACTTCACCTTCCAATGCAGGGTGCAGATTCCATCCCTGGTTGGGGAGCTATGATCCTACATGCCTCTGAGTCAAAAAATACATAAATAAACAGAAGCAATATTGTAACAAATTCAATAAAGACTTTAAAAAATGGTCCACATTTGGATTTCCCTGGTGGTCCAGTTGTAAAGAATCTGCCTGCCAATACAGGGAACATGAGTTCAATCCCCAGTCGGGGAAGATTCCACATGCCTCAGAGCAAGTAAGCCCATGTGCCACAATTACTGAGCCTGCACTCTAAAGCCTGTGCTCTGCAATAAGAGAAGCCACTGCAATGAGAAGCCTGTGTACCATGACAAAGCGTAGCGCCTGCTCACTACAACTAGAGAGAGCCTGAATGCAGCAGTGAAGACTCAGTGCAGCCAAAACTAAAAAGAAATACTTTTTTAAATGCTTTAAAAAAAAAAGCTCTGCATAAAAAGAAAATCTTTAAATTAAAAAAAAGCTAAATTCCAGAATAAGGCTCCAGATCACTTTATGCAGAATTTATAAAAGGAAATGTCTGTGAACTTAGCACCCATTAAAGGCTCACAGTCACTGCAGGTTTATAAAAATATTTAGGGTGAGGACAGGTGAGGATGTGTGAGATTTTCTAGGGAGGGCTTTTATCAACCTGTGAGCACGATAGTTTGGAGGTTACTGTGTAAATACAAGCCAATTCCAGGGGGTTTCAAAGCCCTCCCTGAGAGTTTGATATGTTTCCTTCAGTTGGTAATCACCATGGAGTAGGAATGTTCATTTCCTTTGAGAAACCACACTGCCATCCACAAGGATATGTTCCATCAGAAATCAACAGACTGGTATGGTTTACAATATTTGAGTTGTTCAGTCTTGAATAACACGAATTGTAGGTCATCCCCGTGTCAACCTAACATGAGCCACATCAAACCTCGGTTCTTTCCATGGTTTCTTTCACTCCACCTTCACTATGGTGAAGACCAGGCCTCATCTCCTTCTTGCCCAGTGTGTTGGACATCTTTTATGCACTGCTTCAAATATTCTTGGCCCTTCAGTCTTATCCCAATTCTTGCTATGTGCTGTGCTTCGTCACTCAGTCATGCCTGACTCTTTGTGACTACATGGACTATAGCCTGCCAGACTCCTCTGTCCATGGGGATCCTCCAGGAAAGAACACCAGAGTGGGTTGCCATGCCCTTCTCCAGGGGATCTTCCCAACCCAGGGATCACAATCAGCTTATCTGCTGCATCTACTTGTTCAGTTCAGTTGCTCAGTCGTGTCCAACTCTTTGCGACCCCATGAATTGCAGCACGCCAGGCCTCCCTGTCCATCACCAACTCCCAGAGTTCACTCAGATTCACATCCATCAAGTCAGTGATGCCATCAAGCCATCTCATCCTCTGTCGTCCCCTTCTCCTCCTGCCCCCAGCATCAGAGTCTTTTCCAATGAGTCAACTCTTTGCATGAGGTGGCCAAAGTATTGGAGTTTCAGCTTCAGCATCATTCCCTCCAAAGAAATCCCAGGGCTGATCTCCTTCAGAATGGACTGGTTGGATCTCCTTGCAGTCCAAGGGACTCTCAAGAGTCCTCTCCAACACCACAGTTCAAAAGCATCAATTCTTTGGCGCTCAGCTTTCCTCACAGTCCCACTCTCACATCCATACACAAGCTAAATTGTCAGACTTCTGACCCTACTGGCTCACACTTCTCACTTTTGCCTCAGGACTTCTTTGTCTATGCAAAGGCACACTCCTGCAGGAACTGCCACACACAGATGTATGCTCAACCCAGAAGCTCTGCAGAATTCATGTTTAGTGGGGAAACACTTGACAGTAGAGGCCAAAGGCTGGCAAACATAAGCTCTCCACTTCCATTCCTCAGGACAGGGTTTCTGAGAGCATTCCATAAAGCTTTCCATAATATCCCAAAGATTCAGCAATCATTCACCCCTTGCAATAATCAGCTTCATAGCACATATATGTATAGATTCTCCTTTCGTTTTCATTCCTGAGTAAATCACTCACATATCAACCTCACTTGAGGCTCTGCTTTAGAATTCAAACTAAAACATCAGTGACTAGTTCTCGGCTCCTGATCTCTGAGCAGATGTTTGAATATCATATATAATATGTATGTATGATACGTATTATCACACACATACATAAGTATACGCACACCCCAAGAATAAACAGTAATAGACAAGCATAATGAAATCCAAATTCAAATGTAAAATAAGTATTTCTTCCCAAATAAACCCAGTCTTCAGATAACTAGCTTTTAAAAAATATATATTTATTCCTTTGGCTGTGCCAGGTCTTAGTTACAGCACTTGGGATCTTCAGTCTTCTTAGGGAGATGTAGGATTTTCTTCAGTTGTGGCATGTGGAAACTTTAGTTTCAACATGTGAGTATCTAGTTCCCTGACCAGGAATTGAACCCAGGCTCCAAGCATTAGGAGTATGGAGTCTTAGCCACTGGGCCACCAAGGAAGTCCCACAACTACCCCTTCTAAAACACAGCCCCTATTTTCATTGCTAAACATACGTGTTTTATTAAAACATGCATATTTAGCCGACTTCGAGGGTTTCTCTAAGAGTCATGGGTGAGAATTTGTTTTATATTTGCATAACTCAAATCCCTCGAGTTGGTTTTCCCAGTCCGCCCAAATACAAATTTCAAGCCTCCACTTGTCCGGTGACTGAAAACTGTTAACCGGTTTTAAATGTTTATTTATTTTGTTCGCCTCTTTTTAAATGGCTATTTTCTTTTTCTTCCTTTCAACGTTTCAGGAAATCTTGGGGCGTCCAATCTCAACCAGGTCACCCTTAGGCAAGTTACATTTTACATGGTTCCGTTTGAACTCCCAGATTACTTTTGTGTGGTGAGGCTGCTTTAAGATCTACAGGATTCACGGTCAGCTGCAAAGAAGACTGGGGAACACAGTCTTAATTCAGAGTGCTTTTGTGTCTGGGGAAAAAAATTAGGGGCTCCAATACGATGTAAGAAGAGAAGAATGTCGAACTAGTAGTTTCCGCCACTCCTATCCTCAGCGGCCCCTCTGCAATCCTAGGCCAAATCTGAAACGCTTAGTACTAAACGGGAATGTCAGCCCCACCCAATAACAAACCTTCCGGGGGGGTAGGGACACAAATAACAGTCCTCGCTTTTTAGCCAGGGTTCAAGAGGCGAGCGCCGAAACAGTCTCCCAGAGAATTTCCGATACGCTTTCACAAGGTACTAGTCCAAGAAAGGAGCCGGTAGTCTCAGAAACTCTCCCACCTCAGGTTCCGATCCGAAACAGGCATTTCCGGAACTGGCGCGTGAAGGCGGGGGGCTGCCCCGGAAGTGTTTGTCTGTTGGCGTACGTAGGAAAGATGGCGGCGGCGCAAGTCGTGGGTTCCCTGCCAGGCGGGCCGCCGCCAGAGACGCCGGGGGAGCCACCCTTCGAGCAGGGGCGTGGGTTTCGCTGTTTGTCGGCCAGGCTCTGCGCCCTTCGCCCGGATGACAGCAGTTCCGGCCGCACGGAGATCCACTTGCTTTTCGACCAGCTCATCTCCGAGACCTACAGCGAGGGCAGCGGCGTGGCCCCTGAGGTAGGCCCGCTGGCCTGGGCCCCGCCTTTCAGGGAGCTCTGCCTGTGGCCTTTTCCCACCCTTGCTTCACGGGGCTTAGTCGCAGGCTTGTTTGCCCCCTTCGACCGTGGTACAGTCTCTAGCCTCCTCTTTCTGGATGACACTGCGGTGCCTGGTAAAGTCGCTTCTTTAAAATTCCAGCTTGCTGACTTGTGCTCTGATAACATCGCAGGTGTCATCTCTGGTGCCGCTTTCCCGTCCCTCCGCTCCCCGCATCCGGAACTCTGTGTGTATAAAGTTCCCTACTACCACGGTCTTCACTTCAGCATGCACAGTTTCAGGGATTTGGGAACCTTGGATGTTACAGGGTCTATTTTATTGATAAACATACGGACGCTTACAAGGGTCCACTCAAAAGGCAGAACTAGAATGAGAACTAAGTCTCAGAGTTCTGGCCATTTTCTTTTCCTCCATGCTAGTTCCACTCTCTCTGCCTGCTTAGAAGTACTTTTCATATATATTATTCCCCTGCATCAGGCCTTGGATACGACTTACTTCCTAAATTCTGTAAACCCAGTCATAAGCTGTCTTCTGGCGCTCACAGGCCTCTCAAACTTGACAGTTCTCAAAAATTGGTTCATTATCTCCATACACCCACTCCATCCCCAATCCGTCGCATGCCCCAACGCATACAAACATATAGAGTGCACCCAGTCACATAAGACACAGGTGCAGACACTGGTTCTTCACCCTTCCTTCCAAATCCTTCCAACCTGGATTCTTCAGACTCTATCTAGGAAATACTTCTCAGTTCCATCCCCTCCTCTCTATTTACATTGCCAATGCCTTAGGCAAGATGACTCTCCCGGACTGTTAACCAGTCTCCTCTTATTGTTTGCAGCCCTTCTGCAAACCTTTGCTCTCCTGTGGGAGTGGTCTTTTCTTTAGTGGGAAAGCTATCTCAGTAAAACTCTGACCAGGGAAGATCTTCAGTGCATATTGGTAACTGGCCAAAGCAAAGTTACAGTATGAGACCAGTATAGGGTGGGGAAGGCTTGAAAATAAATATACATTTATAGATGCAAAAAGTTCAAAACAATGTATGGGAGAGTTTACAATGCAGTAATAGTTTGTGTCGCCAGGGAGCGGAGTGGAATTAAGGGAGGAGTGGGAGACTTTTGCTTTGTTTGTATAATTTGTGCCTTTCCAGTCTTCTGTCACTCTTGCTTTTGTGCCTTGTGTGCAGTCGTTTGAAACTTGCTGTTCCTCAGGCAGGTACCTGTTTGTTCCAGACCTGCCCATTCCATTCCCTTTGCTCGATTGTCTTTATGGCCTTGACTGGCAGTTGTACTCATCCTTCAGATCATTCTAGGTTCTTTTTAAAAATTGTCTCTACAGGACTTCCCTAGTTACTGTTTCCCCATAGAATTTGCAGTTAATTCTTTCAGCACCCAATTCACTTTAATTATTTGTGAGCAGTATTTCTGTCTCCCTCTTTGAGGTTCAGGAATATGTTCACGTTTGAAGCCTAGAGACCTGGCACAAAGCAGGTGCTCAGAGCCTTTTAGTTCAGTAAACATCAAAAGATGAATGAATGGTGTGATTTCCAGATAGTTTCCTCTTTAAAAAAAAAAAAAAAGATTTTCTAACCGTTAAATTCATGCAAGTGTCATTTCTGGTTTTCCCAGTGGCATTGCAAATTTGGTTTGCTTACCTTTAGTATTTTTAATTTGGATGTGTGCTATTATATTCTGGAATCCTTTCTTAGGTTATTAATTTGTACTGTCTCTACATATGTAGAGACTCTGTGGAGTCCTTGACTGTATAAAAATCACTGATTCTTTTCCTTCTTTTTGAGTACCTGCTGTTTTTATGCTGTCATCCCACTCTCTGCCTCAAATTTCATCTTAACTCATTTTGACTGTGAATGTTCACTTTTAGTTCTCATTTGGCTATTGGGGGCGGGTCTTCCTTTGACTAAATAGGTGTAGCACCTTTTCATTGTCTTTTGTTTGTTTGTTTTTTGTAGGATGTCAGTACTCTTCTTGTCCAAGCATGCCGACTCGTGCCTCTTAATCAGAATCATCTTGTCAGCAAACTGTCTCAGCTTATCCACCATTTACTTAACACGTTACAGGTAATCATGTAGGTAACTTTAGAATTCAGATCATGAATTTTGAGAATAACTAATTATCTTTGAGATACTAATCTGTGGTAGGAATGATAGGCTGGTCTTTTCAAAAGATGTGCAAATATGAGAAACAGTTGCCTTACTAAGAATTATATCAAAACAAATATAACTGACCAAAAAAAAAAAAATTTCTGCCAGTTTGTCCATCAGAGGGATTCCTGTCTGTCTGTTTCAGGAAACGAATATCATTCACGCCCCCAGACCTTACAATTTTTCAGGAAAAATGTATTAATATTTGACTAAAGGTATATCTAAGAATAAATTGAAATATCCCCAGCCTCTTTCCTATCAATATTTTTTTCCCCTCTCCCACAGCTACCATTTTTGTCATCTAACCTAAGAAGTTGCTTAGCGGGGGTGGGGCCCTAGATGAAAAGATCCCTGGTATCTTTTTTAGGAACAGGTCAAAAATTGAGGCTGTTACTGTAAACTACTACATGAGTATCTGAATGTAGTTAGCACAAAACTTATCAACTAACATTATGTAATCTGAGGTGCTTCTGGTTGCAAGAAACAGAAGAGACAACCCAGAATAGCTAAATAATTTTTTTTTTAAATTATCTTACATCACATGTCCCAAGCAATGCAGCTTTAAGGTCACTTAATAATTAAGACTGAAATTGAAAAAAGTAGGGAAAACCACTAGACCATTCAGGTATGACCTAAATCAAATCCCTTATGATTATACAGTGGAAGTGAGAAATAGATTTAAGGGACTAGATCTGATAGATAGAATGCCTGATGAACTATGGACGGAGGTTCCTGACATTGTACAGGAGACAGGGATCAAGACCGTCCCCATGGAAAAGAAATGCAAAAAAGCAAAATGGCTGTCTCAGGAGGCCCTACAAATAGCTGTGAAAAGAAGAGAAGTGAAAAGCAAAGGAGAAAAGGAAAGATATAAGCATCTGAATGCAGAGTTCCAAAGAATAGCAAGAAGATAAAAGAAAGCCTTCCTCAGTGATCAGTGCAAAGTAATAGAGGAAAACAACAGAATGGGAAAGACTAGGGATCTCTTCAAGAAAATTAGAGACACCAAGGGAACATTTCATGCAAAGATGGGCTTGATAAAGGACAGAAATGGTATGGACCTAACAGAAGCAGAAGATATTAAGAAGAGGTGGCAAGAATACACAGAAGAACTATACAAAAAAGATCTTCATGACCCAGATAATCATGATGGTGTGATCACTTACCTAGAGCCAGACATCATGGAATGTGAAGTCAAGTGGGCCTTAGAAAGCATCACTACAAACAAAGCTAGTGGAGGTGGTGGAATTCCAGTTGAGCTCTTTCAAATCCTGAAAGATGATGCTGTGAAAGTGCTGCACTCAATATGCCAGCAAATTTGGAAAACTCAGCAGTGGCCACACCAGTGGAAAAGGTCAGTTTTCATTCCAATCCCAAAGAAAGGCAATGCCAAAGAATGCTCAAACTACCACACAATTGCATTCATCTCACGCTCTAGTAAAGTAATGCTCAAAATTCTCCAAGGCAGGCTTCAGCAATACGTGAACCGTGAACTCCCAGATGTTCAGTCTGGTTTTAAAAAAGGCAGAGGAACCAGAGATCAAATTGCCAACATCTGCTGGATCATGGAAAAAGCAAGAGAGTTCCAGAAAAACATCTATTTCTGCTTTATTGACTATGCCAAAGCCTTTGACTCTGTGGATCACAATAAACTGTGGAAAATTCTGAAAGAGATGGGAATACCAGATCACTTGACCTGCCTCTTGAGAAACCTGTATGCAGGTCGGGAAACAACAGTTAGAACTGGACATGGAACAACAGACTGGTTCCAAATAGGAAAAGGGGTACGTCAAGGCGGTATATTGTCACCCTACTTATTTAACTTCTATGCAGAGTACATCATGAGAAACGCTGGGCTGGAAGAAGCACAAGCTAGAATCAAGATTGCCAGGAGAAATATCAGTAACCTCAGATATGCAGATGACACCACCCTTATGGCAAAAAGTGAAGAGGAACTAAAAAGCCTCCTGATGAAAATGAAAGTGGAGAGTAAAAAAGTTGGCTTAAAGCTCAACATTCAGAAACTGAAGATCATGGCATCTGGTCCCATCACTTCATGGGAAATAGATGGGGAAACAGTGGAAACAGAGTCAGACTTTATTTTGGGGGGCTCCAAAATCACTGCAGATGGTGACTGCAGCCATGAAATTAAAAGACGCTTACTCCTTGGAAGAAAAGTTATGACCAACCTAGATAGCATATTTAAAAGCAGAGACATTACTTTGCCAAGAAAGGTCCGTCTAGTCAAGGCTATGGTTTTTCCTGTGGTCCTGTATGGATGTGAGAGTTGGACTGTGAAGAAAGCTGAGCACCAAAAATTGATGCTTTTGAACTGTGGTGTTGGAGAAGACTCTTGAGAGTCCCTTGGACTGCAAGGAGATCCAACCAGTCCATTCTGAAGGAGATCAGCCCTGGGATTTCTTTGGAGGGAATGATGGTAAAGCTGAAACTCCAGTACTTTGGCCACCTCATGGGAAGAGCTGACTCATTCGGAAAGACCCTGATGCTGGGAGGGATTGGGGGCAGAAGGAGAAGGGGACGACAGAGGATGAGATAGCTGGATGGCATCACTGACTCAATGGGCGTGAGTCTGAGTGAACTGTGGGAGTTGGTGATGGACAGGGAGGCCTGGCTTGCTGCGATCCATGGGGTCGCAAAGAGTTGGACACGACTGAGCGACTGAACTGAACTGAATAATAAGAAGCTTTCTGGCATCTTTCCATTCTGCCATGCTAGATGGGTTGTCCTGAGCTAACATCTCTCACAGTCATAAGATGCCTAAAATCCAGGAATCCCATGGAAAATAAGTAAACAACACCCAGCAGAAGCAAAATAACTATTTATTTTCTGTCTTTTTTATTTAAGAATGAGGACACTTACCCCCCCCCCCCCCAGACTCTCCAGATTTTTCCTGATACCAGGCTAGAGAGACCTAGGTGGTATTAGGACCCCTCTGTAGCAATCTAATCAGGGAATGGAATTACCGTGAATGGCTTAAGCCAGGGATTTCAACCTTGACTGCTCATTAGTATCACCTGGAGGACTTCTGCTCCCTAAATTATTAACAGTATGCAGCTCAACCCTTCTATCAGGGTTTCTCATCTTCAGCACTGTTGATATTTTGGATTGGATAAATCTGTGTTATGAGGGATTGTCCTATGCATTGGAAGATGTTTAGTGGTATCCTGGCCTCTACTCACCAGATGCCAGTAGCATCCCTCCAGCTGTGACAGTCAAAAGTGTCTACAGACATTGCCAGGTGTTCCCTGGGGGACAAAATCGCCGCTGATGGAAAACCACTGTCTTAGCAGAATTGGGATTTACCTTCAGGTCTCATGTGGGAAAGGTGGACATCCAAATAAGATCAGTCCTCTGCCAGCGAGGAAAGAGGAGGTGGAATTCTGCAGGTGGCCAATTGTGTCTGCTACATGTGACTTCCTAAATGAAATAAGATGGTTTAAGAATTTAGAATTTTTCAGACTAATGTGGTGGCATCTGAATGTTGGCTATCCTTAGCTATGTGTGCTAATAAGCCGCTTCAGTCGTGTCCGACTCTATGGACTGTGACCCTATGGATTATAGCCTGCCAGGCTTCTCTGTCTGTGGGATTCTCCAGACAAGAATTCTGGAGCGGCTTGCCATTTCCTTCTCCAGGGGATCTTCCCAACCCAGGGATCAGACCTGCGTCTCTTGTATCTCTTGCATTGGCAGTTGGTTTCTTTACCACTAGCACCTGTTCTTGCCTGGAGAATCCCAGGGACAGGGGAACCTGGTAGGCTGCCATCTATGGGGTCGCAGAGAGTCAGACATGACTGAAGCGACTTAGCAGCAGCAGCAGCCGCACCATCTGGGAAGCCTACATTCTTAGCTATATCATCTTTTTAACACTAACAGTTAGAAAAGTTCCTGATCACACATGGCACCCACAGCCCTGAACAGGTTTCTGGCATTTGAAGACAGTTTATTTCAGTTGTCCGTGAATTGATACTTGTATTAGTGTACTTTATCCAATAAAATCATATACTCCCTAAGGACAGGAATATGCCATTTCTTCCTGTTATATTCCCCACGTCATAGCAGAAACATAATAGCTATTTAGCAGGCATATTTGTCACAGTGTGTTTGTCAAGCATTTACCAGGTATAAAGAAACATAGTTGAAACCAATACAACATTGTAAAAATTTTTTAAAAATTAAACAAAAAAAATTTCTTTTCAGTGGATTGGGACTTAACATCTGTGTAATTACAACTGCCACTGTCTGGTTCAAGAAAAAGTTACAAGGACTTTGCCAGGTTCTATTTGGAGTGGAAGGAATAAAGGGGAAGAAGGGAGCAGGCACTGGGGCAAGGAGAAGGTTCTCTCGATCAGACTTTCAAGGTCGCTAAAGCTGATCTTTTTCACAAAAAAGAAAATATGGACACAGGCATGCTCTCTCACACACAGCTTGATTCAGGTGAGCATTCATGTCTGAAAAGGAATGTTTTTTTAAAAGTTAGATCATATATATTTTTTCTCTCGAAAGGTGATTGTTGACGAGCAGAACCTGGATTTTCTGTTGGCATATACTATTTCTGCTATTCAGCAGTGCAGTTCCTGGACACACATGCAGATTCTCCAAGCTCTGGCAGCCCTGGTTTACTGCAATGGCTCAAAGTGTCAAAAGGTAAACTGTGTTCTGTCTTTCCTTTGAAAGGTTGGGAGCATAGGCTCTAAACCCGCAGACATGTGTTCAGATTTCTCTCCTGCCATTACTTAAATGTGTAACCTTGAGTCAGTCACTCAAAGTAATGTGTAACCTTACTCAGTCACTCTGAGCCTTGTTTCCTCATGTGTGAAAATAGTTCCTCTGAGGGTGAAGTCTCACTTATAAAGTGCTTGGGACTTGGTACATATCAATCGTTATTATCATTACCTTTCATCTATTCAGCCAAGCCAAGACGAGAGAGCTTCAGCAGCAGGCCTGGCTGAGAGTACCGATCCTTACTGATGTTACTTGTCATATTTTTGTATGCCTATCTGAAGGATTTACCTAGCACTAGTCTTTTGGTACTTAAATTTCCTTTAGTTGAAAAAGAAAAAAGAAATCTGTTTAAAAAATAATATTTTTTTAGCAGCTTTCCTTCGACCAACATTGGCTGTGATTTTGTTTTAGTACCTTCCAGACTTGCTTGGCAAGAGTGGACTCTTGATGAAGTTGAGCGACTTGGCTCAGTCAGACCCTGAAGTTAGGAGAGCTGCAGTGCATTGTATGGCAAACTTATGTCTCAGGTATGTGGATTCAATCAGATTTCCAAAGCTGTGATAAGATAGGGCCTTTCGTGGGCCCTTTGTAGGTGGTTCAATCTGTCTGAAGCCAGAGCCAACTCAGAAAAATAATCTATGTTGCATTTCTCATACCCTTTGCTAATAAAATCATCTTATGTTGTTTATTTTTAATTTTAACATTGCTTGTAAAGAAAGCTCATAAAGAAGTAAAGGAAAAAATAGACTAGGGCCTTATTTCTAAAATATGGTGAAAGTGATAATATGTGCAGTGTGTTGAGGTTTTGTTTTTCTGTTGGTATAAATTGTAACCATATTAAGTCTTTTAGAAGGATATATTCATACACATTTAAGCTTTGGTGAGATGTATCTGTCATGGCAAATTTATTCAAAGAAAACAGAAGCAATACCAGCTGCCCAGTTCTGGATTCATGCAATAGAAAGTGAGCAACCCAAGCTTGAACTGACTTGTAATATCTTGTCTCCACATTGCCGTATTGTCCAGTGGCTCAGGAGGCAGGTCCAGCGGTGTGATTCTACCTGGACATCTGTATTATTTCCCTCTAAGAACCAAAAAGCAGAATAAAAAAGATTTCTCTTTCTGCGTACTTGTTGCCCTACCAGCTTCTGTAACGTTTCCCTATGGCAACCATTCTTCTTCCTGTTCCTTCCAGCCTTGTGCCTGTCCACAGCAGTAGTTAACCAAAGCTCATAATCTTCTGTGATACAGTTTGATTCAGGATATATCCCAATTCTGTTAGTCAGTGGTACTGTTACTATTACTCTTTTACAAGCCCTATTTCAAAGGCAACTGTGTTTTGAGTTGGTTTCTCTGTGTGTGTTTTAGTGTGCCCGGACAGCCGTACTTGGAGGAGCGCTACCAAAATATCTGCTTCCAAGTTTTCTTGACCACTTTACAGTCTCCAAAATCATCTGACATGGATGACATCACGTACTGCATGGTGGGTGAGACTACCTCTAATCTTATGATGGTTACCGATGTGTCTAAAAGCAGCAGTGGAATGAAAGCTGCTAGTAAGAGTTTAATTTGGTTGCTGTATTAGTTTTGTCTAAAGATCCATGCTTAAGGGGAATGTTTATAACCTAAAAAGACTGAAGTCATCTTTCAGATTTAAATCACAAGAAATTGTTTTTGTTTGTTTTGTTTTGCCATTGTTTTTTGTTTTGCAAGTCTAAGTTCTTAAAACTACTTTTCCACTCCTGACTTTAAAAGCTGTACAGTATCAGACTGGTGACTATCTTTTAGATGGAAGGGAAAGGGATGGATTTCAACAAAATCTGCAGTATTTTATTTATTTTTTAAAAAATCTGATGCAAAGATGATAGTTTATTAATGTGATTTAAATTCAGTAACACTTTTCAAAAATTATAGATCAAAGATGGTGAAAATTTCTTATATAAAGTCTACTTAGATAAAACTACTGGGAGCAATTTGTTTTCCATGACCCCAGGTTTTTTTTTCTATATTGCTAAAAAATGGGCATATTTTAAATTTTTAAATGGGATCATACTTAGTGTGCGGTTTTACAACTCTCCTTTTTAAAGTTAATACATCTTGAACATCTTTTTAGTACCTGTTGATGTACCTCATGCTTTGCAGCTGCTATGGCTGGGAGACCTTGGCAAGATCTTGAGCCTATGTGTTCTTCATCTCTGGAATGGGAGAAAGGTTATAACTACCTTGTAGAGGTCTTATGAGGTGTATATGATCTAAAAGCATTTAAAATGCTTGGGAAAGTGCTTGCTGTTATTGTTAAGTTTCATATGTAGCAGAGAATTAGCTTCTTAAATAATCATTGTCCTAACTGATGGAAATGAAAGTTTTTTTCAGCATTTTTAGTACTTTAAACAAGGCTACAGTTCATATCCTCTCCCTGTAGAGAGTTTTCCTTAAGTACAGAATCCTATAAATGAGATTACTGGCCAAAAAGTTAATCCTGATCAGAATTGCCCTCCGGAATCCTGTTCCCACATGCATTCCTTTGCTTTTAAAAGCTGCTGTAATTAAAAAAAAAAAAAAAAGATAGCTCCTGTGGTTACCACATGATAAAAGAGATTTCCTGTTTCTGATCTCTGCCGCCACATTTTTATTCCTATCATATTCTTCCCATTAAACATCTTTTTTTTGTTTTTCTTGCTCACCGTTAGTATATGCTGGCTTAGGAACATGTACAAAAAGACTACTCGTACTCAATAAAAGCACTCTGTTCTTCTAGAAAATAATTGGTAGTCGATCATCAGCTCTGTTTGCTGGATCCTCATCTTTGCTTTTCTCTCCCTGTCCCACATCTAAGTTTGTGGGTTTTTTTTAGTCACCTAAAGGCCTTTTCTTTTCCATCCTACAAACTGCTAGAAAGTTGATCCCTGAACAGACAAATTTCATTTACTTTTTAACTTTTTCTCTTCTCCCCCTAGTTGTTGCAAAATGCCTTAAAAGGTATACAGTCTCTCCTAAATGGTGGGAAGATGAAACTGACACAGACTGATGAACTGGGAGCTCTCCTAGCTGTGCTGAAGGTAAGGCATTGCCTCTTTAAACCCCAGGTCCTCACTGTGGTTAGTGTCTTTCCTGTTTACACCTCAGGCATAAGGACTGCCTTACCTCTTTACTCCAAGGCTAGCTTTAGAATATCATATTTTAAGAGAGAAGAATAAAATGTTCATTTTCAAACATATTTAAAACTAAGAACTGAAAAGAGTAAATCTTGCTTTAGTAGAGTTATCAAAATTCTAAAATTTTATCAGGACTAGTTAATGAGGTATGATCTGAGGTTATTTTAGATTATCTTGAATCTGTTTGGACTTGGAAGAAGAACCAGATATTCTCCGTGCCTTTAGCTCCCATGTAGTAGGCAGGCCAGTCAAGATGTGTATCATTAGGGGGACTTCCCTGGCAGTAGAGCGGTTAAGATCCCACATTTCCAATGGAGGGGCCCAAATCCCATTCCTGGCTGGGAAGCTTAGGATTCTGCATGTGATGAGGTGCTGCCCAAAAAAATGACATGTATATTAGGCTGTCATCCTTTGGCTTCTGAGCCTGCCAGTCAGTGGGAAAGTCAGGTCAGCCTCTCTGAGGATCCAGCTGTCTTCGTTTCAGCTGGGAAATAGTAAGAACTTTGTGGTGGTCTTAGACCAAAGCCACGTATGATAACTTAGCTTTATCATGACTGAAATTTTGATTTTTTTCCTGTGCCATCTTCCCTGCTTCCAAATACATAGAGAGCTAGATTTGGATATGGTTACGAGAGATGAGTTTTAAAAAAAATCACAGATAAAATAATTAGGTAAAGCTTATTGGATAAATATTTTAAATTAATAAGCAAAAGTAATAAGTAAATAAAGTTAAACCTAGCCAAACCAGATCTCTGTGGACTAGATGAGATTAAACTCCTCTTTAAGCTCTAAACCTTCAGGGTATCTATTTTCTATCCCATTTTAGATCTCTTTGTAAAGCTTTTGTCAGTCTGTTCATCTGTGTGGTTCAGAATATGGTGAATGACCTTATTTCATGACTCACTTTGTGTGTGTGTCTCCTTAATCTTTGTTAGAAATCCATGTTCCATGGACTCCCTGGACTGAACATCGAGATGCCCACTGTGTTGTACCCCACTCCGCTTCCTCAGTACGATGGACGGCCACCCATCCAGCCACAGCAGTCAGAGTCCAGCGCTTCTCGCCCAGCTGTGGTACACTTAACGTCTGTTTAGGTTTAAGCTATGGACTGTGTTCAATTGCTTGCTCTATGTGTTTTCTATGATTTGCATCACTGCTGTGCCAAGGCTCACCTTGAATTTTATTTCAGCTTAGGATTTTTAGCAAAGTAAGTTTAAATTCATCAGGTGGCTAAAAATACCAGTTAGAGCATCTTAATACTTCTAAGTGGTTCAGGCAGTATAACAGCTATAAAAATGGGCATTCACTTGATACCCATCATCGTCACCCCTCAAATGCTCCAGACCACAGCTCAGCAGACGTTTTCTCTAAAAAAGGCTGGCTGCAAAACATTATAGGCCCCTGTTGCCACTGTCAGATTTCTCAGTCTTTCCAGACAGCTGCCATTTCCCTCATGTTGCTGTTGGAGAACCGTACAGATACACGGCCTAGGTGTTGCACGTGAAAGTATATTACCTGAGAAATGCTTATAATTAGACATTATTTCACTCACTGACTTACTCAACATTTACTGAGCACCTGTTACATCCCAGACATTGTGCTAAGCATTAGGAACATTGACTCTGGTTTTAGGAATTTGAGGGAGAAGGTGAAGGTGGATAAATAAACAACCATATTGCAGTCTTATGATTTCTTTGATCAGAATATCCACAGGGTATTCTAGGGGCACATTCATGGCAACCAACAGACGAGTAAGGAGTGCTTTTTTAAAAGATACAGTGGCTCACCTGAGCCTCAGGAACAAGTACAGAGAAGGAAGGCGAGTGTTTTTTCCCAAGAGAGCAATGGGTAACCACCATGGGGAGTGTGGATGCATGCAGCCTATTTATTAACCAGTGGGCTAGAGTGTCAGGTGTGCAGAGGGGAAGGTGGGGCAGATATGTAGCGGAGGCCAAATCGTAAGGGTCTTCCAACTGTGTGCTGAGGAGGTTGGGTTTTTATCTTAGAGGTGGTGGAAATGAGGAATCTTATGTAGAGAAGTGATATGATCAGATTTGCATCTAGAAAGTAAAAGGATAAGAAGTTTGGAGCTACAGTAATAATCCAAGGTAGAAGTGATGAGGTTAGGGACCTTGGGCATGCAGAGGAGGGCACAGATTCCAAAGATCTTGGAATGTCTGAGAGAAGGAAGTAGAAGAAAGAAAGAAATTGGAGTTTACATTGTATTTACACAGTCCCAGTGGACTAAAACATGGATTGTATGTAATGGAGTCACGTTTCTCCTAGGCATCTAGAGTGGTACTAGCTATGTATCCTGTTTGGGAGAACTGAGAAGACAATCACCAAGGTCATTTTCTGTAGACCTCAATCTCTTGCAGAACCTCTGTTGAGAAGCCTGAATGCTTTCACAGCCGTGCAAGGCAGGTGGCATTAACCCGTACTTAAACAGATGAGGACGGGTAAGCTCAGCGAGGCTAGATGCTTTCCCCGGCTCACAGCAATAGTATTTAAGCCCAGGTGACACGTTTTGCTCTGTATTTCATACCTTGTTTCTTATAGTCTAGTAAGCACTTAGCGTCATACCTGACGCAGAGAGTGTTGAGTAAGTGCCCCTTTTTTCTCTTCTCCTCTTCTTTGTCCATACTACATGTTGGGGACATACTAAGTAATTATCAAATGAGAAGTTACCAGTAGCTATCATGTATATGTTTTCGTTTGCTCCTAAAATCAGAATAAAAAGAAAAAATCAAAAGTAAAAGCGAAGAAAATCCATCAAGGAGAGAAGGAGGAGGAGGAGTCCAGTGGTGAAAGAGAAGTGGCCCCAGTCACTGGCGCAGGCAGACTGAACCTGCACAGAGGGGACACTCAGTGCCCCTCCCCCCCGGGCGCTCAGAGTTTGCCGTTAGCTGCAAGTGGAGCTGCAGGAAAAGACCGAGTCTCTTCACCCTTCAGCTCTTCCAGTTGGAAGAGGGTCAGCAGTAGTGAGTCAGACTATTCTGATGCTGAAGGAGGCATGCAGAGTAAAGTGAGGTAGTAGTATTTTGTTATATTTTTATGCTTTATATTCTAAGTTGAGTGTATAAGCTTATAACCTTACTTTAACGTCTGTCGCATGTGATGTAACTTGAAGATTCTCATTTATGTGGGATTTTGCATTACTCTGCAGTATGCATTGTTCTCTCCTCTGCCTTTGTCCATGTGGTTCCTCTGCCTGGGTTTATTCTTTCTTTTACTAGTTTTGCCTCTTGCCTTATTAACCACTACTTATCTTCTATGTGAGCTCGACAGTCAAGCTCTGAGAAACCTTTTCTGACTCCCTGTTCCAGTCACTCCCTTATGTGACTCATCTCTGTTTACTGTGCTATAGTCTCTTTAACTCTCTGTCTTTGCCATAATAAGCTTGTCAAGGGCAGGAGCTTTATGTCTGCCAGCCTCAGCACAGTGCCTGGCACATACTTAGGTATTCTCAGTACCTGTCTGTTAGATGAATGGGTACTCTGGAGTATCTCATATTGTATACTTATTTCCTGATATCAAAATGTTGCCCTCCTATTCGCTAGCTAGTAGGTTTTTTTTTTAAATTATCCACTGTATTAACTTATTATGTAAACAGATTGCTTTAACATGTTTTGACCACATTTTGAAATAATTTAAAAAATATGTTGGCATCTTTCAGGCTTATGTGGAATGCTGAATTTCTCACTGTATCATTGAGTTGCCTGTGAAAAATAGCGTTTCATGCTCATGTTTTTAAAAGCAATTAAAAGACTTTTTTTCTTCTTCTTTTGGGTGTTAAAGATCTTACCAAGCCAAAGTTCGCCAAGGAGCATTAGCCTGTTTTCTTTCTACTATAAAATCAATAGAAAAAAAAGTTCTATATGGCTACTGGTCGGCCTTTGTTCCTGATACACCAGAGCTTGGAAGCCCACAGTCTGTGTCCCTGATGACTCTTACGCTAAAAGATCCTTCTCCAAAGGTAAGAGCATTTAAATTCTAAGGACGATTTCACAAGTCTTTGTTGTTCCCTCTGCCCCATCCGATCATATCAGAGCAAAGCTCTTACTAATACTGACCCAAGTCCTGACTTGAGAACCACTGGTTGGGCAGGGGGATAGGAGGATAGGGCTTACGTGGCTGTCAGGTTGAGGGAGACCACGCTGCAGTCTCCTGCCCCAGGGCTGGCTTGAAGCGTGAGCACACTGAGTTGCTGCTTCAGTGTCCTCTCTGAACTGCACTGAAGCAGCTGTGTATCCGTTTCTTTTATGAAAGTGTTGCCATGGTGTTTACAATAGAAAAAAATTCAAAATGGCTTAAATACTCACTGGAATATCGTGATATATAGTGGTTATGAAAGATATGTAAGGCTGGGGATTGTGGATGATGTTTTATGAAAGTATTGGATAGAGAATTTTATGATCCCAAGTGGTTTTTTTCTTCCAACTTTTCCGTATATTTCAAATCATAGTAATAAATAGTAATACATAGTTTAATGAGAAAAACTTTTTTTAAAAAAAGAAGAAAAAATAACTTGGCAGCCATGGATAACTACAGCAAGGTAGCTGTGGCTGATCAGATATTTCCCTCTTCTTGGATATGTTAACTCTTCTCCTGAAGTTAGCTTTTTACCCAAATAAGGAAAGTAGTCTGCTGTTTAGATTCCCCTTACGATAATGAACATTAAAAAGTCATGCTGAATGGTATCTCATGTCCTCCAGGTAACCAACCTACTTTCTCAGAGTAGATAGTTTTAATGAGGTCAATAGAAGCTATTTCTTTTCTGTTTTTAGAATTTCTCCCTTGAAAGCAAGGAAGAGGGCTAGCAATCCATAATACATTGGAACTCCCTTTGATCATCTCCTAATTACTATATAAGAAAACTTCTAAATGACCCTTCAACATTTTTTATAGGATGAAGAAAAACTAACCTCAGTTATGAGCACAAAAAATGTTTTATAGGGTAATTTCAAGTACTCTATATACTAAATAGTTAAACTGCTAAAAATGTTTCTGACTGACTGAATCATTAACAAATGAGAACCTGGGCGGAAAATGGAAAATGATGGTGGCAAATAAATCACTAATGAGGCCATTCTAGTAATTAGAAGGAAAATTGCTTTAAAAATTGAAAAAATATATATGTATTTATATTTTTGAAGACCCTCCAGCTGAAGGGAACTGCAGTAAATAGCTGAGAATATGGAGAAGAAAGTAGGTTGACATAATTTTCATGATATTTATATCCTTTTTATTTTCGAAATGTTTAATGATAGTAAGAAGTGTTTTATTGGTGAGAGAGGCTTTTTGGAGACTGCTAGAAAGTTATGTGTGAAAATTAAAAGTACTAGTTCTTGTCTTTGGAATGGAATAGCATTCAGGATTGATCAGAGCTAGGTTTAAAGGTGCAGCCATGTGTCAAAGCTGAGTGGTCATTTTCTCGGCTGCTTGTTGAGTGTGGAGTTGGCGAGCATAGACTGCAGTTTCCCCTAGCCAGGGTGAAGCATGACAGGACAGCAGTGTCGTGCCTTCTCCTGAGGTGCGCTCTGATGATGGTGTGGAGCTCATGGCAGCTCTGGTATAAAGCTGTGGTGGATTCAGTTGGAAGCACAGTTGTCACTGACGTACTGAGAAATTTTCTATGTGTAATTTTATTTATTTACTTCGGCTGTGCTGGGTCTTCTTTGCTTTGTGGGCTCTTCTCTGCTGCGGCGAGTGGGGGCTCTTCTCTAGTTGCGGTGCGCGGCTGGCGTCTCTTGCTGCGGAGCATGGGCTCTGGGGTGCAGGCTCGACAGTGTGGTGCACAGGCTTGGTTGCTCTGCACAGGCCTGTGGGGTCGTACGGGGCCAGGATGTGGACCAGACTGTGTCTCCTGCATTGGCAGGTGAGTTCTTTACCACTGAGCCACCAGGGAAACCCTCATTGACATTATTCTGTTTTCATCTGTGATAGTTAAGCTTTTTCCCAGTTAGGAAGCAAAGTTAATTGAGCTGAAAACTTTTTATTTTGAGTATTAGTTTCTTTTTACAGGCTGGCTTTTAATTTTGTTTGGTTGGCGAGCTCTTGAAATTGTAGATTTTACATTTTACAGAAATGGCAGTTTCTTTAGCACAACATCTACCTTTTTCAGTTAAGACCAGCCAGTCGTCTAATCAGCGGGTTGGCAGACTATGGCCAGTGGGCTGAATCTGGCACAATACCAGATTTTATATAATCTATGAGTTAAGTGGTTTTTAATGCTTTAATTTTTTTTTAATAAAAAAATATTTTGTGACATGCAAAAATTATATGAAATTTAGATTTCACTATCTAAAAGAAAAATTTTATTTGAAAACAGCAACATTTATTTATTTATACAGTGTCTGTGCTGCCATAGCAGAGTTGAGTGGTTGCAACAAAGACTCTGTGGTGTGCAAAATCTAGAATATAAAATTTGTACTACTTGCCCTTTACAGAAAAGTTTTGGTAGCCCCTTATCTAAGTTCTTGGATCAGCTGACTTGTGCTTGAGATCTCCCTCTCCCTCTCTCTCTCCCCCCTACACACACACACACCACTGTCCTCATACATTGTCAACTTCCTAGCTTTCTTAAGTGATCTATGCTTAATTCGAAAGACTTATACTGCTGTACTATAAATTTGTTCTCACAAAAACTTTGTTTTTTTTTGTTAATGATTCTACTCTATAAAAGGCATGTAGAAATGATTTGTTTCGACTTAACTCCTGAACAACAGCAGCAATTTGGAGATAACATAGTTGAAGAGTTTCCGGAAAACCTTTTTCACACCAAACTCCAATGTGTTTCTTACTGAGTAAATATTTAGATTAGATCCTAAAGTTATAATGTTGATTCCTTGCTTGTAAAAGTCTTTTCAGTTGGCATTTCGGGGTGAGCGGGCCAAAGAGGGCACAGTACTGTTTCATTAGTAGTCCTGCATTTATCGCCTGCATTCCATTTCGGTTAAATTTGGCTTTCTTTCCATTTATTTTTTCCTTTCTGATTTTTAATACCGCAGAATTGTCAGCGTACCAATTAAAAGTAATTAACCTTATAAAGAAAACCTTGATGCAAAGGCACTATTCCTGACAGCAGTCCACTGACAGAGGTGCACGTATTTTCCTTTCCATCCATAAGGTTATATTTAATAGTATTTCTTTGAGTATCAAAGGCTTTTATTGCAGCTGGTGTTATTTTCTGTACCTAAGAATATTTTTAAAAGTTGGTCACTAATGGTGTCTGCCAAGCTGAGTATGCATGGAGTTCCAAATATCCTATTTAATTAACACTGAGCGCTCATGGATGCTTTAGGGTAAAACGTAAGGCAGAACGTCCTCAGGAACTTTGGTGTGAAACAGATTGTAGATGGGTCTATCTTTTTCCACCCCACAGGCTGTTGACTTGTCTCTTGTCCGTTGGCTTTATCCTTGACTAAACTAGGCTTCTCGTCCTTAAGTTACTTTCATGCTCGTGATTTTAGGTTTTTATACTCTGGCATAGCTTAGACTTATTCCCTATAGTAAGAAAACCTAACAGCAATGTGATTTAAAGTTCTTTTTTTTTTTTTAAAGTGAGGGTAGGGAATGACGGTACAGGTGCCTTAGTCCACAGCTACTTTTAGGACCTGATAGAAATTGCATTGCCTTTATTCGTCTAATTAAAATGATCTAAATACTTTGAAAATGAAAAGTATATATAGGAAGAAGGGGATTTGACTCCTGATTTTTAACTCACTGAAGTGAATCCTTCTGAAATTTCAGACACGTGCTTGTGCCCTGCAAGTTTTGTCTGCCATCTTGGAAGGCTCAAAGCAGTTTCTTTCCGTTGCTGAAGATATCAGTGACCACAAAAGGGCTTTCACTCCCTTTTCCGTAATGATCGCTTCCAGCATTAAAGAGTTGCACAGATGTCTTTTGTTAGCTTTGGTGGCGGAATCATCCTCACAGACCCTCACTCAGATAATTAAGGTAAATGTGCCAAGATATCAGTGAATTGGCAGAGGCAGTTTCTCTATTTCAGTTTTGTGTAATGTTTATATTGCCCACAAATGAATTGACTTAAGAATATAAGTAACTTTATTAAAGATAACCTGATTGGAAGTCTTTTCTTCCTACTTGTCTGATCACAGCTATATGTGATCTTTGTATATGTGATCTCTTTGTATGTCCAAATAAATGATTTACTATGACAGTTCCTTTTAAGTTGTACCAAGTGCCCTTTTCCCTTTAAAAAAAGGAAAAGAAAAAAAAAGACTGATTTTCAAATGAATGTAAAGACTTTTGTTTTTTAATTAAATGCTTTAAATTTTGTCTCTGTGCTGTGGCTTAACCAGGCCCATTAATGAGCTACTCTTTGTGTTTTGTAGTGTCTTGCAAACTTGGTATCAAATTCACCTTATAACCGTCTGAAACTCAGCCTGCTGACCAAAGTCTGGAACCAGATAAAACCTTATATCCGCCACAAAGGTTGGTGGTAGTTTGAAATTGATTGCTTCTTTATATCAATGAAATCTAGATTACTAGTTTAAAATATTCAGAACATTTTTAATACACTAAGATAATTCTGTTTATTATCCTCAAACTTTGAGGGGAACCAGCTATCACCAGAACCCTACTTTTGATCCCTGAAGGCCCCGTAGGCACCACTGGAAAGAAATAACTTGGAGAATCAGCTGTACAGTTCAGTGCCTTTTCAGTGCATCAGCGCAGTGACTGGAGTGTCCCTTTAGAGTTAAGGCCGAGCAGATCCCAGGGGCTCTGCGCTAGTGGGGCTTCCCTGGTGGCTCAGCTGGTGAAGAATCCGCCCACAACAGGGGAGACCTGGGCTCGATCCCTGGGTTGGGAAGATCCCACGGAGAAGGGAAAGGCACCCCATTCCAGTATTCTGGCCTGGACAATCCCATGGACTGTATAGTCCGTGGGGGTCGCAAAGAGTTGGACACAACTGAGCGACTTTGAGTTCACTTCTTCATTTCTGCTCTGGTATATAATAATTCATAGTCTCTAGATATAAGTAGAAAATGGATAGACAGATAGACATCTTCCTCTTTTTGGAAAGAAGTGAAATATAAAACCTAGTTTTGCTATCAGGGTAATGTTGGCCTGATAGAGTGAATGTGGAAGCATTTCTTCCTCTTCAGTTTTTTAGAATAGTTTGAGGAGGATTAGTATTAAGTCTTCTTTAGATGTTTGGTAGAATTTACCTCACCCTTGAAACCATCTGGTCCTGGGCTTTTGTTTTGGGTGGAATTTTTTGATCAGTGATTTGATTTCATTACTAGTAATTGGTCATTGAATGTTTTTAGAAATTTATCCATTTCTTCTTGGTTGTCCAATTTGTTGGCATATAACTGTTAATAGTGATCTCTTATAATCCTTTGTGGTGTTGGTTGTATCTTTTCTTTCATTTCTAATTTTACTGATTTTGGTTTAGTTCAGTCGCTCAGTCATGTCTGACTCTGCAATTTGGGCCCTTTTATTCAGTCTTTTTATTGATTTGGGCTCTCTATTTTTCTTGATGAGTCTGGCTAAAGGTTTTTCAATTTTGTTTATCTTTTTGGGAACCAGTTTTTGGTTTCATTGATCTTTTCTATTGTTTTGTGTGTGTGTGTATCATTTTATTTATTTCTACTCTGATCTTTATTTTCCCTTTGAGTTTGTTTTTCTTTTTTTAGTTCCTTTAGGTATAAGGTTAAACGGTTTGTTTGAGATTTTTCTTACTTTCTGAGGTAGGCCTGTATTGCTGTGGATTTCTCTTTTAGAACAGCCTTTGCTTTACGCAGTAGGTTTTGAAACACTGTGTTTCATTTTCACTTGTCTCAAGGTTTTCCTTTTTGACTTTTTTCAGTGACCTATTGGTTGGTTGGTGGCATGTTGTCTAGACTCCACTTGTTTGTGTTTTCTCTAGTAGTTGATTTCTTGTCTCAAAGGATTTTAGTCTGAAAAGATGCTTGATATGATTTCAGTCTTATTAACTTTATTGAGGCCTGTCTTATTTTGCCTAATCCTCTGTTTGTTTGTATGTATCAGGTAGATCAGCTGCATCTCCTGTTCTTGGTTGAGTGGCTAAGTGTAGAAGGTGAACTCAGAGGCCCAGTAGTATGGTTCCCCCAGGTCACCAGAGCCCAGGGCTCCAGGAGTGTCCCCTGTGTGAGTGGCGACCGCCCTTCCGTCATTCCTGGGCCGCACTTTCTGCAGGTGTGTTAGTGTATGGGGTTGGCTCCCAGCGCAGCTGGCTGTAACTGGGAACTGAATTAGATGAGCATGTGATGGGTGGGATCCACAGATGCATGCTAGTAAATTAGATGGCGAGAGTCAGAACAGGTACCTGCCGGTGCGTAGCTAACTAAGTAGAGAGAGAGACGAAAAAAAAAATTTTTTTTTTGAAAGTGGCACTCGATAGCTTCTCAGAAACCGTCAGGCGCATGCTTTATTATTAGTCAGTGAATCTCCCTCTTTGATCGGCTTCTTTTCAAACTGCTGTCTGTGTGCCATAACCTGGAGCCAGTGAGTTTTTGTGCATAGCCTTTTGGAGTGGATTCACAATTCTCTACAGCCCTCCGACTCTCCCTCAGGTGTAACCCCCACTGGTTTATGGGGGAATCATCTTCCTGGTGCAGGTCCCCTGGGCTGGGGAGCCCAACATTGGGTTCAGAACCCTCACTCCTCAGGAGGACGTCTAAGGCTGTGAAATCCCTCCTGCCTATGGTTTATAGCACTCAAGGGGTGTAGGTCCCTCCCAGACCATGTCTCTGCCCCTCCTACTTGTCTCAATATGGCTTAAAAAAAAAAGTTTAGTTGTGGAAAATTTTTTCTGCTGGTCATCAGGTTGTTCTCCGATATGGTAGCTCTACATGACTGCAATTTTCCTCTCTATGAGAAGAGAGCCTAGCGTCTTCCTACTGTGCCATCTTGTCCTGTCCCTTCACTTTAGCCTTTTGGACTCTACAGTGGCCTACCGCTCTTTTTCTTTCTTTCATGATTGATTTTGGAAGGGTCTAAGCCAGTTGTCTTTTTTTTTGGCTGCACTGGGTCTTCTTTGTGGTGTGCGGGGGCATCTCCCTAGTTGCTCGGGTCACATGGGATCTTAGTTCCCCAACCAGGGGTCTAACCCGTGTCCTACATTGGAAGGTGGATTCTTAGCCACTGGAACACCAGGAAGTCCTACCAGTTGTCTTTATAGTATGTCTCACCCTCAATTTGTAGGATATTTTCCTTATGATGTTGTTTAACTTATACATGTGTTTCCTGTAAACTGGTAGTTCTGTCTGGAGGTTTAATTAGATTCAGGTTAAACAAGAAAGTCATAATTCTTAATTGCCTGCAGGGATAATTATGATCTCTATGGTCACCGTTCCCATGGTGACAGGTTCTTACTGTTCCCTTTGACAGACGTTAATGTTCGTGTGTCAAGTCTCACACTGTTGGGAGCCATAGTGTCCACTCACGCACCTTTACCTGAAGTCCAGCTACTTCTACAACAGCCCTGTTCATCTGGACTCAGCAGCAGCAGCTCAGCCACTCCTCACCTCAGTCCTCCTGAATGGTGGAAGAAGGCCCCTTCAGGACCCTTTGTAGAAGAAGGAGCTGTTAGCTCACCAAAGTTGTCTTCAGAGCCCTGCTGGCTCATTCGACTTTGCATTTCCATTGTTGTTCTGCCCAGGGAGGATTCCTGTTCAGGTAGCGATGCTGGTTCTGCAGGAGGAAGCATCTATGAGCCGTTCCCGATGCGGTTGGAGGCCTTGCAGGTAGGAGGTTTCATTTCCTCTTCTCTGAAGTGGAAGTAATCATTCATTCTTCACGGGGCTTACCTGGTGGCTCAGCAGTAAAGAATCTGCCTGCAATGCAGGAGTCACAGGAGACACAGGTTTGATCCCTGGGTTGGCAAGATTACCTGCAGGAGGGCATGGCAACCCACTCTAGTATTCTCACCTGGAGAATCCTTGGACAGAGTAGCCGGTCACAAAGAGTCAGACACAACTGAAGTGACCTAGCGTGCACGCACGCACGCACGCACACACGCACACACCCACACACACCCACATTCTTTCTTCACAGGGTGATTACTTCATGAGGAGTAAGTCTGAAAATGTAAAACCAAGCCATGTGTCATTGGTATTAGTGGGAATTGTGCATGAATTCACGTTTTAGGTGTGAATGCTTTGTTGCTTTGTTTTAGGGGGGTAGGTGGAGGGGCTTGGTTGTAAAATGTCTGATTCATCCAGTTTTGTTGCAAGCCATTTTAGTCATCTCAGTTATTATATGGCCAATAGGTGTTATAGATTATATAATAATTCTGAAAGAAATTATAGTTAATCTTTGATATCTGCATCTGAAAATTAAAATAAATGTTTACTTTACTTCTCTTTGGTCATATATCTGCTTCAGTTCAGTTCAGTCACTCAGTTGTGTCCGACTCTTTGCGACCCCATAAATTGCAGCACGCCAGGCCTCCCTGTCCATCACAGACTCCTAGAGTTCACTCAAACTCACGTCCATTGAGTCAAGTGATGCCATTCAGCCATCTCATCCTCTGTCTTCCCCTTCTCCTCCTGCCTCCATTCCGTCCCAGCATCAGAGTCTTTTCCAATGAGTCAGCTGTCGCATGAGGTAGCCAGAGTACTGGAGTTTTAGCTTTAGCATCATTCCTTCCAAAGAACACCCAGGACTGATTTCTCTTAGAATGGACTGGTTGGATCTCCTTGCAGTCCAAGGGACTCTCAAGAGTCTTCTCCAACACCATAGTTCAAAAGCATCAATTCTTCGGCGCTCAGCTTTCTTCACAGTCCAACTCTCACATCCATACATGACTACTGGAAAAACTATAGCCTTGACTAGATAGACCTTTGTTGGCAAACCTGTGTCTTAGGTCCTACCTGAATACAGAAAAAACGAATACTTTAATTTAGGGTGGTTCTCTTCCTTTGAAGGAATAAATATTTTGTTATATCTGCTTAGAGACAACAAAATATTTATTCCTTCAAAGGAAGAGAACCACCCTAGATTAAAGTATTTGTTTTTTCTGTATTCAGGTAGGACCTAAGACACAGGTTTGGTCTTGGGGTCTGCTGCTAATTATTGGGTTGATATTACACATGTCCTTTAACCTCTTAGGGCTTGCCTTGGTGGTTCAGTTAGTAAAGAATCTGCCTGAAGTGCAGGAGACCCAGGTTCGATCTCTGGGTCAGGAAGATCCCCTGGAAAAGGGAATGGCAACCACTCCAGTATTCTTGCCTGGAGAATTCCATGGACAGGGGAGTCTGGTGGGCTACAGTCCACGGGGTCACAGAGTTGGACACAGCTGAGCAACTAATGCACAACACTTTAACCTCTTAAACTTTTTCAGTCATAGTTTCTTCAGCTAGAATATTTAGTTAATACCGCCTTTGAAAAATTGTTCCCGGGCTTAAGTGAGACAATAATGATAATCTTAAACACATTTTGTAGATTATAAAGCACCATAAAATTATATGATAGCACTTAGTTGAGTTCAGTCATAAAATAAAGATTATGGTTGTTTTTCGTTTTATTCAGCTTCAGGGTTAAGCCCCTTGTTGAGTGTGAGTGATTTCTGAAATACTGGAACGCTTCTGGATCTTGCGGTCCTGCATTCCGTTCTCAGGGCTAATCCCGTTTCCTTTGCAGGTGTTGGCTCATCTGGCAAGGGGCTACTTTTCGATGACGCAGGTCTACTTAATGGAGCTTGGAGAGGTGATTTGCAAGTGCTTGGGGGAGGCAGATCCGTCTATCCAGCTTCATGGGGCAAAGGTAATTTTCGTGAAAAGCCATGTGCTTGTTTCTTTTCCTGCTCTTAGGTTCTTTCCTCTGCCGCATGTCCATGGTTCTGAGTTTCTTTAGGACGTTTCAGGTAGGGAAGTGATACGTTCTTCTATTTTAAGCCCTACATATAAACCAAAAAAATTAATTTGGTAATAAATTAATGAGATATACCTGGTGATTTTGCTCCTGTTGAGAATGGCTCTGAGATAGGAGTTGCTAAAGAAAGAAAGAAAAGCCACTGGAAATTATTTTTCCCCTTGAGTTGAAGCAATCTGTAAATTGAAGTTGCTTTTTACCTCCATGGTTCTAATATTCATCTCTGATAATCTGTTTCTTTTATCTTGGCAGCTTCTGGAAGAACTGGGTACCAGCTTAATACACCAGTATAAACCAGATTCTTCCGTAGCACCTGATCAGAGAGTTCCAGTCCCCTTGGTAAGTAAATGTGTGTTCATGGTTTTCTCTTTTCTTAGTGCTTCAGTCAGTTTTATTTTGAGGTTCAGCGATGGTTTCTTTCAATATCAGAAAGTATCAGAGAGTTTGGTTTCTTTCAGTATCGAAAATTATGGTTTATAATTTAGGATGAGTAGGTTTTATTTGCATTTCATTTTATTTGCAGTTCAATATGTGGTAATGTGTAACATAGAGCCAGCAATGGAAGAACCAGTTTTGTTACACAAAACCTAATTCTATTACTCAGTATGCCCAAGAGACAGACTAGAATGCTGGGAAGAGCCCAGGATTTGGAATACAAAGTCATGAGATTAAACCACTTAATGAATATTATGAAAAATATTATAATTTCCTTGTTATAAAGAGGAATAAAAATCCTTGACTCATGGGACTTTTGGAAAATTAAATGAGGTGTGAACACTAGCAAATAGATGTTCAATGAATCTTAATTTCCTTAACCCCTTCACTGCCAGCCCCCTCTCCCCATTATTTCCATTAGATTTTGTGATCTTAGATTCTCTGTGTTGCCCCCACGCTGTGCCAGTTATTCTCTGGAGGAGGAACACGTGAGCCCACCAAAGAAACCTACGTAGTGCCAAAAGCAAAGTCAGCTCAACATGAGTGAGGTTTTCTCCCTCTGCACTCTTCAGCCTGCCCGTTCCTTTTCTCTTCACAGTTTCTGTCATCCTTGCAGGGAATTAAGAATGTCTAGCCCTAGTCCTTCCCTAGACAGTCACTAAAACTGAAGTGTCACCATTTGCAGGGAGTTGTGTTGAGCTTCACCATCAGACAGACCTGGGTTTAATCCAGACTTGTTCTCTTGCTCCATGTGATTTTGGGCAAGACTCTTAACTGCTCACACTTTAGTATTATTTCATACGTCAAAAAAGGAATATACTTTCTGTATTACTGATATACTGTTGACTGATAAATTATACTGATAAACACTTAGCAGCTTAAAGCCATATCCTACATTTATTCTCTCACATAGTTTCTGTGGGCCAGGAATTGGGAGCAGCTTACCTGATGGTTCTGGCTGAGGTCTCATGAGACTACAGCCAGGATACTGGCAGGGGCTGCAGTCAGCCGAATTTGACGAAGGTGGGTGGCGCCTCTTCTGCAGTGTCTCACTCAACCACATACCTTGCAGGTCAGCGCTGCCTGCTGGCAGATCTCATTTGCTCCCTCCACTTGAGGACCTCCCCAGAGAGCTGCTGGAGTCTTCTCTGTACAAGGCAGCTGGCCACCCTTGCTCAGTTGCTAAGTCGTGTCTCACTTTTTGTGACCCTAAGGACTGTAGCCCTCCAGGCTCCTCTGTCCATGGGATTTCCCAGGCAAGAATACTGGAGTGGGTTGCCATTTCCTACTCCAGGGTATCTTCCTGACCCAGGGGTTGAACCCACGTTTCCTGCATCTCCCACAGTGGGTTCTTTACCACCGAGCCACAGGGAACGTCCTGGCCACCATTACAGCAGTTTAATTAAGAGAGAGCAAGATAGAGCTATAGGATTTTTATGAATCAGCCCAAGTCAGTGTGGAAGGGGATGGCCTCCTAAACATTAGGAGGTGGGGATCCCTGGAGGCCGGCTTGAAGGCTGGCAACCACACCTGGCTGTCATCTTCTGGTTTGGGGCAAGAGGGCCCAGACTGGGGGTCTTGGTGATAGGGTTGTGGAGGTGAGAGAACTGGCACATGGGTACATGGCAAAATTTATCACTAAGTCCATGGGGAGGAAATGGAGACACCAGAACCCCAGACAGATTTGCATCTGGGGCGTGATTCTTCAGGGTTTTTAAAAACATGAGAAGGAAACTGTTCAAGCGCTTGCACATGCCTCCCTTGAGGGGCACTGAAGTGAGAAAATTCTTTACATGCTCAAAACAGAGCTTATTGTTCGGTTGAAGACTCTCCACTGTGTACCCGGCGCTGTGCTAGAGACTTTACACACAATCTTACATTTTATTATCACACAAACTGCCAAGTAGATGTCTTTGCCCTGCTTTACTGAAGAGGAACCAAAACTTGGGTTCAGCGACCACCCGAGGCTGCAGAGACTGGAAGCAGCGGCTGGAGGCCTCAGCCCCAGTCTGCCTTTCTGGATCCAGCATACAGCCTCTGGGCCACCCTGGAACTCCGACCCTGTGCCCACCGAGGGGCAGGTTGAAAGAGCGCCTGGCTGGGGGTCAGTTGGTCTGATTCTAGTCCAGCCCTGCTGCCCACCAGCAGGTTACCTCTTTGTGCCTCAGTTTCCTTGTATGAAAATGGAGATAATGGTATATTCTTCATTTAGTTGGGCTGAAATTAAAAAGAGTTGATGGGGGGACATCCCTGGTGGTCCAGTGGCTAAGACTCCATGCTCCCAATGGGGGGCCTGGGTTTGATGCCTGGTCAGGGCACTAGATTCCACACGCCACAACTAAGAGTTCACATGCCACGAGCAGGAGAAGATCCCAGGCGCCTCAGCTAAGACTCAGTACAGCCTAAATAAATAAATGTTTCTTAAACATGCAGGGCGTTGATCCGTGGCAAGCACGTGCAGCAGCACCTGGCGTTGGGAAGCTCTGGAGAGTATAAGCTGATGCTGTCCTCTTCTCGTCCCCATTGCTGCTGTCACTGTTGCTGCCTCGCTGAACCAGACTGTGGAAGCACTTAACTAGTTGCTTTCTAAAGTTCCTTTCAGTGCTGCTTGGGAAGCACTAGTGAAAGCGTTCACAGCGAGCGACCGCTTTATGGAAAGCGCGCCATCACTCTGGTCCCGGGCGGTAGTGTGAGCAGCGGGCTGGCTCCTCTGTCGTCTCTCGGCTGCACTTACAGCTGTGCCCCTTCCAGGTGGTGACCTTCTGGACCGCGATGCTCAACGGCCCTTTACCCAGAGCCTTGCAGAACGCAGAACATCCGACGCTGCAGGCCAGCGCCTGTGACGCCCTGTCTTCCATCTTGCCGGAAGCCTTCAGCAGTCTGCCGGTAACCTTCAGGGTGTTTTCTCATCTTTAATGTGTGATGCTAAGCATGAGAGCTTGAGTTTGATTTGGACTCTTTTGAACCAGTATTCAACATCATCTCTGAGGAAAAGGTGCATGTTCTACCTGAGTGTAGGGTGAGGGCAGAGGAGAACAGCACTGAAATCTTAATGTCTCCGGAGCTTTTCCTCCCTGTGCTTAGAAGGCGGGATTGGCGGGGGAAGGGAGAGTAGCAGAGGCTTTGAAGTCACGTTTTAGCATTTCAGATCTGTAAGTTAGAAAATCCTAGCTCTTTGGATTTGAATCCTAGCTGGTTTAAATCCTAGCAGCTCTTCTGCCTTCTAGCTCTTAGGTTATCTAACTTCTATAAAGTTTAGTTTTATCACTGGTAAGATGGAAATGATGTGCGCGGTAATGTGAAGCCTGTGAAAATGCCTACTCTGGTGCCCAATACATGGTGTGCCTAGACCACTGCTTCCTTTAGCCCTCAATGGCGTTTGTATCCCTTCTTATTTATATAAGTTAGTTTTTATAAGGAAGGCAGCCTGATTAAAGGAGGAGAACAAAATGACCTGATCCCCATGGTGGTAGAGGTTACATGTAGTCACGAGGCTGTGAGCCCTGTCTCGAGTGGGTCCTCTGATGTTTACTGGATCTGAGCTGAACCTTTGTTCTCTGCCAAGTTAGCCTCAAAGACTCAGTTGTGTTCACCTCCCTGACGTGTCACAGTCACTTGTCGAAGGCAGTGGCTCATAACTATTTCACTCACGCTTTTGCGTGGCCTCCCTTTCTCACCGCAGAGCGACAGGCAGATCCTGTGCATCACGATGCTGCTGGGGCTGAACGACAGCAAGAACCGTTTAGTGAAAGCTGCCACCTCACGAGCCCTCGGGGTCTATGTGCTTTTTCCTTGTCTCAGACAGGTCAGTGAGCCCACATAGCTCCACCATGCCACTTTATAGTCATTTTATTACTCTTTGTGATGATATAGAGCTCCTGAAGTAGACAGTAAAGGCAATTAAATTGGTTTGTAATCTGGTTTCCTTAACTGCTACTAAAATATGCTAATGTCTATAAGAGTTGACTCATTGGAAAAGACTCTGATGCTGGGAGGGATTGGGGGCAGGAGGAGAAGGGGACGACCCAGGATGAGATGGCTGGATGGCATCACCAACTCGATGGACGTGAGTCTGAGTGAACTCCGAGAGCTGGTGATGGACAGGGAGGCCTGGCGTGCTGCAGTTCATGGGGTTGCAAAGAATCAGACACGACTGAGCAACTGAACTGAACTGAACTGAACTGATAGTTCACTTAACTGTTTTGCACACTGCCCAGGACCCTAGGCCAGTGAATGTTTAAAGTAATATACGGTGAACAAAAGAAGTGAAATGGGACATTACCATACGATAGTAATAATTTAGAAAGTTAATAAAATTTTAATACAAAGAAACAAATTTCTCCTTCACTCTTATTTGTGACCTTTATCTCACAAAGTGAGAAGTGTGTAAGTGAACAGGATGTGCTTACAAGCGTGTTTCATTGTCCACATCTTTTCCCAAGGTGGACATCAAGCCAAGCGCAGGATTCAGAGATAATTGTCACAGGCCAGGTTATAAGATGTTTGCAAGAGCAAAATCTGTAGCCTCCTTGAGTGTGTATGGCCTGTATCAGAATCATGGGAGACCTTGCCCTGGAATTTTAATGAGTGTCTAAATTGTCATATAAGAAAACAGTAAATTGATTAAATGAATTTTGATTTACAAATACAAGTTTGTGGTAAAGGCTTATATAGCTTTATCTGAAAACAAATTTGAGAACTTTGAAGGTAGCAGTGTGAACTCTTAAGGTAACTACAGTGTTTTTTGTTTACCTTACAGGATGTCATATTTGTTGCAGACACAGCCAATGCAATATTGATGTCACTTCAGGACAAGTCTCTTAATGTCCGGGCCAAAGCAGCCTGGTCCCTCGGCAACCTGACCGACACTCTGATTGTTAACATGTAGGTGACTCAGCTCACTGTCTCTGGTTGACTTCCAAGGCCAAGGTCCCAAGAGGACATCTTTGATCCTACTAGAAAGCAATTAGCAGTAATTCCTTTACATTATGTAGTCAGTCTTGCTGCTTTGTTTTGTTTTATATTCTGTATTTATATTTGTTTTATATACTATTAGTAACCTGTTTTTAATATATATATATAAAATACTGTATGCTGATGCAAGTAATATATCCACATTATAGAAAATGTGAGAACTATTAAAGTAGAAAATCAAAACCTTGATAATAGTTGCCTATTTTTCAATATTGTATTTGTATATTTTTAAGTGATGTATTCACAGCTTTATCCTCTAATTTCCCTCTCCAGAGGCCACTGCTCTTACGCATACACAAGTATCTTGCTTTTTGTTCCTTCACTCTGGACGTGTAACATGTATAAGCATTCTGCTGGCTTCTGTAGACTTTTTATAAATTGTTATTTGTTATTACACACTCATCTCTGTGCTCATTATTTTGCCGTTCCCCTGTAACTGAACATTCGTGTTAGTGTAGGCTTTTATATGCTTTGAACATTTTTGTGCATGAAATCTCCATTGTGAGATACCCTTTTTGGTTATATCCCTAGCTGTAGACCTACAGAATCAAAAGGTGTAAACCCTAAATAAGTTCTCAGTATAATCTGAACAAATTTGTGGAACTGTTTGTATAATTACACTGAGTGAGTATATTTGTACATGTTTAGGTGGGTTTTACAGTTAACATGTTTCGCTTGCTTTGGGTGGGACAGGGAAACACCAGACCCAAGTTTCCAGGAAGAGTTCTCAGGCCTCCTGCTCTTGAAGATGCTGCAGTCAGCTATAGATGCTTCCAAGGATAAAGACAAGGTACCACGGACAGCACAACCTCATATTTCTCAGTGAGACACGTAGTGCATTACAGTTCTGTCTCACCAAATGTGTCCCTGTTCAGAGGAGATCGAGAGTGTGCTCAGGGTGTATAGTGCACACTCCACACTTGACGCTCCCCTTCCTATCTCGTGAGAAATGCCAGTGCCATTTGTACGACTGTCCCATACCCGTTCTTCCAAAAATCTCTTAGTAGAATTGACAAGTCAGGAAGATGAGCAGCTTGGCTCTGAATATTCCCTGTTACACTGTTAAGTTTTAAAAGTGTAGACATGCACATTAGGGTCAGCAGACATCAGCCACGTTCAAATACTGGCTTGCCCTTTAGTAGCTGAATGACCTTTGGTGCATTATTAACTTCTCTGAAGGTGAGTTTCCTCATCTGTGACCTGAAAATCATTCCATATACCTCACTGGACTCCAAGGTGCCTTTTATTACAGCACCTAGCATAGCACCAGGCCCAAACCAAGTGCTTGACTTAGTCAGTGCTTCTGAAGACCCGGGAAGCCCTACCATAGGTTAATTCAATCAGAATTGGTTTTGTTTTCTTAAAAAAAAAAAAGCTCCCCAGATGATTCTAGTATGCTGCAAAGTTTGTGACTTATGAAACCTAGGTTTTCCAAGCTTTGCTGCAACTCAACCGTGTCCTTTTGCCTCTGGGCCTCACACACCATCTCTGTAAAACAAGGAAGATAGACCTCTCTGAAGTCTCATCTGACATTTAAAAACTCAGGGCAAGGAACTATAGAACCTCATCTCTCTGATGACACAGAATGTTGACCCCACAAGACCTTGCAGAGTTCTAAGAACTTGCACCTTTACAAGCTACATTTTTCATTATCTCATTGCTTTAAGATGTTTTGGGCCTCCTGTTTGGTGTTGTTTTTTTTTTTTTTATTAAAATTATACTTTCTGACACACATCTTTGGCAAAACAGATTTCTAATGCTTTTACATCTTACTCCAGGTAAAAAGCAATGCAGTCCGAGCCCTTGGAAATTTGCTTCATTTTCTGCAACCTTCTCATATAGAAAAACCCAGATTTGCTGAAATCATTGAGGAGGCTATCCAGGCCCTGATTTCTACTGTTCTGATTGAGGCTGCCATGAAAGTCCGGTGGAATGCCTGTTATGCGATGGGAAATGTATTTAAAAATCCTGCTCTTCACCTCGGTAAGAACGTCTCCTTCTCTCTGATGGAGGGTTTCTTTGGACAATACACACCAGTCTCCATTATTAATAAAACCACGCTGTTATTCATGGTATTTTACTGAACACCCCAGTTTAAGGGAAAGGTGAGGTAAATCATGGTCTATATATTTAAAGGGGTATTGTGTTGCCACTTAAAATTACATTTACAGAAAGTTCTTGATAATCTGGAAAGATAGTTCTGATGTTAAGCAAATGAAAATGAGATATGGGAATTGTTTCTACAGTATGATCTCAATAAATGGGTAGAAAAAAGACTGAAAGGAAATTAACCTAAATATTGACTGATTGTCTTTCGATGGGATGATAAGTAGGATTCTTTTCTGCTTTTATTTTTCAAAATTTTCTGCAGTGAGCATACATTGTTTTAGCAATCAGGAAAAAAGTTAAAAGGGAAACAGACATGAGAGAAAGAGGGTTTAACTGGAAATCCCACAGGAGATGTTGGCTCCGGGGTGGAATGCTGCAGGCAGGGAGAGATCTGCCTCTGAGGATGACAGGCCCTGCACCTCGGTACATCAGCAGCAGCTGATAGCTGTTCTGGGATCTGGATCACAGCCTCCAGATCCCACTCACTTGAATTGCCAGCATTTCTGAAACACGAGGGTGTCTGCCTGGAGAGGTGACTTTCCTCTGGACCAGCAGAACCAACATTGCCTTAGGGAGGTCTGTCTCCACTCCTTGTACTCCCAGAAGCGTCCAGGCGGACCAGTCAGCCAGGAGCCTCATGGCTTCATCCACTGAGGAAGCAGCCTGCAGTGGCCTTTGGCATTGGTGTTCTTTGAACTGGGTATCTGCCTCCTGTCTTCAGAGGCAGCAGAGGAGTCGGGAAGGGCTGGGAGCGTTAAGGAAGCTGCATTTTACTCTGCTGCCCATCTTGAGGAATAAGAACTCCCAAAACGGAGCGGGTAGTGGTAGCTCTGACAAGGAATAAAGCTGGCTGACTTTCTGGGGCCAACAGGAAGGGAGCAAAGACAGAACTCTGGGCATCATCTTCTCAGTATTAGGAATTTGAGCCTCCAGTTAATCTGAGTACTTTGTCCCCCAGTCACTACCTAAACAGTATTTTCTTTTCCTTTGTAATAAAATGCAGGACCCACTTTTTAAGTGAGAATTAAGTGAAAACATGGAAGGACTAACTTGAGCACTAATGTATGTGCTTCCTGCAGGCCCCTTCTCTCCCCGCACCCAACTTACTTTTAAACTTTCATTTGCTCTAATGACTATGGATTCTTTCTAGAAACAGCCCCATGGACCTCCCAGGCCTACGACGCCCTGACATCAGTTGTGACGTCATGCAAGAACTTCAAAGTGCGCATCAGATCGGCCGCCGCCCTGGCCGTCCCCCGCAGGAGGGAGCACTATGGGTCGGTCGAGCAGTACGCTCAGATCTGGGATGCCCTGGTCACCGCCTTGCAGAAGAGCGAAGACACCACAGACTTTCTGGAGTTCAAGTACTGTGCCAGCCTGCGGACCCAAATCTGCCAGGCGCTGATTCACCTCCTGAGCTTGGCCAGCCCCTCCGACCTGTCCTGCATCAGGAAAACCCTCGAACTGCACGGGGATATGGTCCAGTCCTATATCCTACAGTTTTTAAAATCAGGAACAGAGAGAGATGACACCGGAGCACCCCACCACCCGCAGGAAAGAGACCAGATGGTCAGAGCGGCCCTGGGGCACATAAACAGTGTCCAGGCACTGGCTGGCGACCCAGCCAAACGGGCCATCGTGGCCTTTTTAGAAGATACCCTGACCATTTATTTTGACTCATCTGGCTCTCAAGTAGCACTCTTAGGATTAACCCATCAGTGAATGGTCTACCATACTTTCCAGGGGTCAAGTGGAAACAGGAAGACCTGAGCTTGAGCATCAGATGTGTGGGGTTTAGTCTTAGGGGCAGAAACAGTCTTTTCACTATTTATTTAGAACGGGTTAGCAGCTATTGAAATTTTTCTCAGCGGGTTCATCCATGTTGCAGAGTGGTTTCACTGCCTTAGCTGTGGCTTGTGCTCTGGGAGCCAAGGAGTTGGGTTGTCCTGTGGATTGAGTAGGCTTGGGTTTTGAAGAGTGGTCTCAGAAGAGTATTTTAAAAAGGAAAAAGCAAAAGGATTTAGGAGTTAGAATGTTGTATATTGTGTCTCTGGGAATTGTTTTTCTTTTGTAATAAACTCATGTAAAGCAGTGTGCCCATAGTCTACCATTTTTGTCAAGTTGCATTTATAGAAAGCTGTAAGTAGAGCTGCTGTTCAGCCAATTTGTGCTGGTTCAGCTGCATCGGTTGCTTTCAGGTTGATAAATAGCTGTTGCACTGAGCTCCCCGAGCGGCACCCCTGGAAGCCCCCTCCATGTCTTCCCACAGCCCTGTAAAGATGAACTTGCATTCAGGGCCCTCTGGCCGAGGCCCATGTCCATTTCAGCCTGGCTGTAACATCGGCTTCTATTTGAATTTCCTAACGTCCTTTAGGAGAATGTGGTCCCCTATGCTGAATTTTTGATGATTTTGCCACCTTTGGATTTGTGCCTTAAAAAAGATTATTTGTTTAATTTACATGATTACAAGGAGAGGTTTTTAGATTATATTTTGATAATGCCCAAGCAGTTATAAAAGTCATTTCTCACTGAAACATTATGTTTAAATTTTGCATGTGTCTTGACCACCAACTTTGTTGTAAGTGATTTCAGTCAGGAATTTAGAGATATATAATAAAAGATCCCATACTTCCACTTGATATGGATAATTAAGAATCAGGGTACATAGAGTGAGTTTTGGCAGTATATTACAACTCAGACGGTAAAGAATCCGCCTGCAGTCCTGGAGACCAGATTTGATCCCTGGGTTGGGAAGATCCCCTGAAGGAGAGAATGGCTACCCACACGAGTATTATTGCCTGGAGAATTCTAGTGACAGAAGAGCCTGGTGGGCTACAGTCCCTGGAGTCACAAAGACATTACTGAGTGACTAACAATAGTTGGCAGTATATTATTTAACTGCAGTTACTTAACTTAAAATACATACTTCACAGCATCCATGTGTCATTTTTTTCTCCTTTATCCTTAAGTTACTGTTTCCCTTCTATGTTGCTGTTTGTTCAAAAAATATATTTAGGCAGAGACTAGGGAGCAGAGTATTCAGATAGCTGAAGTCTCACTTTTTTTTGTTGGTAGAATACCAGTTTCCAAAGCATGAGACTACCAGCACAGTAAAAAACTACCATATGAAACATTCTCTAGACTTGCTTTTCTTTGGAGGATTATGGGCAAGAATTGTTATAGAGCCCATGGAACTGAGTTGAACTTGTACCAACCCTGTCTTGAATCTTAGAACTTCCTTTTCTTGAAGGAGTATATTCTTAGTAGCAGCTTGTTTACTTGCTATTTTCATAAAAGTAAAAATATACCATATATAACTCATTCCTGGTTCTTTGAGCTTTCACTGGTGGGTTTCTTGATAAAATATCTCTGAAATGATTTTGAATTGTTTCCCTTGCTGATTCACTCTTACCATTTGCTTACTTTGAATAAAATTTTTTTCTTTCTAAATCTTTCAGTGCCTTTGAGGTTTCCAGGTTTCTGAAAACCAATGTTAATGTTCATATGCAGGAGGAAACCAAGGCTAATAAGCACTTCCAGAAATCTGTTAAGTTTAGACTGAGGACTTCTGTCTGGGTTGGATGCTACTTCTCTTTGCCCTGTGACTTTGTGGCTGTACACCCAGGCTGAAGGCTCAGGAGAGCCCATCATAGAAGGAAGCCACTCAGAGAATAAAGGGCCAGGATTTATTTGCTGCGGAAAGTGTAGGAAGTCTGGCTCTGATTCAGAATGCCAAATTCTGAACTTTCTTTTGATACATGATACTGACGTTTCTCTTGATATTTAAAAGAAAATTTGCAAGAGGAGTCAGCTTGGCACAGAAGTCTAGAGCAAACTCATTGAATCAAGAGCATTAGGAAACATCACTTACCTTCCAACCTTTCCTGTGAAACTCACTGATAATAAGCCCACTTCCAGAGCCCAAGGAAGACGCACACTGTAGCCTCTTGCAGATTTAGTTCATGGTAGAGTCGGTGCCCTAAGGAGATGAGAAGGTAGACAGAAACCTCGTTGAGGAAACCAGAGCGACAACTTCCCTGATTTTGATATTTGTGCGTGGATCCAGACAGGAACAGAACCTCACCACCAGCTTAAGTGAGCTCTACTCTGGTTCGTTCGGCCTTCATTCCATTAACAGGGTGCAGTGGTTGAGAGCCTGGGCTTGAATCCTGGCTCTGCTCTCCATCTATGAACGTCACTTCACCTCTCACGCCTGGTTTTCTCATCTGTGAAATGGGGATGATGGTGCCTGCCTCATAAGGATGTTACAGCAGTGAAATTTGTTAATACATGGAAAGTTCTTAACTTTCGGTACTCAATAAAATCAGATGTTTGTTTTCCTTGAATTTTCAGAGCATTGGGTAGAAACGGTATCAACACTCCATGCGCTTCTATGATGCTGGTTGGACAGCTGGAGTCCCCTGACTGCACTTCTAAGTAGTGAACCTGGATCCAGCAGGGTGGGATGGGCACTGCCCCCAGGACCTCTGTGGCCAGCCAGAAACAGCCCGCTGTGGGTCCCCACAGATCCCTAATGGGCAAAGGCAGGGACTGCAAGTGAGTTCTGCCTCGTGACCCATCCCTGAGTCTTCAGAAATTACATACCCAGTTTACACAAACTTTGGGATTACACCCATTTAACAACTCTTCTTAGTAATTATGTCCTTGGGCAAGTTTCTAGACCTCTAATCGTGGTAAAAAGGGGAAAACTACCTCATAGAGTTTCAGGAGTCTGTCACATAATACGTGTAAAGCATTGTCTTGGAGCCGGCACAAAGCAGCCACTGGCCCTCGTTAGCCTTTTCTTTAACTTCCTCCCTGGGCTTGACTGTCTCCTCATTAGGGTGAGATCTCTGGAGTGGGATCTTGGGGAAGGAGCTTCTAATCTAGTACAGTCCTTGAGTCCTCAGGTCTAAACTAAAGCTCAGCTCTAGTGGATGAGGATGTTATATTCAGTCAGTTCAGTTCAGTTGCTCAGTCGTATCCGACTCTCTTCGACCCCATGGACTGCAGCACACCAGGCCTCCCTGTCCATCACCAACTCCCAAAGTTTACTCAAACTCACGTCCATTGAGTCAGTGATGCCATCCAACCATCTCATCCTCTATCATTCCCTTCTGCCTTCAATCTTTCCCAGCACCGGGGTCTTTTCCAGTGAGTCAGTTCTTCGCAGAAGGTGGCCAAAGTATATTAGGATTGGGCCAAATTCTCAGCAAACCAGCGTTCATTTGCCATTAATGCCCAACACGCCCAAGGACCCTCCTGCTGCCGCTAATAACAGTAACTAGGGGGAAGGTGGTGATGGTATGGCCTCTCCAGGGACATAATTCAAAGAAAAGCACCTGTGTTGGGGCAAAGCCCTTCCCTGGAGAATTAATTGCTCTGCAATCTATTCTGTGACCTATTAGGAGTGACTATAGGAACACAGGTGTTTTTTTTTTAAATTTAGAACTATTAAAATATTACCACATTAATAGGTCAAGTAAGAAAATGCAAATGGTCATGTTATGGATACTGAAAGACTATTTGATAAAACTCAGTGTCCTTTTCTGATCAAAATTCCTTTAAAAAAGAATTTTAAAAGATATTTCATCAACATCATGAAATATTTCTATCTTGAAGAGTGACTTTGCTAAAATCACAACCAAGACAAGTCTATCATCACCACTGTTACCTAACATTGTGTAAGATTTCATGGTCAATATGATCAAATAAAAGCAGATTTTTTCAGAAGTTTTTTCAAAGATTCCAAATTAGCATTATTTGTAAAACACCAGTCTGAGAGACTGAATTCACGAATCATTATTTGTAGAAAATCAAGAAAATCAACTCCAAAAATAACAAAAGTTTTGCAAGGTAGCTGGTTACGAATTAGGCCAAAATCAATAGCTCTTCTATATATCAACTATAACCAATAAGATTTTATGTTTAAAAGATCTCATCGCAGTAGTGACAAAATATCAGGAGTAATCTAACCTAATTCTAACAACACAAGGATTTTGTGGAAACAAAATTTTTAATTGAAATTTTTAAAAATGTCATTGAAGACAATTTTAAAAAATGAGAAGATACACCATATTCCTAGATAGAAGGACCCAAAATTATAAAAAGACTATGTCTCTCTGAATCCAGAAATTTGGCTAAATTCCTATCAAGATTAAAAAAAATACTTTTAATGGCAAAATGATTCTAAAGTTCATCTGGAAAAATGGATGTAAAAATTCAAACCAAGGAATTTGAGTTTTAGCCACCACACCGTGCTTGGGCAGACCAAGGTGGGGGGTCAGAGGGGAGGGTGTGCAGGCAGAGAATTTATCCTCAGGGTGCCCTAAGGGTGCATCGCGTTTTCAGCCTTTGTAAGTCCTCGGCTCTGTGATCTCACTCCAGTGCTAGTCCACCCTCTCCCTCCCACTGAACACAGCTAGAGTGCCGGGACTCAAGGCATGCAGCTGCTATCTCGAAAAGGAAAGCATAACAGGCAGACCAGGGAAGGAAAGGGGAACTCAGCACACCCAGCTGACAGCAAGTTCGCTGTTATTGCCCCCTGGTGTCTCCTGGCCTGGACCCCAGGCGGGCAGAGTCCTGGACCCGCACACCACGCTCCCAGAGAAGGCCTCTGTTTCTGGCCCTGGGATGGGGCACGAGGGACTGTGTGGGTCAGGGAGAGAGGGCAACACCCTGTTTGTTGCTTCTCTCCCCTCCCACCCCTGCCCCTTGGCAATCCCAATGCAGCCGTGGCCGTCACAGCCAGGCAGGTGCCTAAAGCTTCAGGGAGGGGAGCCCTTCTCTGACCAGAGGAAGTGTGGTCCCAACAGCAAGAGAGTGACGCCCATTGCTTTCTCTTGCTCTCTGCGTTTCTCACTTGACCTCTTGATGTGGGAACATTTTGTGGATAAAGCTATGACACCAGAGGGGAATTTGAAACTTTGGGAATGAAGGAAGAGCAATAGATGTGGGAAATATGTGGGTAAATAGACTGTTTCTCTTGTCTTAAGCTTTTCATAACATGTACACACTTCTAGTATTCCCTGATAGAATCTTCAGTGAATATAGGTATGTGTGTGTGTGTGTGTGTGTGTGTGTGTGTGTGTGCTCAGTCGGGTCTGACTATGCGTGACTGCCTTGGACTGAAGCCCACCAGGCTTTTCTGTCCATGGAATTTTCCAGGCAAGAATACTGGAGTGGGTTGCCATTTCCTATTCCAGGGGATCTTCCCAACCCAGGGATCGAACTCTCATCTCTTATGTCTCCTGTGTTGGCAGGCAGATTATTTACCACTGTGCCACCTGGGAAACCCCAATTATTCACGTAAAAATTACCATCTAAAGAGGAAGGGTAAAGAGATCTATATGGTAGTAAGATTTCTATATTTCACTTGAACAATAAAATGTTAATTCTAAACATCCTATGAAAGTTATTTTGTAGTCGCTAGAGAAACCATATGCACACACACAGATTACACAAAAGATATATTCAAAAACTCATTCGGTGATTAAGGTGGAGTATTGAAAATTATTCAAATAATCCAGAAGAAGACAGGAATGGAAAACATAGGGGACAAATAGAAAACCCCAAATAGTAGATCCAAGCATATCAACAATTACATCAGGTTTAAACGGTCTAAACAGACTGATTAAAAGAGACTGTCAGAATGTAAAAATACTCAAGATTTGCGCTAAGGCTAAGTGATTCAGTCGTGTCTGACTCTGTGCGATCCTGTGGGCTGTAGCCTGCCAGGCTCCTCTGTGCATGGTTTTCCAAGCAAGAATACTGAAGCGGGTTGCCATTTCCTTCTCTAGGGGATCTTCCTGACCCAAGAATAGAACCCACATCTCTTACGTCTCCTGCACCAACAAGCAGGTTCCTTACTACTACTGCCACCTGGGAAGCCCATCCAAGATCCGACTATATGCTATTTATAAGAAACCCATTTAAAATTAGTCACGTTTGAAAGGAGAAAAAGAAAACCATGCAAATATGAGTACTAATAAAAAAAATTTTGGAGTAGCTATATGCTATCAGACACAATAGACTTTGGAGCAAGAAAACTTATCGGGAATAAACAGGGAAATGGCATAAAGATAACAGTGTCAAGTCACAGACAAGGCCTAACAATCCTAAACAGCTGTGAACCTAACAACATAACTTCAAAACACATGAAACAAAGGCTGATAGAACTGAAAGGAGAAACGACGACTCAGCAATCGCCGGTGCAGACTTCAGCACTCACTCCTTTCTCAGTAACCAACAGAACAGCTAGACCATATTCTGCATCATGAAACAAATCTGGACAGATTTGAAAGAGTCGAAATCATGCCAACTCTGATCTCTGACCATATGGAATTAAGCCAGAAATCAATCACCAGGAAATCTCTTAAGTACTTGAAATTAAATAATATGCTTCTAATTAATCCATTAATTAGATGGATTAATTATTCCATAGGTCAAAGTGGGACGTCTCAAAGCAAATAAGAAAATACTTGAAACTTAACAAAAATGAAAATATATCAAAATGTATGGTACAGTTAAAGCAAGGCTTTGATGGAAATTTATAACACTCAGTTGTGTCTGATTCTTTCGACCCCAAGGACTGTAGCCCTCCCAGGCCCCCCGTCCATGGGATTCTCCAGGCAAGGATACTGGAGTGGGTTGCTATGCCCTCCTCCAGGAGATATTTCCAACTCAGGGATCAAAACTGCATCTCCTGAATTGCAGGTGGATTCTTTACCCCATTGGTTGCTTTTTATTTGGCAAGCACAGAAAAGATCCTAGATGCATTACATTACTTCTTTTTTTTAACACTTAAATCATCCTATTATAAATAATAAAATATTTTGCAGCTATTTCTGTTACTTAAAAGTTTTAACTATTTTTGGTTCTCTGATTTCTTTCAGTAAATACTCTTTTTTAAAAGTTGAGATATTTTTTATATATAACATTATATATTATATGATAATATCAGTTCAGTTCAGTTCAGTCGCTCAGTCATGTCTGACTCTTTGCGACCCCATGAATTGCAGCACGCCAGGGCTCCATGTCTATCACCAACTCCCGGAGTTCACTCAGACTCACATCCATAGAGTCAGTGATGCCATCCAGCCATCTCATCCTCTGTCTTCCCCTTCTCCTCCCGCCCCCAATCCCTCCCAGCATCAGACTCTTTTCCAATGAGTCAACTCTTCGATGAGGTGGCCAAAGTACTGGCGTTTCAGCTTCAGCATCATTTCCTCCAAAGAAATCCCAGGGCTGATCTCCTTCAGAATGGACTGGTTGGATCTCCTTGCAGTCCAAGGGACTCTCAAGAGTCTTCTCCAACACCACAGTTCAAAGCATCAATTCTTCAGCGCTCGGCTTTCTTCACAGTCCAACTCTCACATCCATACATGACCACAGGAAAAACCATAGCCTTGACTAGACGGACCTTAGTCGGCAAAGTAATGTCTCTGCTTTTGGATATGCTATCTAGGTTGATCATAACTTTTCTTCCAAGGAGTAAGAGTCTTTTAATTTCATGGCTGCAGTCACGATCTGCAGTGATTTTGGAGCCCAAAAAAACAAAGTCTCACACTGTTTCCACTGTTTCCCCATCTATTTCCCATGAAGTGATGGGACCAGATGCCATGATCTTCGTTTTCTGAATGTTGAGCTTTAAGCCAACTTTTTCGCTCTCCTCTTTCACTTTCATCAAGAGGCTTTTTAGTTCCTCTTCACTTTCTGCCATAAGGGTGGTGTCATCTGCATATCTGAGCTTATTGATATTTCTCCCGGCAATCTTGATTCCAGCTTGTGCTTCTTCCAGCCCAGCGTTTCTCATGATGTACACTGCATGTAAGTTAAATAAGCAGGGTGACAATATACCGCCTTGACATACTCCTTTTCCTATTTGGAACCAGTCTGTTGTTCCATGTCCAGTTCTAACTGTTGTTTCCTGACCTGCATATAGGTTTCTCAAGAGGCAGGTCAGGTGGTCTGGTATTCCCATCTCTTTCAGAATTTTCCACAGTTTATTGTGATCCACAGAGTCAAAGGCTTTGGCATAGTCAATAAAGCAGAAATAGATGTTTTTCTGGAACTCTCTTGCTTTTTCCATGATCCAGCGGATGTTGGCAATTTGATCTCTGGTTCCTCTGTCTTTTCTAAAACCAGCTTGAACATCTGGGGGTTCACGGTTCACGTATTGCTGAAGCCTGGCTTGGAGAATTTTGAGCATTACTTTACTAGCGTGTGAGATGAGTGCAATTGTTCGGTAGTTTGAGCATTCTTTGGCATTGCCTTTCTTTGGGATTGGAATGAAAACTGACCTTTTCCACTGGTGTGGCCACTGCTGAGTTTTCCACATTTGCTGGCATATTGAGTGCAGCACTTTCACAGCATCATCTTTCAGAATTAGAAATAGCTCAACTGGAATTCCATCACCTTCACTAGCTTTGTTCATAGTGATGCTTTCTAAGGCCCACTTGACTTCACATTCCAGGATGTCTGGCTCTAGATGAGTGATCACACCATCGTGATTATCTGGGTCGTGAAGATCTTTTTGTACAGTTCTTCTGTGTATTCTTGCCATCTCTTCTTAATATCTTCTGCTTCTGTTAGGTCCATACCATTTCTGTCCTTTATCAAGCCCATCTTTGCATGAAATGTTCCCTTGGTGTCTCTAATTTTCTTGAAGAGATCACTAGTCTTTCCCATTCTGTTGTTTTCCTCTATTTCTTTGCATTGATCGCTGAGGAAGGCTTTCTTATCTCTTCTTGCTATTCTTTGGAACTCTGCATTCAGATGCCTGTATCTTTCCTTTTCTCCTTTGCTTTTCACTTCTCTTCTTTTCACAGCCATCTGTAAGGCCTCCTAAGACAGCCATTTTGCTTCTTTGCATTTCTTTTCCATGGGGATGGTCTTGATCCCTGTCTCCTGTACAATGTCATGAACCTCCATCCATAGTTCCTCAGGCACTGTATCTATCAGATCTAGTCCCTTAAATCTATTTCTCACTTCCACTGTATAATCATAAGGGATTTGATTTAGGCCATACCTGAATGGTCTAGTGGTTTTCCCTACTTTCTTCAATTTAAGTCTGAATTTGGCATATAATATATATGATAATATGTATAAACATAAAAATATATAATACATATATATGTTATATATATATATATAAATAAACTTATATAATAAGTTTCAGGTGTACAACATAGTGGCTCACAATCTTTAAAGGTTATACTGCATTTATAGTTGCTATAAAATATTGGCTATATACCCTGAGCTATATACAGTATATTCTTGTGGCTTATCTTATACATAGTAGTTTGTGCCTCTTAATCTCCTACTTCTATTTTGCCACTCCCATCACTTTCCCGATTGATAGCCACTAGTTTGTTCTCTGTATCTGTGAAACTGCTTCCTTTTTTTGTTATATTCACTAGTTGACCAACATTCTTAAAAGTAAAAACAGCAGCGTGTCTTGGAAACTCTAACTGTAAACTATAGCAATGCAGCAGAATGGCCAAGAGATGGAGACAGAGGACACAAAATGATTCAGACACAGGCTTTTCAGCAAAGCTGCGTTTCTCAGGCTCAGGAGCTACAGCACCTGAATTTCAGGTTGCTTTCATTAGAACGATGGTTCTCAAACTGGACTGCACATTGGAATTACTTGGGGGACTTAAAAAAATACCAATTCCGAGTTTAGTGGTCTGTTGTTGTCAGTTGCTAAGCTGTGTCCAGCTCTTTGTGACCCCATGGACTGCAGCACGCCAGGCTTCCCTGTCCTTCACTGTCTCCCGGAGTTTGCTCAAACTCGTGTTCATTGAGTCAATGATGCCACCCAACCATCTCATTCTCTGTCTCCCTCTTCTCCTCCTGCCCTTGATCTTTCCCACCATCAGTGTCTTTTCTAATGAGCTGGCTCTTCACATCAGGTGGCCAAAGTACTGGAGCTTCAGCTTCAGCATCCATCCTTCCAATAAATATTCAAGGTTAATTTCCTTTAGGATAGACTGGTTTGATCTCCTTGCAGTCCAAGGGACTCTCAGGAGTCTTCTCCAGCACCACAGTTTGAAAGCATCAATTCTTTGGCACTCAGTCTTCTTTATGGTCCGCCTCTCACATCCATACATGACTACTGGAAAAACCATAGCTTTGATTATACAGACATTGCTTTTTAATATGCTGTCAAGATTTTTCATAGCTTTTCTTCCAAGAAGCAAACGTCTTTTAATTTCATGGTTGTGGTCACCATCCAGAGGAATTTTGGAGCCCAAGAAAATAAAATCTGCCACTGTTTCCATTTTTTTCCCCATTTTCTGGGGTGCACTTTTGCCATGGGGAGGTTTAAAATCGCACAAATGATTCTAATTATAGCAAACCGTGAGGCCCACTACTTTAGAACACACACCAACAGGAGGTCTCAAGCTGGTATGTTTCAGAATCACATAGAGGAACTTGTGAAAGACAGACACCCAGGCTATTGTAATCTTCATTCTTTCAAGAAGCAGTGCATACTGAAATGTTGATGTATCAACTTAGTGTGAAAGTGAAAGTTGCTCAGTCATGTCCAACTCTTGGTAACTCTTTATAGTCCATGGGATTCTCCAGGCCAGAATACTGGAGTGGGTAGCCTATCCCCTCTCCAGGGGATCTTCCAGACCCAGGGATCAAACTGGGAACTCCTGCCTTGCAGGCAGATTCTTTACCTGCTGAGCTGCCAGGGAAGCCCACCAAATTAAGACAGTTGGATATATAATCAAGAATAAATCTCGGATTACCCTGGTGGTCCAGTGGTTAAGAATCTATCTTCCAGTGCAGATTCAGTCCCTGGTTGGAGGACTAAGATCCCACATGCTGCAGGGCAGCTAAGCCTGCGAGCCCCCACCTAGAGAAGCCTACACACCGTAACTACTGAGCCCGCCTGCTTCAGAGCTGGCGCTCCACAACAAACGAAGCCCAGACACTGCAGCTAGAGAAGGCACCACACCGCAGTGAAGGGCCTGCGCTTTGCAGTGAAGACCCAGTGCAGCTGAAAAAAAAAAGGACTAAATCTGGTACAGTCTCAAAACTGGATGCTAATATATCAGAGCAACATCAGGCATCAAATGTTTAAGAACATTTTATAGGAGAAAATTTTTAATTGAGAAAATGCTAACCATGAACTTAACTCCCCCCCTGGAAACGGAGAGATGGGCACCCCTCGACTGTCTGGTGTCACACAAGAGTAGGTTCCTAGACTGGGCCAGCAGGTTCCCTCAGCAGAGAAGCATAGCCTACACACGGTGTCAGGTTCCAGAAGTTTACAGCCGTGTTTGGTCATTCCGCCGGAGGACATCAGAAAGAAGTAGAGCTGCTCCGGCAACTGCAGCCCAGCCTTCAAGAGGGAGGCTCCCCCAGCTTGCTTCTACTCCCCTCCACCAAAGGGTTTAAATCATTTTAATATTAGGTTTATTTTCTAAATAACATTTATCGATTTTTCATATTATACAAGTGACGAATCTTCATTGTGGAAGTTTGAGAAAAGAAAAACAGTAAGTCTATGTAAGTACGCTTGAAGGCAGAAGGAGAAGGGGGTGACAGAGGATGAGAAGGCTGGATGGCACCACTGATTCAGCGGACATGAACTTGGGCAGACTCTGGGAGATGATGAGGGGCAGGGAGGCCTGGCGTGCTACTGTCCATGGGGTCGCAAAGAGTTAGACACGCCTGGGTAACTGAACAACAAGAGCAAATATGTAAGTAAAAATGTCTTGAGATTAGCACTATTATCAGGACTTCCCTGGAGGTCCAGTGGTTAAGGCTTCGCCCTCCAGTACAGGGCTCGATCCCTGCTCCATGGGCTAAGACCCCACATACCTTGCAGCCAAAAAAAAAAACAAACAGTGTAACAAGTTCAATAAAGATGTGAAAAAAACTGTCTAAACAAATCACTGCCATTTTTACAGGTTTCATGGCATAGGGTACATGTCTGTGTACGATATACACTATATATATGGATCACATACACTTAATGTGTGTATGCACGTAAACACTCTTCCATGTATATGGACGTAAACACTCTTCCAGATATATTGTGGGAAAACAATCAACAAAATTGTGGTTATAACGTGTATACTTTCTTGTAGCCTGTCATTTTGCCTAATAATATACCATGAGCACTAAATATTCTTCTAAAACCTGACTTCAACGATTTGATAATAGTTCATGGCATCAGTATCTCATAACATATCCAGTTCTCTATTGGACATTGTTTTCCAGTTGTTTGTTGATTTACATGCACTTGTTCATAGATGTTAGAGTTTTGGGGGGGACGTGTGGGGTGGGGCAGAGAGATAACTCCATGCCTTCCCAAGCAGGTAGCCGGGTGCTGAACCACCGATGTATAGTAATAGAAACAGTGATCACGCCATCCTTCCCCCAGGGTCTGCCATGCCTCCTTGCCCAATTACCACACTCATCTTCCCATGGGACTGTGTGTGCTCCCTGGTCTTCATCCCACTGCTCCTCTATCCTCATGCCAGTCCCAACCCTCTTTAACTCTTGGACTTTGTAGTAGGAAGTTCAGTAGCCAGATGACCCACCAGACAAGTCTGGTTCTGCCCTCGCTTTCATGACTAGACAGGGCTTTTGACTCCACCTTTTGCTTGGGAATCTCAGATGCAGCTAATCATTATTGAACATTTAGTATTGACTTTTAAAGACCTTGTATTTAAGAGGAAATGAATATAAGCTGCAAGAGGAAGAAAAGGAGTTTTTTATTTTTCCGTTTAACAAATGTCCATAAAGTTCTTTTTCTGTAAGGTCTGGCCTCCTGCCATCTTTGTTCTGTGGAATCCTTGCCAGGCCAGGAAGGCTTGGTCCTCCTCCACCTCTGGGTCCTTCCCCACGTGTTGACAGCTGAGATGGCAGGTGGGCCAGTGGTCATTCTGGCAATGAACCTGACTCTGGAACCTGGGCTCCAGCTTTCCAGGAGCCCACCTGGTGCATGACCCCATGGGCCTTGACCACCCTCTATCCCCATGACGCCCGGTCACCCGCTTAGGCCATCAGTTCCCTCTGCCCTCCAGCCCTCAGCTCAGGTCCTCACTTCTTTCTGAAAACTATGACAACATTCTTCAAGAGGGCCCTCAGTCACTGGCAGGTCTGTGGGGCTCCAGGCTCCTTTCTCAGCCTGCTCAACCTATTCTCCAAGCCACAGGCCACCAAGCTGGTTCCCTGGGGCCTCCTCATGCCTTCACATGGCTCACAAGAGCCCTCGTGGCTGCTCCCCCACCTCCCTGTCATCACCAGCCCCCCAACCCACCCAGCCCTATGTGGACTCCAGCTGTATGGGCTTGTGGGCCCAGGCCTTGGTTCACCCTTCAGACTGCGCATTACAAGCTCCTGCACACCCCGCAGGTCTTGACAGACACACGCACCCTTTCCTCTAGGGCACCTTTCCTGAGCACCTGTGAAAGGAGGATGTTTGTGGTGTCAGCTCGGAGGGTGGATACAGGACTGAATGCAACAAGCAAGCCCCAGCAGAGAGCCCAGTGTGGAGAAGCCCTAGCTGAATGCCAGCTCTTGCCATTCTTTTTACTAATTCGTGCATCTCTATCATGGACCACAATCGTTTATGTGGCTGTCTCCTGGCTCGACCTGGAGTTCCTTGTGAGTTTGCATCGCATCTCACCCACCTTCTATCTCCTCCCCTACCTGGGGCTAGGCCATGCCTACAGGAGACTCTCAGCGTGTGTCTCTTGAATGACAGGTAGAGATATGAATACCCCATTTTCCAGTCAGAAGACTGAGGCCTACAGAGGGGAGAGTGACCGGCCCCAGAAGGTGCTACCTGTCAGAGCAGGAGCAGAACTCAGGTCTGGGAGGCGCTTCCTCCAGCGCTGATCTCCCCCAGTGTGTGCAGAGGCCAGATGCAGAACAAATGAAAATACAAAGAGGAGTTACTTTCAAGTTGGCTATGTTTTTTGCTGTGTTTGGCTCAGATCTTCCCAACTATAGTTTTCCTAACAACTCAGGCCCTAAGAGGAAGACCTCACACAGCTTTGCGCTCAGGTGAGATGAACTGTGGCACTGGAGTTGACAGCAGCCTTCAGGGTCACCTGGCCCACCCCACCCCATCCCTGAACCTCAGCGGGAACCACGAACCCGAGAGGGGAAGGGAGTCGCCCACAGTCATGTAGCTGACAGCAGAGCCAGACACCCTTTCCAGTGCTCCTCTTAGTCACGGCAAGTGAAGCAGCGTCCGCGTAGACGGAGCCGCAGAAAGGAGTCCAGGATTTACAGGGCGCAAACTCCCCAGGGCCCTCCAGCACCAGCAGTCAAGGCCTGCAGCCTCCAACAGGTCCCCCCAGAGACAGTGCAGCCCACCCCGGGAGGGGAGGTCCAGGAGGTTGAACAGGCAGGGCGCCTGCAGCAGGGCCGCGCCCGGGGGTCGGTCCAGCCTGTGTTCTCTGCCGACCGTTGATGAGCCCTGCTCTTTATAGCTTCTCCAGCAGAGAGCAATTAACTTCTTGAGCTTGGAGGTTTATGGCCAAAGATGGGAGAGGGGACGTTCCACCCCACTGGGGCCCTTTGAAAGTAGAAGCATCTGATTTATCTCTGGGCTGGGGTACTTGGCCTTTAGCTGCAGAAGGGCTGTCCCACCCGGCCCCCTCCCCCTTTCCTGCTGGCCACGCCCTGGGGCGGGAGTTGCAGCTGGATGAGGATGCATGGTGGAAGGCACGGGAACTCACGGGTCCAGGCAGGGAGGCCGCTGAGCAGCCTGCTGGCTGCCCCAGGGCTCCTGCCGGGACTCGGGAGTGGACCACTGGGCAGGTGCCCCCGTGGGTCAACAGGCTTTTACCTCTTCACCCTTCCCACCAACCCAGACAGACAAACGCCACCTGGGTGTCAGCAGGCGGAGGGTGCAGAGCTAGATGACATACCAGCCCTGGCCCTGACGGACGCGAGGCCAGTGAACATGAAAGCGTGGGAGGGAAGGCTGCCCAAGGGGAGACTCACTCAGCCTGAGCCAGGTCCCCAGGGAAGCAGTCAGGCATGACTTGCCAGAGGAGGCTGGAAAGATGGAAAAGGCTCTGGAGAAGGGGCACACGGAAGAAAGCGTGTGCGGCTCAGCATGGCCGGCTGTGCCTGCGCCCTGAATCAGGAAGGGGAAGGAGGAAAGACCGGGAGGTGGGCAGATGGAGGTCACAGAAACCTGTGCACCTCCCGGGGTGTTCAGATTTTATTGTGGGGGAGCCAAAGAGGGGTTTCGAAAAGCATGTGGGTGATACGATCAGATTTAGTTTAGAAAACGCGTTCAGGTGGCAGGGTGATGACCGATTAGAGGGAAGGAGGCCCTGTGGTTCTCCCACGAGGCTGTCCATCGACGCCACCTGGGGAGCGTCAGAAAGGCTGATGCCCGGGCCAGCCTCCAGAAAGGGTGCAGGAAGTGCTCTCTGGGGTCCCTGTTTCTCCAGGGGTCCCCACTAGGGGGCGCTGTGGCCGTCCAGGTGAGAAGTCTGGAGACGGAGGAAGATAACGCCTTCAGGCGGAAGAACCGCAGCCTGCAGTGGTTGGCCAGATGTGTATCCTTAGAGAAAAGGGAGGAGAACGCAGCCAGGCAACTGCTCAAAAGGTTACACATAGAGTTCCCGGATCGCCCAACCACGTAGATGCACACCCAAGAGAAATGAAAACATGTTCGCAAAAAAAAAAAAAAAAAAAAAAACCTTGTATACGAATGTTCATGCAGCCCTCTTCACGATACCCCGAAAGTAGCAACAACCCAAATGTCCATCCACTATTGGAGGGATAAATAAGATGCGGCAACTCATTACCACAGAGTGTTTTTCCTTGAAAAGAAGACTGACACCCTGATACATGTTACGGCATGAGTGGACCTTGAAGACTTGACGCTGAGTGAGAGAGGTCGGTAACAAAGGAACCATACGCAAACGTACTCTATGATTCCACTTATATGAAACGTCAAGAATAGGCAACTCTGTAGAGACGGAAAGTAGGCCAGTGCTTGCCTAGGACGTGCGGGGAAGGCGAGACCGGGAACTGATGGCTTAGGGGGTGTGGGTGGGTTTTCTTGGGAGGAATAAACAGAGTATTCCAAAATCCACGGTGAAGGCTTCCCTGGTGGCTCAGTGGTAAAGAATCTGCCTGCCAATGCAGGAGACATGGGTTCGATCCCCCATTTGGGAAGATCCCACATGCTGGGGAGCAACTACTAAGCCTGTGCTGTAGCGCTCGGGAGCTGCGGCTACTGAGCCCGCGAGCCACCACGACGGAAGCCACCTAGAGGGCGCGCTCTGCAACGAGAGAAGCCACTGCCCGGAGGAGCCCGCGCCCCGCGACTGGCGGGGAGCCGCGCGCACCGCAACCACAGAAAAGCCCTCTCAGCAACGAAAACCCAGCACGGCCAAAACTAAATGAGCAGACTCTTTAAAAATAAATACACCAATAAAACATGAACTCCATGGTGGCGATGGAAACGACTGATTCCTAAAAGCCCCTGGATTTTACACGTTAGAACGAGGGGTTCTGCGCGGATTATAATCTCAACAAAGCTGTTAGAGAAAGGGGAGGTGTGAGGACTGCGGATTTTACCCTGGGAAGATGGGGCCCTTGAGAGGGCTGTGAGCAGAGGGGCGCCTCGGTCTGACTGCCTTACACAAGCTTCCCTCTCGTTCTGGTTGCCCAGCCTCAGTGCTGTCGAGCCTTGGGGCACGATAATTCCTCGTCTGGCGACTGTCCTGGGGACGTGGGATGTTTCGCAGCATCCCTGATCGCTACTGGTGCCAGGAGGAGCCCCCTCCACTCTTGCGTGACTACCCAAAACACCTCCAGCCACTGCCAAACATCCCCTGGGGAGCAAAAGCACCCTGGCTGAGAACTGCTGCTCCAGACTGTAGCCGGGAGTGTGCACAGGAAGTGGGGGCTGCTTAGGAGGCCTTTATGTGGAGACGTCCCTTGAGCAGATTGGTGGGGCCAGAACACCCCCCAAAAATCGCGCAGCTTCACTGACTTCAGACTCAGAGGCTGTTGGAATGAATGTCACAGAAAAAAAGAGAGCAAAACCCGAAGAGTTGGTTCAATTTACTTTTACTTTTTGAGCACAAATATTATGCTAAAGGCCTCAGGGCAGATACCAAGGTGAGTAAAATAAGCTTCCAATCCCACCTCACAAACACTGAAATCTCTCCGTCAGGGCAGGAGTGAGGTACAGAATGCTCTGAAACTGCAAATTCCATCAATAGTCGAAATAGTTCTGGACTGTCCCCTCCATACCAGGCAGTTTCACTCATGTTGTCTCATTTAATCTTTAAAACTGTGAAGTACATATCTCCCTCTCTTATTTTTTTTTTTTGAACAGATCAGGAAACTGAGGCTCAGAAAGATTGAGTAACATATTTACAGCTGCTCTGTCTGGGACAGAACTGGAGTCTGAACACAGGCTGTTTAATGCCAAAGCCCAATGCTGGCTTCCAGAAGCTTCTAGGAGGTGGGACTTGAGCTCAGCATTGCAGAGATTGTCAGGCAATGTAGGGGTGAAATGGGACAGTGACACAGAGCAGGCAGAGGTGACTGCCTGGGCAAGCTTGGAAGGGATAAGACAGACAGGAATTTGGGGACAGGACGTTTTCTTAGAACACAGAGCTCATTTTAGTGGAAAAGTGTTCCAGAACAGAGCACAGGGAAGCTAGGACACAGCCAGGTGAAAAGGAGAGGGCTCTGTTAACGGTGGTGAGTGGTTTTGCATTTTATTCTGTTGGCACAGAGGAGGAAGATAATGAGAACTTCAACCTACGAAAGAAGGTTAAAGACCAACATATCCCAAATGTATCTCATTCTTAGGTTTGAAGGCTGCTGTGCCCCGTCTTACCTACGAGGCACAAACACACCTCTCCACATCAGGCACAGAGACTCCCAAGAAGGGTTACCTGGTGTGGATAGATGAACTCCCAGAGGTGACCGACGTTACAGTAACATCTGGACATTACCTGCAAAATAAACACATTGGACTACTTTCTCACACCATGCACAAAAATAAGCTCAAAACAGATTAATGACAAATGTAAGACCTGAAACCATGAAACTTTTAGAAGAAAACAAAGGCAGTATTTTTTTTTTTAAGATATGTCTCCTCAACCAATGGAAAAAAGAGCAAAAGTAAGTAAATGGGGCTGCATCAAACTGAAAAGCTTTTACATAGCAAAGGAAGCTATCGACAAAATGAAAATATGTCCTCCTGAACAGGAGGACATATTTCCATTCAAGAGAACATACTTTCAAATGATATATTTAACAAGGGGTTAATATCCAAAATATACAAAGAACTCATAATTCGACATCATAAGAACCAACTACCCAATTTAAAAATGGGCAGAGGACCTGAATAGACCTGAAGGCCCAATCCCAATTCAAAGGTCCTCTGAGTGGGCTTCCTTGGTGGCTCAGACAGTAAAGAATCCGCCTGCAATGCAGGAGACCTGGGTTCGATCCCTGGGTTGGAAAGATCCCCCTGGAGAAGGGAATGGCTGACTACCCACTCCAGTATTCTGGCCTGGAGAATGCCATGGACAGAGGAGCCTGGCAGGGGGTCACAAAGAGTCAGACATGACTGAGCGACTTTCGCTATCACCCAGTTTAAAAATGGGTAGAGGACCTGAATAGACATTTTTCGAAGAAAGATATATAAAGGCCGATAAACACATGATAAGATGCTCAACATCACTAATCATCAGGGCAATCAGAACCACAATGAGATACCTTTTCACACCTCTTACAGTGGCTATCATCAAAAAGAAACAAATAGCAAGTGTTGGCAAGGATATGGAGAAAAGGGAACCCTTGGTCCCTGTTTGTGGGAGTGTAAATTGGTGCAACCACTATGGAAACAGTACGGAGATTCCTCAAAAAACAATCGATGGTTCCTGGAATTTGTCTGGTGGTCCAGTGGCTAAGAGTCCACGTTCTAGTGAGGGGGCCCACGTTTCACCTCTGGTCAGGGAACTAGATCTGACGAGCTAGAATGAAGATGGAAGATCCCACGTCACAGCTAAGACCTGGCACAGCCGAAAAAAAGAAAAAAACAGTTGTTGATCCCTTTACATGACGAAGAATCACATAAGGTGAATTTCATGACACGTGTACTTTCTGGGCCAAAATATGAACACTTGAGAGCCTAGCTGTGAAGAAAACTTGCTCTTGAATTACAGATGGGGGAGGGGCTAGTCAGACCTGCATTAGCAGTAGCAGGAGGTGGTAAGTTTCAGTAACTGGCCCAAAGTGGCCCAGTCTGAGCTCTTTCCAATAACAAGGCCAGCTTACATGCACAAACCTGAGTGTGTTCAATCACATCGGTTCAGATCAGAGTAGCTTCAGGTTCCCATGCTTTTGGAAAAAGCTTAGCAATATGTACCCCAAAAGCCTTAAAAATCTTCCCACCTAGGAATGCCACTTCTCGAATTATTTTTAAGAAACCACCCAAAGTGCAAGCAACACCTACCGTATATCACAGGGGATTCTACTTAACACTCTGTAATGACTTATATGGGAAAAGAATCTAAAAAAACAGTGGGTGTATGTATATGTATAACTGATCCAATTCACTTTGCTGTACACTTGAAACTAACACCACATTGTAAATCGACTATACTCTAATAAAAACATTTTTTAAGAAACCCAAATGCAGGCAAAAATGCATAAAACCATCCATCATATTTTAATAGACAAAACTGGACATAACCCAGATTTCCAGCAGCTGGGGAATGGTTAAATCCACAATGGGGCTTCTCTGTGTTAAAGACCTTACAGACATTTAAGATCTTTATGAAAAGTCTTGAATGGTGTGGGGTCACATTTATGTTACATGTTAAGGCAGCAAAATTGGCTACAAAAATAAAACATATACATTATAATAATGGCTATGTTGGTGCTCTGAGAAAGAAAAGCTTTCCAACATACTCAGAGTGTTTATTTCTGAATAGAGAGATAATGATTTTTCATTCTATTCCATATATTTTTAAAAGTATTTTCTCCTTGAATTCTACATGTTTTTGTGTAGTTCCAGGTTTTGCACAAATTAATCAGGAAAAGATAAACATTGATTTTAAAAGGGAAAAAAAAAAGACCAAAATCTGAGTTATCCAGTAGATCTAAATGGCATTATAAGCACTATCGTGGTATCCCGAAAACCCTCCCCTATCTGAATGAAGCCAGTTTGGGCTGGGGAATGCTACCCACCAAACCCCAGGGACCACCAGCCCTATGTTGTAGTATCTGTGTAGAACACACGCTATTCCTTAATAATTTTATAGAAATGAGCTCATTTTTTTTAACTTAAATATTTGTCTTTTAAGATAAATGGAAAAATAATACCAACTTCCACTCATGGAAAGTAACCACAAAATAAATGCAGTAAAGCAAGACAATATTATCAAATTCTAGACTGGTAAGGATTCCGAGCCTGAGCTCTGTTTAGTAAAAAGTGGGGATAGAGGGACAGAATAGCAAAGGTTTGAGAGTTATTAAAATGTCCGAGCCCCACAACTGGCCTCTTAAAGGAATCAGGAAGACTGAAAGATATTTGAAATGACCTTTTCCCTGGAGATTTTGATCTATTTTTAGTGATTTGCCCAAATAGCACCCAAACTGCCCCCTATACCACATCCTAGGGGAAAGTGCCAGACAGTATTCCCAAAACAGTGGGTCTCCCTCAGTCTGTGGTCCAGCCGATTTCAAGATCAAGGACAGGTGTTTCTACCATGAACGCCTTTCCATTCCTCTTACAATTCCAAAGTCCTACCCTTGTTCAAGACCTTGGTGTTTCCATGCAATACTCCAATGACTTCATCATTTAATTGCAAAGCATGTTTCAGGGCTTGTAAAACCATAAACGTGCTGATGCTGTGCCAGTTCTGATTTGACACAGGACAGACAAGTTTAAAAGGGGAAAAAGATGCCACCAGTACTGGGAAATAGCAGAGGCCAGTTAAAAGCTTAGGACACCTGGGGACTTCCCTGGTGGGGTAGTCCAGTGGCTAAGACTCTGCAGTCCCAATGCAGGGGAAACAGGTCTGATGCCTGGTCTGGGAGCTAGATCCCACATGCTCCAAGTAAGAATCTGCTTGCCACAACGAGAATCAAAAATCCTTCGTGCCTCAACTAAGACCTGGTGCAGCCATTAATAAATATAAATAAATAAATAATTTTTTAAAAAATCCTTAGAATACTTAGGCTCTTTCCTGATGGCTCAGTGGTAAAGAATCCGCCTGCTAAGCAGGAGATGTAGATCCCCTTCCTGGGTGAAGAAGGTCCCCTTCCTGGGTGAAGAAGATCCCCTGGAGGAGAAAATGGCAACTCACTCCAGTATTCTTGTCTGGAAATTCTCATGGACAGAGGAGCCTGGTGGGCAACAGTCCATGGCGTCACAAAGAGTCAGACACAACTTGTTGGCTAAACAACAGTAGGACACAAACTTATTCATTATACAGATGAAGAAACTGAGGCCCAAGAAGAGGGTGGGACCAAGGGTCAGGGACAGAGTTGGGTTAGAATCCGGGTCCTTGAGCCCCAGTCCAATGTCATCTCTAAAGTCACTGTTTGCTTTTAGTGTGAGAGGTTTGCGTACTTTGGAAACTCATTCCCGCTGCAGGACCAGAAATCAAAACCAGAGACCAACAAAGATGAGACATGTCCTCCTGCCTGTGTTTCTCCTTGGTTCCTTTAAATGTCAGTGACTTCTAGTCTCTCTACCCTAACTGACACGCAGCTGTGGGCTTGCTTGGCTGGAAGAATCATGGATCTGTGAACTCCGGCAGAAAGTAGGGACCTCATCTCACTCATACAACCGATCCCTAGAGAGACTCTCCATCTTTAAGAGTCCTGGTCCAGCTGCCCCACTCAGAGAGGAGACCGCGTCCCATGGAGGAAGTATGACTCCCTTAGGGCCATCCAGCTAGGAAGTGGCAGGGCTCGGCCTAGAATGTAAGTCTTCTGGGTACAAGAACAGTGCTCACTTTATTTTTTTAATATTCAATATCTTATAGTAATTCTCTTATAATAATTATCTTCCTGTAATAGAAGAGAACCCCAAAAATTATATATATATATATATATATAACTGAATCACTTTGTTGCATATCTGAAACCAATGTTAATAACAATGTTGTAATTCAACCACATCTCAATTTAAAAAAAAAAGAAGAAGAAGGAAACCAAGTGTCAGAAGTGATAGTGGCTTGCCCAGATGAATATCAAGAGCTAGTGGGAAAATGATGGAAACCCTGTCCCCTGATTCTGGATTTGGTGCATTTTTCACTACACATCTCTTTGACCCGTAATATGCCAAGGCCAGTGCTCACCTTAAAAAAATGTTTCTAAAATAAAATTCACTTTTAAACTCGGACAAGCATAACTGTAGTATCAACAGGGCCGTAAATGAAGTTTATTTATTTAATCCATTCACTCAGTGGGGTTGAGCGGGATATATAGCAACCTACATTTCCTACGGGTGCATCGTATGGTTGCCTAGCAGCACTAAGGCGCCATCAAAGTTTGAGGTCGTGAATCTGAAGTGTGAGCTGCCAGCCTGGCTTTGCTGTGCTATTTTTCAAATCTCATTCAGGTACATGGAGGTCAGGAGCTAAGTGAGCAGAGAGTCAGATCTAACCAGGGTTGTGGTTTTGCCAAGGAGTGTGACAAAGGAAGGGGGTGAGAAAGTGATGAAAATTCATAGGATTTAAAAGGGAATTTTATTTTTATGCTATATAGATATAGATATGATTTTTTAATTTCACACAATGAATACTGAAACCAGGTTGTGATGCCCATTCGGGTTGAAATGGTAGTGTTGTCATCTTTGTTCGGAAGCGGTCTCGAGGGTGTTTGTCTGGGCAGGTTCAACCTGGAGACTGAGGAGGCTGTACTTGATTTAAATTGTTGTTTGAGCCAGTGCTCCACCTAAGAGTCTCAGGACTTTCCTTCCTCCGGAAGGAACCTTTTGAGACGAATCTAGGGTTTCGTCCAAAGCTCAGGTGCTGCAATTCTGCTTATAAAGCCCTTTTCTGGTGTTATTTGTGTAAGTAAATAGTTGGCTTCCTATTTCAGGGAAGGACATATTTGTTCCCAAGGCTGCCTCGTGTCCTGGGCACCCACTGGGGTGCTGGAAAATAAAACCACTCCTCTCCTGATGTTGTTTGGAAACAACCAGGGCAATTTGGACCCTTTGACCACAAGAATCAACCGTACACTGAAGCTGAAATACAGGTCACTCTGCTCCCCTTTCTCAGTTTTATATTCTGCCCATCCCTACCTCATGCTTACACTTAATAGGAATCCAGCCTCCTCTCTACTCATCGTAGGTGTCCAGGCAGACGACCCGCACTACCTGCTTTTCATTGATGTCAGCAGTGGTAATGATTAAGTGGCAACACCCCACCCCCTTCAAACATCTCCCTCTACTTGTAGATCCCCATGGCAAGCGAAAGCACAGCGTGCCTTCCAGGGTCCCTCCCAGACCTTGTGCCTAGGGTGCAAGTGAGGTCAAACAGTGGTAAGTGAATCCTCTCAACCCCAATCACACCACCACCCTCCCAGCAACTCCAAACCTCAGCCTCCACCCCGTGCAGTGTGGCAGCCTTTGGGAAAACTCAGGACGGATATTTCACTACCGATGGCGCCAAACAGTAACTAAAGGTATAAGCAGAACAGAAGTACAGATACATATAAAAGTGTACCAAAAGGCACACTTCCGGTGCGTTCTCGTGACGTACGTTGTAACCCAGGATAAAAACGTTTAATAAAGCAGAATTCTAGAATCCTAACTAATGTAGGATCTGGGAGTGGAGGCAATCAAGAATGCTGCCACCCACTTTACACTCCCAACGTGCCGGTTTGCCTTTGACAAGAGGACATCAAAACAGCGAAGAATGATTGCCAGTTGTTCTAAAAAAGAACAATAAAAGGTAAAGCACCTCTACCACACACAGACACACACACACACACACCCTCACAGTCTCAATCCCTAGAAGAGATTCGAAAAAGAAAAGCCCAAGAAATTCCAAGCATGAGTACCTCCCCAGATAAGACAGAAATGGAAGAAAACCAAACTTTTTTAAAGTAAGCATTTTGATCTTCATGCAAACATGGAGTTAATCTGGGGACAGCTAAGCACAATTACACAGATGAATTCATTGTGTGAAATGGTCATTGAGCGTAGAGAATGTTAGTGCCAGTCCAGAGTCCAAGCTCTGTAGGGGTCATACCTGAATCTGCTGAGCTGAGCACATGGAAACCTCGGTGTGCATTCAGGCTTGACCACTCTTTTTTAATTTATTTCAGAGTTTCTCACTGGGGTGGCTTCAGGAAATGCAAATAGAATTTCCATAGCGGTGTCTGAAGACGACGGGGTTTTGATGCGTGTTAAACTGAAAATGTAAATAAAAATCTCTGGGCCTGTATTTACCTGGATTAAAGTTGTTCTTAAGATTACAGTCTGATATTTTTAATCCTTTCACTCTTCCAGTTGGCTTTTATTCAATTTTATGCACACAGAGAGGACACAAGTGAAGCCCTAGACTGGGCGTGATGGTGCCCAGGTTCTAGCTTCACTTCTGTTCAAATTTTCCCTGAGTCCTGGCGTTCTTCCTTCCTTGATGCTGGGCCCTCACACCTATGAACTGAGGAGTTTGGACCACATGGTCTGGTTCTCTAGTTTTGAGGCTACAATTCAGAGCAGTTTGGGCATACCATTACACCTCTAGGATTTTATTTTATTTTTCAACATAATTAAGATGTACACAATTTGCACACCACAGTAGGATATAAATTCTATTCAAGTTTCCATGGACTATAAATTAGGAGACACTGGAACATAGCCAGGGACATAAAACAATCTTTTGATATTGATGCCTAACATAATTCCACAAATGGTAAGAGAACAGACTCTGTATGATTTCAATATCTTTAGACCATGAAATGTGTGCACCATGTTTTATGTCCAGGATTTTAATTTAAGCAAATGGGAAGTATTTTTACAATGTAAAATGCATATGGCTCTAGATGGCTCAGTGAGTAAAGAATCTACTTGCGATGCAGGAGATGCGGGTTTGATTCCCTGTATTGGGAAGATCCCCTGGAAGAGGAAATGGCAACCCACTCCAGTATTCTTGCCTGGAGAATCCCATGGGCAAACGAGCCTGGCAGGCTACCGTCCATGGGTCGCAAAGAGTCGGACGTGGCTGAAGCAACTGAGCACGCACACTACAGCCTGATGGACCTGCCAAACCCACAGACCTACAGTCACCACTGGAAATAACTCAAATACCATTGTCCATGGCAAATGTGTGAAAGTCAGCACTACAAAGGAACCACACAATCGGGAAGGGTCTTTCCCTATTTATAATAATAACATATTTGCACCAAGAGTCCTTAGCAAGCTCGGAGACCCAGAGAGGTCAAGCAACTTGCCCAAGACACACAGGCAGCAGGAGCGAGTCAGGACCGCACCGTAGGTCTCCTCACCCTCAGCCTGGTCAGGACTCCTGCCCGCACCCTTCCGAGGTAGGCAATTTCATCTTCAGAACTTCTCTTTCCATATTCACCAACACCCTTCACAGGGAATGGAAATGTTAACTTTTATTTTTTTTAGAGTTAATCTTGTTGAAATTCACTGGAGAAATGAATATTGATTACAAAAATAAAAAACTCACAGTTGCCAAAATCTTGAGACAGTTTCACAACAGAGATGATGAAGGCCTTCATTCCAAGCTGTCTCTGCCTCGTCACCAGAAGCAGAGGAACCAGGAGGCAAGAGCGGGGAAGAGGGGGTCCCTGGATTTCTCAGGCCCAAGGAGGAGCAGCCTCAGTGGAGATGTGTATGCTGACTTTCTAAGTCTCCCTCCTGCCAGGGTCCTGGCATCCCGGTGGAGCTAGGGCCTGCTGCGAACAAGCTGGTCTTGGGGTGAAAAACTAACACGCCCAGGTATGTCCCCCAGTGTCTGCCGATCTTGCATTTTGGGGAGAGAGACTCCCACTTGCAGCACTGGAAGTGCTCAAATGCTTGAACCACCAACATACGCCTCCCCGCATCGGAGCTTATGCACGAGGCACCCCGCTTCTGCTCAAAGGCGCTCAGGTTCTGTTGCATGTCCTCTGCGGAGGGGCGGCAGGGCCTGGAGGCACGGAAAGGCATTTTCAGCGGAAGCTGAGAGGAGGCACCCTGGTGGAAACAGTCAGAACCATGGGAGTCTGGCTCTGCTGCTGTTGTGCTGTGTGACGTGGGCAGGAAACTTAGCCTCTCTGTTGCCTCATCTGGTAGGTAGGGAGAATCATACCTTTCGAAGCTATTGTTAGGGGAATTGAAGGAGAAAGCATGTACCCTTCCTTTGCCCCCTTCCTTCGCAGGATCTCTACTGAGCACTCACGAGGTTGCTCAGCTAGTGGGTGCTCAGGAAGTTCGAGTTATCTGCACAACCAGAAAGAAGTGTCTTCACACAGGTCAGACATGGGAAAATCTGGTGCCCGAGGGAGCATATCACTCTGATGACAGCCAATCCTCTTCCAGCTCCAAGTAGCACTACAGCCATTTGTGAAACAGTCACACGGCGCATGGCTCACGTGTCGTCCTCTGGTGTCTGCAAGGTGTGCTTCCCCCTTCCTCTTTTCCCTCCCAGTCCCCGCTCTATTCCCAGAGTCCTCTCCTTTGTACTAGCAGGAGTGTTAGTCGCCCCATCGTGTCCGACTCTTTGCGGCCCCGTGGACTGTAGCCCACCAGGCTTCTCTGTCCGTGGGATTCTCCAGGCAAGAATACCGGAGTGGAGAGCCATTCCCTTCTTCGGGGATCTCCCCAACCCAGGGATCGAACACGTGTCTCCTGCATCTTCTGCGTTGCAGGCAGATTCTTTACCATCTGAGCCACTAGGGAAACCCATCCTGTAGGTGATGCTTATCCCTAAGCCTTCCTAAGTAGGAAAAGCAGCTTCCCTTATCTGAAAGAGGAGGGGGTCCCACTAGACCTGGTGAGACACCCTGTCTTCCAGCCCATGTGTCCCCTCTCACCTTCCCATACACATGGTCACCCACATAGCTCATTCCATCCTCACACTGGCCACTGCTGGCCATCACCGGGGTTCAGGTGCAGAAGGAAGTGCCTGTGAGGGGTCAGCCTGGCTCTGCCTCTCAGTCGGTGACCTAAGCGAATCCGTGTTCTCTCGTTAAGCCTCAGTTTCCCCACTGGTAACAGGAAGGATCTAGATGAGCTGCCTCTCTAGGGCCACTCCAGCTTAGCCAGCTTGTGACATGAGTTACTTCCACCAGAAAATGCTTCTTTTCCCAGCTCCCAAGTATAACAAGGACTCCTCTGCTCACTCTACGTGGTTTGGACTTTCTTTAAAAAAAGGTTTCCCTTTACCAGGTTTTTGAGGCCCGCTGCCACTCAGAGGCCAGAATCATCCCAATATCAGTGGCAAAAGCAAATCAGATCAAAAACATCCATGGGCCTCATCTGAACACAATTTCTGCTTTGAACCTTCTGCCAAGTCTAGGGCTTATCCACCAGAGTGTGTGTGAATTACCATGTGAAAGTGGTCTCTTGGATCATACTTGAAGAAAGCCTCTTTTCAATTCAGATAAGAAAATCACCCAGTCCTCCAGAAAATACATATAAATTTGTGTCTAAATGACCAAATAGAGTTATAGTCACAGAAGATGTGATTATCTCCTTCTGGGATAAAGGGAATCTTCTAGCTACAAGGGAGAGCCAAGAAGCCAGAATGTCCTGCTTGAGATGGCAGCAAGCCGACCACGGAAGGTTCCCCGTGTCGTTCGCTGCACAAGGGCGCTCTGCTGATGAGTGGGGAGGGACTCTGGAGGGGAGCCTGTCCTTCCCTAGCCAAGCCATGTGTCCAGTACATGACATGATTATGTTGGGTCAAAGAGAGGTAAACCTTTTGGAAATTCAGCAACATCATTGCAGATGTTAGCAGACAGCCCCTGTTTGGAGATACAGCCTAACCCCTGCTTACAAATACGCAAGAAGAAAGCAGAAAGGCAGATCAAAGGAAGGTCATGGGGTGAATGCGGGGAGAAGCTCCTTCTGGAAACCATCTTAGCATCTGGAGGGGCTTGGACTCCCCCCCAGTGCCTCCCAGTCAATTTCCAAAAGACCACTGGGAAGAACCCAGTGGGACTGTTCCCCACTACCTTTCACGTAGGGCTCCACCTCACCTTCCCTGACCTCCCGGCTGACGATAGAGTCCCTGTTACAGGTTCTCAGAGCAGCTCTGCTTTCCGTCTATAAAGTTCATGTTGTACTTTGCAGTAAGATGTGTGTAGGTAATTTGGTTCACCTATCTCTCTGACCAGATTGTCAGCTGTGCGAGGCAGACTATGCTGGGTTTTGCTCTCAGATCCCCAGTACAGCATCTGGGGCAGGAACTATGAATGGAGCGTGAATGAAAGGGCATGGGTCTTGCATTTCTGCAGCCCTTTCTTCCAGGGAGAAGAGGGCAGAGGATGAGATGGTTAGATAGTATCACCAACTCAATGGACACGAATTTGAGCAAACTCTGGGAGGTAGCAGAGGACAGAGGATCCTGGTGGTCTACAATCCATGGGGTCACAAAGAGTCGGACACGACTTAGCAAGTGAACAACAACCACAGGGGCCATGCAGTCTGCAGTGCCCAGGCCCAGGGGACAGACTAGAGAAGACACACCCAACCCTGGCCTGGCATCCAATACACACACAAAGACTAATGAAAATACAGCTTCCCAGGGTTTCCCTGTGGTCCAGTGATTAAGAATCTGCCTTCCAATGCAGGGGACGCAGGTTCGATCCCTGGTCAGGGATCTAAGGTCCCACATGCCACAGGGCATCTAAGCCACACACCACAAGCCCAGGCGTGGCAGCAAAGAGCGGGAGGGCTGCAGTTAAGACCCAACACAGTCAAATTCATTAAAAAAAAAAGAAAGAAAGAAAGAAATATAGTTTTCCAAGTTTACCCAGGCATCTAGGATATTTACGTTTAGCAAAGTGCCCCATGTGATTCCAAGCCACCCATCACGGTTGAGAACCCACAGATGTGGTTGTGATGGGTAAAAGGAAGCCTAGATACCAAAGAGAAGGAACCGAGGGCCATCCTGAAGGCTCATGAAGGCTTTCTGGTGCAAATGATGCCTCAGCCAGGTCTTAATCAAAGTGAGTGACACGGAAAAGGAGAGAAGGACCTCACAGGCGGAAGGAACAGCATGAACCGAAAGAGACAGGAGACAGCATGGGGGGCACTCACGGGCAAGGGCAGTGGGATTGAACCAAAATGACAGGCGCTGAGTTCCTGGTAGAAAATCAAGCCCAGGGAAGTCCCTGGTGGTCCAGTGGTTAGGACTGGGTGCTGTCACTGCTGTGACCTGGGTTTGAGCCCTGGTCAAGGAACTACAATCCCACCATGTGGTGTGGCCCAAAAAAAAAAAAAAAGTCAAGCACAAATCACCCACTACTCAACTGAGCTCCAGAGCCTTCTGGGCAGGGAACCCACATTCCAGCAGCACACAGAGAATTTCCTCTGCACCCCTTTTTTTAAATGCAGGCCCCATTCCTACTTTGGGTTCCACTCAATTTTTCTTCTTTCTCTAGTGAGACTGTGGCATTAAAGAAGAGCCTTCTGAGCCCAAGGCCATCAGAGCGCTATTGCCAGGGCCTTTCTTGATAAACAGGCTTGACTTAAGAATTCCAAACTGTCCTGGCTAGAAAGAAGAGATGGCTCAAACTGGCAAACGGCAGCACCCGCAGCCACCATCTGTGGCCATGGACGTCCAGGGTGTCAGGAGAGGGTCATTTTACTTGGTATAGAAGTGATTTTTGGAGCACAAGTGTCAGGCCCCAGAGCACCTGAGTGTCATGACTCACCTGTCTTTCCTGGGCCCAGAATCCGGGGTGGGGTGGGAGCTAAGGTTGGGAATGACAGAGGGGATGCTCTTGGGATGGGAGAGCAGACCCTCAATGACCTGGCTTTCCTGGGGTGACCACAGTCCACAAGCTGGGGGCTTCAGGCTGTAGGAAACATCTTTCACTACTCCCCACCTACCACCCTCAGGTCCCATTCATCCTTCCATATTCTTCCATCATCTCCTCTCTCCTTACTCATCCCCTCCTCTCCTCCCTTTCCACAAGGTTTGGTCCACAGGCCTTGGCTCGGTTGGTAAGCAGATGCTCCCCCTTATCTGGGTTTTTCAAACTGGACTTTTCGGGACTTCCCTGGTAGTCCAGTGGCCAAGACTGTGCTCCCAACACAGGGGCCCTGAGTTCAATCCCTGGTCCGGGAACTAAATCCCACATGCTACAACAAAAGGGCTCACATGCCACAGCTAAAGATCAACTAAAAAGCCGCAGGCCGCATGAAGATTAAAGATCCCACGTGCTGCCACCCAGGGCAGCCAAATAAATATTAAAAAAAAAAAAAAAAAGATGTCAAAAAGATGTATTTAACTGACAGATCAAATAAATACCTTTAAAAATAAATAACTTAAAAAAAAATGAGCTGAACTTTGCTACTGAGCCTGGCCGGTGCGTGGACAGGTTTCCTAAGGCCAGCGCACACGCTGCAGAGCGGAAGGGAGAGTCTTCGGCACACCACCCCTCCCTTTGGAGGGATGGGGGGGTGGCCTCTAGGAAGCGGTGTGGATCCGAAGTTCTCAGCCTCCGTGCCAAGCTTCCGAGACATGCCCACGTCACAGTTCAGTGCCGCCCCACCAGAGTCTGAACTATCTTGTCTGCCGGGCAGTTACAAATTAATCTCTCGTCATCAGTGATTAACTTATTCGAGCCCCGGGAGCTGCTGAACCAAAACAGCCCCTTGGGGTGAGGAGCATCCAGCACCGTGAGGCTGTGGATGTGCCTGTGACCCTCCTCTGGGCCTCGTGCTGTGTCAGCAGGGGAGCAAGGAGACCAGCGTGGGGCTCCCTCTCCCCCGGGCACTGCTGCTCTGGGACGCTCACCGGGCCCCTCAGTGTGGCTTGGGGGCCGAGGGCTGGATTGGTTTTTTCCAGTGTGTTTGTCTGCAAGAAACATTTTAAAAATGGAATTGGGGGCTTCGCTGGCCGTCCAGTGGTTGAGGGTCTGCCTTGCAGTGCAGGGGACACGGGTTCGATCCCTGGGCCCGGAGGATCCCACATGGCACAGAGCGGCTAAGCCCCACAATTACTGAGGCCATGTGCCTGGAGCCTGGGTTCCCCAACAAGAGAAGCCACCGCAATGAGAGGCCCAGGCACTGCAACTAGAAAGGAGCCCCCGCTCGCCACAACAGTAGAGAAAAGAGCACAGCAGTGAAGGCCCCATGCAGCCAGACAGAAATGAACGGACATGTGAATCAGGAAATAAAATTATCCTTTGGGCCTTATCCTTTGGGCCCAACATACAACTGAATACAAACAGCCTGCGACTGACATGAAAGAACGGGAAGCCAAATTTTGGATATCGCTCGGATGTTGCAGGGACCGATGGGTCATCTCTCAGAGTATAAACTGTCGCAGTGGGAAGAGGCCCTGGAGTTTTCGCGGGCCTGAACTTCCCAGTCCTACAGACACCGAGAAAGAGGGCTCGACTCACCCAAGGTCACTGTAGCGCCGACAGGAGAGAGACAGCACGTGTCACGTTGTGCTCACACCGATAAAAACTCATCATCACCCTGAGAACAGGCAGCCTAGCACTCTCTTTGGAAAAAAGATCAGGGAATCCTCCCACACAACACTTCTACCATTTGAAGGTGCTCAAAGTCAAGTTTCCCAGCTTTTTCTGAGTAATTCTGAAAAATCTAGTCTCTTAGTTCTGGGGCTTTTCAGCAATTTATGTCACCTCGGTGGTCATCCCCCTGCTCCAAACCCATAATCCCCCGCCTAACCATGAGAAAAACATCAGATAAACCCCAATGTAGGGCCATTCCACCAAGAACGGTCCCAGTCCTCCTCAAAGCCAGCCAGGTCATCAGAAACAGGGAAGCCTGAGATAGCGTCACAGAGGAGCTTTTTCGATGATCCAGCAGATGTTGGCAGTTTGATCTCTGGTTCCTCTGCCTTTTCTAAAACCAGCTTGAACATCTGGAAGTTCACGTTTCACATACTGCTGAAGCCTGGCTTGGAGAATTTTGAGCACTACTTTACTAGCATGTGAGATGAGTGCAATTGTGCGGTAGTTTGAGCATTCTTTGGCATTGCCTTTCTTTGGGATTAGAATGAAAACTGACCTTTCCAGTCCTGTGGCCACTACTGAGCATCGAAAAAGCAAGAGAGTTCCAGAAAAACATCTATTTCTGCTTTATTGACTATGCCAAAGCCTTTGACTCTGTGGATCACAATAAACTGTGGAAAATTCTGAAAGAGATGGGAATACCAGACCACCTGACCTGCCTCTTGAGAAACCTATATGCAGGTCAGGAAGCAACAGTTAGAACTGGGCATGGAACAACAGACTGGTTCCAAATAGGAAAAGGAGTACGTCAAGGCTATATATTGTCACCCTGCTTATTTAACTTCTATGCAGAGTACATCATGAGAAACGCTGGGCTGGAAGAAGCACAAGCTGGAATCAAGATTGCCAGGAGAAATATCAATAAGCTCAGATATGCAGATGACACCACCCTTATGGCAGAAAGTGAAGAGGAACTAAAAAGCCTCCTGATGAAAGTGAGAGCGGAGAGTGAAAAAGTTGGCTTAAAGCTCAACATTCAGAAAACGAAGATCATGGCATCTGGTCCCATCACTTCACGGGAAATAGACGGGGAAACAGTGGAAATAGTGTCAGAGTTTATTTTTGGGGCTCCAAAATCACTGCAGATGGTGACTGCAGCCATGAAATTAAAAGATGCTTACTCCTTGGAAGGAAAGTTATGACCAACCTAGATAGCATGTTGAAAAGCAGAGACATTACTTTGCCAACAATGGTCCGTCTAGTCAAGGCTATGGTTTTTCCATTGGTCATGTATGGATGTGAGCGTTGGACTGTGAAGAAAGCTGAGCGCCAAAGAGTTGATGCTTTTGAACAGTGGTGTTGGAGAAGACTCTTGAGAGTCCCTTGGACTGCAAGGAGATCCAACCAGTCCATCCTAAAGGAGATCAGCCCTGGGATTTCTTTGGAAGGACTGATGCTAAAGCTGAAACTCCAGTACTCTGGCTACCTCATGTGATGAGTTGACTCATTGGAAAAGACTCTGATGCTGAGAGGGATTGGGGGCAAGAGAAGAAGGGGGCGACCAAGGATGAGATGGCTGGATGGCATCATGGACTCGATGGACGTGAGTCTGACTGAACTCCGGGAGTTGGTGATGGACAGGGAGGCCTGGCGTGCTGCAATTCATGGGGTCGCAAAGAGTCAGACACGACTGAGCGACTGAACTGAACTGAGAGAGGACAACAGGAACAGGGAGGGAAGGAGAGAGGAGAGAGACAGGCAAGAGGACAGGGTGAGAGGGAGCAGGAAGGCAGCGAAGTACAGATTTCAAAAGTAACTGTCACTGGACTCCCCGGCAATCCAGGGGTTAAGAGTTTGTACTTCCGCAACTTTCCAGGTGGCTCAGTGGTGAAGAATCCACCTGCCAGTACAGGAGATGTGGGTTCAATCCCTGACCTGGGAAGACCCCACACGTGGGGGAACAACTAAGTTCATGCTCCACAACTGTTGAGCCCATGCTGTAGAGACCAGGAGTCAGGATACAGAGCCCACGTGCCGCAGCTACTGAAACCCGAGCATCTTACAGCTGGTGCTTCACAGCAAGAGAAGCAGCAAAATGAGGAGCTCTGCACTGCAGCTAGAGAGCAGCCTCCCACTCGCAACAACTGGAGAAAAGCGCTCACAGCAATGAAGACTCAGCACAACCAAAAATAAATAAATAGATAAAATTATTTTTTTAAAAAAGATTTTATATTTTCAATCCAGGGAGTGTGGGTTCAACCCCTGGTCAGGGAACTAAGAGCCCAGATGCAGCATGGCACCAAAAAAAATGTATGTCATATAGAGATTAAACAGCAAATTGGCACACATAAATCCCACCTTCTGAACAATTACATTAAATGTAAATGGATTTTTTTTTTTTAAGTAACAGTCTAGCCACCCATAAACTGTGGTGTTGGAGAAGACTCTTGAGAGTCCCTTGGACTGCAAGGAGATCAAACCAGTCATTCCTAAAGGAAATCAACCCTGAATATTCATTGGAAGGACAGATGCTAAAACTGAAACTCTGATACTTTGGCCACCTGATGTGAAGAACTGACTCACTGGAAAAGACCCTGATGCTAGGGAAGATTGAAGGCGGGAGGAGAAGGGTTGGATGGCATCACTGATTCGATGAACATGAGTTTGAACAAGCTCCGGGAATTGGTGATGGACAGGGAAGTCTGGCGTGCTGTAGTCCATGGGGTTGCAGAGTCAGACACAACTGAGTGACTGAACTGAACTGAGCCACCAGTGGCTGCAGAAACAGAAGGTGGAATATCCAGAGTGGGATAATATTGGCCATAAAAAGGAACGGAGCCCTGACCCAACATGGGTGAACCTTGGAAATATTACACTAAGTGACAGAAGTCAGTCCCAGAAGACCGCATTATTGCATGATCTCATTTATGTGAAATGTCTAGAAAAGGCAAACCCAGAGGACAGGAAGCAGATTAATGGTTTCCAGAGATTGGGGGCAGGGAGGGCAACCAGTGATTGCTAATGGGCGTGGGGTTTACCGTGGGGCTGATGAAAACGATCTGCTGATAGATAGTGGTGACTGATGTACAACCTTGTGAACATACTAAAACCACTGAACTGTCCACTTTAAAAGGGTGCACTTTATGATGTGTGAACTATATAATAAACTGAAACATGAAAATGTTAAAAAGTAGATACAACTTAGTCTGTTTCTTCAAGGAGCTCTTGGTGTCCTGTGGGAGACATTTCCATCCAGCTGACTGTAAGCCTTTCCCCTTGTCAGTAACCTGTATGGGACAGGAGCCCTGATGGTTATATTATTATTATTATTATTACTTGGCTGTGCCCTGCGGCATGCTGGATCTTAGTTCCATGACTAGGGATCAAATCTGTGTTCCCTACACTGAGAACACTGGGTCTTAACCACTGGACTACAGGGGAAGTCCAGATTTATTACTGATTCCAGCACCCAGCACAGTGCCTGGGCCCTAACAAGCTCTCAAGAAATAGTTGTTGAATGAAAGATTAAGTGTGTTAAGTCCTATAACAGATCACAGAGGAGAGGCTAAAGGTGCTTGGGAAAACCTAGTGTGCTCTGAAAAACCACAGGCTGTGACATAGACAAGGTGGACAGTACCAGGACACTGTGAAGATTTTCAAAACCCTCCCCAGTGACTAATCCATGTGATCCTGAATCACCAAGCAAAGTCTGGCAAAATTGCCTCCTTCCGGCCCACCACCTATGCCTACTCCTTGGGACCCCTCCTTCTGGACACCCACGGATTCACTCTGGAAGCCTGCACCAGTCTAGACCAGCTCTGCTCAAAGAAAGAGGTGTATATGCACACACTCCCCCTTCTGATTGTGTGTGCTGAGAAGGAGAGCAGAGGCCAGTGGCAGTGGCAGTGGGGTGAGAAGGACATGGGCCTGGGACAGAGGCAGATCCCAGAAGGCTTCCCAGAGGAGGTGACATTTCAGCATGAGGGGCTGTCAAATAGGAGGAATGAACTGATTCTGCAACACGGTTTCTGGGTTGGTATATCTCCACTATTCCTTTCACCAATGGTTGTTTCCTGTTACTCTTTCCAAGGAGGGCTCCACAGATCCTTAGAGACAGCCTTTATTTAACATCCTCACCAAACCCCCAATAAGACTCCCCAAGGTAACTCAGCTACCCAAAGGTAGGTGTCATAAAAACTGAAAACTGCCTTTTGACTTCCTTGAGCCAGCCAGAAGGAAGTGGATATTTTTGAAGATCTGGTTTCAAGGGCCTAAACATGCTGGGCGGCTGTGGCTGGCAATGGAGAGTCATTGACATGTGAATGACTTGGCAGAGAGCTCCCCATCACAAGCCTGAGCCAAAAGGCAAAGGAATCTGCAGAGCTATGCATCGTGGTCTTGGTGGAATATCAGGGCAGGAAGAGCCCAGGGTTTGCTGTCAGAGAACGCTGGGTGTGAAAACCAGCTGTGCCGCTCACCAGCTGTGTCCTTGCAGGAGATATTTACACCAATCCTGAGCCTCAGTTTGCTTGTGCATAACATGGGCTTCCCAGGTGGCGCTAGTGGTAAAGTGAAAATCGCTCAGTCATGTCCGACTCTTTGTGACCTCAAGGACTGTACAGTCCATGGAATTCTTCAGGCCAGAATACTTGCCAACCCAGGGATCGAACCACGGTCTCCCACATCGCAGGCAGATTCTTTACCAGCTGAGCCACAAGGGAAGTCCAAGAGCACTGGAGTGGGTAGCCTATCCCTTCTCCAGCAGATCTTCCCAAGCCAGGAATTGAACTGGGGTCTTCTGCATTGCGGGTGGATTTTTTTTACCAGCTGAGTTACCAGGGAACTCATCTATCGATGCAAGAGACATAGGAGATGCAAGTTCAATCTCTGGATCAGGAAGATCCCCTGGAGAAGGGCACAGCAACCCACTCCAGTATTCTTGCCTGGAGAATCCCATGAACAGAGGAACCTGGTGGGCTACAGTCCATAGGGTCACAAAGAGTCAGACATGACTGAAGTGACTTAGCACGCATGCATGCAATATGGGGATGTAGTCCCCAGCCACCTAGGGTTGCTCTGAGAGTTAAAGAGGATAGTGTGTGTGCAAAGCATCCTGATTAATAAGGGACCATCAAAAATTGCAGGTATTAGCTTTCACTATTAAAATTGTTATAATGATAGAGACACCGTGTCCATTTAGAGGGTATTATGAAATGTAGTTTCTCTCCCCCTCCAGTTTGTTCTAAAACCTATTCAAAGAACAAATTGAGCTCTGGAATTTTCTCTCAGGCTAAACTGCCAGTGGAGGTTTGGTATCATTTCATAAGTATTTGTGATGAAATCACAGAACCACAGACACTGAATTGGCGGCAGGGAAGCTCCTTTGCCTTTCAGCCTGGTCTGTAAAGCAAAAGAACAGAGAGAGGGCCTCAGTGAATATGCTGAGGTTTTGTCTGTAAAATACCTCAAGTTCTAGGGTGAAATCTGATTTCAGTTTTCGGAAATCTGACCATCGCTTACTGTTGTCAGCTTTGCCTTTAGAGTAATCCCACTTGGATGTATAAACTCACATGATTTAAATAGGAGAAAAAGAGAAGAAAAGGAGGGGCAAGGGAAGAGAAGGGAAAGACAGAGGCTGAAGGGGGAAGGCACAGGCACTGGGACTTTTAAAAACACCCCAGTGAGAATGCTCAGTCATTCAGTCATGTCCGACTCTTTGCAACCCCATGGACTATAGCCCACCAGGCTCCTCTGTCCATGGGAGTCTCCAGGCAAGTATACTAGAGTGGGTTGCCATTTCCTCCTCCAGGGGATCTTCCGAACCCAAGGATCAAACCCACAGCTTTTATGTCTCCTGCTTTGGCAGGCGGGTTCTTTACCACTAGTGCCACCAGGTGAGAATGGATACATGTTTATTTTGGCTGAGTTGTCCATCTGAAACTATCCCAACACTATTGAGAAATGGAGGATTTCCTGCCGTGTTAATAAATAAGGATGTCGCAGGCATCAGCGATTCTGGCCCTCCAAAAGTGAATTTCTGAGCCCAGAGGGCAACCAGAAAGAACAATGCCTGCTATCTAGCAGCCTTAGAGCTGCAGCCACTCCCTACAGTGAGCACTAAGGAGCTGAGCGGATGTGAACACACTGGATACTGGCCTCAGATAGCTGAGATGCATATGAAAGGCATGATTTCAGTAAGCCCAGACTCTGGCCATCTTCCCATACAGAGAAAGGCGCTAAATTCCTTAACTGGAGATATCTGGTTTTCCTTAACAATAATCTTTTGATGTTCAGACTAGCTGCCCTCCCACACCTCCTCCACCTCCCCGCCTTCCAGCACCTTCTCCCCTTCCATTGCAAACTTCTATATAATCTGACTCCTCCCCACCACCTCCTCCTTGGAACAATTCTCTCAGGGTCACTCGAGATGCTGTCTCCCCAGGCTTGAAGTCCTAAAAATTCCCACTAAATAAAACGTAGCCCTTAGCTTTTAGGTTGTGGCTATTTCGTAAGTCGACACTATTAATCGGCGATGCATGCATGCGTACTCAGTCATGTCCAACTCTTTGTGACCCCATGGACTGTAACTTGCTGGGCTCCTCTGTCCATGGAGTTCTTGAGGCATGAATACTAGAGTGGGTAGCCATTCCTTTCTCCAGTGGATCTTCCCAACTCAGGGTATCGAACCCAGGTCTCCTGCATTCCAGCTGGATTCTTTATTATCTGAGCCACCAGGGAAGCCCTGTTAATCGGCTATATCCCAATACAAAGTAAAAAGCTAAAAAATAAAAACAGTTGGGTTTAAAAGGCAGAAAACACCCCAAGTGATAGCAATGTGCAGCTAGAGGCCCATCAGATGGGACCAATTCCCTTTGGCACTTACCCTGTACCCTCTTGGTAAAATAGTAAACAGGAAATACTTGCTTCCTCCAGTCTTCACGCAGGCCTGGCTGGGTTTAATGGAATTGCACCAGCCTGACATTTACTGTACTTGATGGATATGGCTGGATGCCACATGCTTATTGTAAAGCATCACCAGGAATGCTGGGACCCACAACAGACCAGGACAAGGCTGGGTATTTGCCTTTAGGTATTAACGGAGGAGCCCAGAGCCTCAGCCCAGCGAGGGTTGCTGTTTAAACATTGGCCAATTTACCAAGGATTTAAGATATTTGGTGGACATTTTAAGGGGTTGACCTGATCACAGACACCACACCCAAAGAAGTAAGTAAAAAAAAAAAAAAAAAACTTCTTTAAGAATTTTAAAAATTAAAGCCTAGTTGTTTCTCTTCAGCTTTCTGGTTTGAAGTTTTCAAGTTGTTTCTCAAGAGACGGTTCCTGGTTTCTTCTTCGTGTAACCACTAGATGGCGCACATCACAAAATATTAGCCCTGAAGCGGGGCTGCATTTATCATTTTTGTGGTGACTAGAAGGTAATCAGAGGTAAGGTTGCCAGATTTAGCAGATAAAAATAGAAGACTCCCAGTTAAACTTCAATTTCAGATCAATGAGTATTGCATGGGACACGCACTAAAATTACTCTTTTCTCTGTAATTCAAATTTAACTGGATCGCCTTTCATTTAAGTAAGTAAGTGTTAGTTGCTCAACCGTCAACTTTTTGTGAACCCACGGGCTGGGATTTTCAGGCAAAAATATTGAAGTGGGTAGCCATTCCTTTCTCCAAACCCAGGTCTCCTGCATTCCAGGTGGATTCTTTATCATCTGAGCCACCAGGGAAGCTCTATTAATCCGCTATATCCCAATGCAAAATGAAAAGTTAAAAAATAAGAACAATCAGGTTTAAAAGGCAAAAAACACCCCACACATAGGATTTTTCAGGCAAGAAGGTTGAAGTGGGTTGCCATTCCTTTCTTCAGAGGATCTTCCTGACCCAGGGATTGAACCCAGGTGTCCTGTATTGCAGGCTTATTCTTTATTGTCTGAGCCACCAGAGAAGCCCTTCCTGTATTTTACCCAGCAATCTTAATCAGAAGGGGACTTTAGGAAATAAGTAGATAATCGCTAGCTCTCTCAACTATGTCAAATACTAGAATTTTGGCTGGCATACTTCAAGGGATATGAAAGCAACATAAAACAAGTCAGCAATTACTACAGCACAATCTCAACCTCTATAGTGTGACACAGTCCTCAGGGTCCAAAGCCCTAACGGTTAACTCCACTCCCTGGTTTGCTCCACATCATTGCGTGCATCCAGCTGTTCCTGCTCTGTCATACCTCTTATGGAGTCAAGGTAAACGTCTGGAATACTCCAGCAGTTTGGAATACTCTGTGGCTTTCCTTGGCTTGAATGCCGCTTCCCCCTATGTCTCCTAGCTTTTAAAGTAAGTTGGATCAACATTGCTTTGAGGCGTACAGTCTCAGTGTTCAATTTGACAGAAAACAGTGTTCATTTGTAAGAAAAGCAAGTTTTCCACGTTGAGCAAATTTTGGTGACAAACGTGAAAGGATTAGCGCTGTGCCTCCTAGCCACAACTGGCCTCCCATGGGCAGCCTCAGGTTCAATATTTCATTGAGAAGAAAGCAGGAATTCTACCTGCATTCCAAGCTCTTTTTTGACATGAACTGGCCAATCTCCCTGCTTGACCACAAGCTGTCTACAGGTGGGGACCATCTTTACAGCATCTTGCATAGAGAAAAGCTGAAGGACCATCTTGAATCCACGTGCACTTGAAGTTCCCTGAATCGGTGTTGTACTCAATGTCCTTTCCAGGCAGAGTGGCTGTCCCGGTTCTGTAATCCAAGCTGTGGTCCACCCCGTCCCCTTGCAGGACAATGGGGTCCCTGAAGAGAAGAAGAAAGAAGGAAATGGAGAAACTCAGAATGCAAAATGAATGTTAAACGCTACCCAGCTGCAGCCCACTCTGATACTTGACTATTCTCTGCTGAGCAGGGAACCGATGGTCAGAAATCTGTCTCAAACCCACCGTTAGGCTCTTGTTTCTTTCCCTACAAGATGACTGCTTGCAGGAGCAGATACATGGAAGAGCACATAGCGGACAGAAGCCATCTGTTTCTTTTCCCTAGAGCCACATCTTTTTAACAGCTTTACTGAGATACAGACTTTCCTGGTGGCTCAGACGGTAAAGAATCTGCCTGCAGTCCAGGAGAGCTGAGTTCAATCCCTGGGTCGGGAAGATCCCCTGGAGAAGGGAATGGCAACCCACTCCAGTATTCTTGCCTAAAGAATTCCATGGATAGAGGAGCCTGGTGGGCTACAATCCATGGGGTCGCAAAGAGTCAGACAAGACTGAGTGACTAACACTTTCGCTTATTCAGATACAGTTCACATATTTAAAATGTACAATTCAGTGGTTTTCAGTCTATTCACAGAGCTGTGCGACCATCACTACAATCAATATTAGAACATTTTCATCACCTCCCAGAGAAACCCCCCTATCTATTAGAAGCCACATGTCATTGCTCCCAACGTCCACCCTTTCCCCCAGGCCTAAGCAATCATTAACTTACTTTCTGTCTCTACAAATTAACCTACGCTGAACATTTCACATGAGAGGAATCATATAACATGAAGTTTTTTGTCTGGTTTCTCCCACTTGGCGTGAGGCCCTCAAGCTTCCTCCGTGTTGTAGCATGGGTCAGTACTTCATTCCTTTTTCTGCTTTTATTTATCTGCTCATTCATTCACTGATGGGTATTCTGGTGATTTCTACTTTGGGACTGTTGTGAATAATCTTCAAGTGAATCTTCAGGTACCAATTCACAATCTCTTTTTTTTTTGCTGCCTTAGTTGCAACATGCGGGAGCTTTAACTGCAGCATGTGAACTTGGAGTTGTGGCATGTGGGATCTAGCTCCCTGACCAGGGATCGAACCCAGGCCCCCTGCACTGGAAGCCCAGAGTCTTAGCCACTGGATCAGCAGGGAAGTCCTTGTAATCCATTCTTGACTCTGCTTCATATCTTGTGACTGCATTGAGAAAGGTCAACTCTCTTTCTTGCTTCCAGAAACTCACTCAAAGTAGAAAGGCCCCAGGGGGATGTTGCCCCCACCATAAGAACAAAAAGAGAAGAATCATTTAGCTGGAGGAGAGGGGATACCTGGGAGCCAGGGACCTCTTCTCGGTAGATTCCTGACAACTTATGTGAGTTCCTGGGCTCTGAGGAGTTTGAAGACGATGTGAGGTTTTACCACCTGCAGAATGGGTACACGATCCCTCCACTTCCTCTCAGCAGCCTCTCATTAAGACGTCTACATCTTGGGAAATTTGAATCCCAAAGTAACACCATAGATAGATAGCCTCTTAAGAATGGTCAGACGGTGACATGTTTGGGAAATTTCTGCCCTCTGAAATATCCTGAATTCCTTAGGTCAACCCATGGATAAGGGTGAACAAGAACAGAGCCTGCATTTTTCAGATTTTCCTCACAGTCCTCACAAGGCATAACGGTCCTTAAGAGGAAGCTGAACCCTCCTCCTTGGGAGTGAGGGGAGGAATCAAGATTGGCTGGAGTGAGTCACCCTTCCTCCCCTGCTGAGAGGTGCCCACCGTGGAACTCTGCCCATCTGTCTGGATTCTTTCCGCACAACCTACTGAGCACCTCCTGTTTGCCAGATGTGCAGATAAAGATATCACATTTATTGGCAAGTGAGGAAACTGAGACTCAGAGTTCCCAAGACAACACAGCAAGTGACACCGTAAAAATCTTTTTACTTAATTTTTAATGGAAGGATAATCAATTTACAGTGTTGTGTTGGTTTCTGCTATACATCAACCTGAATCAGCCGTAGGCATTCATTTGTGCCCTCTCTCTTGAACCTCCCTCCCACTTCCCACCCCCTCCCACCCCTTTAGGTTGTTACAGAGCCTTGTTTGAGTTCCTGGAGTCATACCACAAATTCCCACTGGCTCTCTATTTGACAAACGGTAGCATATATGTTGGGGTTTCCCTCATGGCTCAGTTGGTAAAGAATCTGCCTGCAATGCAGGAGACCCCGGTTTGATTCCTGGGTTGGGAAGATCCCCTGCAGAAGGGATAGGCTACCCACTCCAGTATTCTTGGGCTTCCCTTATGGCTCAGCTGGTAAAGACTCTGCCTGCAATGTGGGAGACCTGGGTTCGATCTCTGGGTTGGGAAGATCCCCTGCAGAAGGGATATGTTTCCATGCTACTCTCTCCATTCATCCCACCGTCTCCTTCCTCCTCCCCACCCCTGTCCATAAGTCTGCTCTTGATGTCTTGCAGCAGAAATTTTAACCTAAGCAGGCTAACTACAGAGAAGCCATTAGAGAAACTTCCACAATGGTTAAAATAATCTCCTACTCTCAAGGAGATTATCATATAGTGAGGAGAAGAGTAAATAAAAACTCAGCAGGCAGATTGGTATTAGAGGTTGAGTAACACAGAGAAATCCTGGGGGTAAAACCAAGGAGACTTGAACCAGTGGTGGGAGGAGGGGAACACAAGGTGGTCAAGGAAGTTCCCCCCAAGATACCAAGGTGTGAATAAAAAGGAAGAATCTACCAGGGAAAGGAGGGGAAGAAGGGTTTCCTTGCAGAGAGACAGGAGCAGGTATGAAGGCTCCAAAGTGGCAGAGAGCTGTAAGAAGTCTGTGGATGACCGATGCCTGGAGCAGAGGGTATGAGCAGCCATCCAGAGTGTGAGTGATGGGCAGGGGTCAATAAAAAGGGACCTTCCTATCACACTGAAAGTTGGATTTTATTCTGAAACTTACGGAGAACGATTGGAGGATGTTTAAACTGATGAATGTTAAAACTCGATCAGGTTCGCTTGAGCAACACTGGGGAACACGGACTGGAAGTGGGGACAGGCGGAAGCTGAAAATACAAACCTCTTCCAAAGCGGCTGGAGCCTTGTAGAGTGTTCTCCAGGGAAATCACACTGCCGTCGCAGTGGTGTGGTCCACGGGGTCTTCCTGGGTCGGCCCCTGTTGTCCTCTTCTTGTCCTTGCCTCATTGGCGTAGACTGCGGTATGAAGAGCCTAAGAAAACTTGCTTTATAGGTAACATTCCTGACTTCTCATGGGTCTGCAATATTTTCATTGTGCCCTTAGTCATTTTTCCTTCCTTCTCCTTTCTTTCTTTTTTATTTGGCTGTATTGGGTCTTAGTTGCAGCACGTAGGATTTTTAGCTGCAGCTTGCAAACCGTTGGTTGCGGCATGTGGGATCTAGATCCCTGACCAGGAATGGAACCCAGGACCCTGCATCAGGAGTGAGGAGTCTTAGCCACTGGACCCCCAGGGAAGTCCCTGCACCCTCACTCTAGACAGAGAGAACTCCCCTCAGAACCCCAGGCGTTGCTCCATTGTCTCGTGGTGACCGCAGTCTGCTTCTCTTTCCTTGGACCTCACATTTGAAAGAGTGAGCCCCTGCGATTCTCCGCAGCATCACACTCCAGCCCCACTGGCTTTCTCATCATTCCTTGCATGTATCAAATTTTACCTACCGACTTGTTTCTTCTTCCTGGAAATTTCTTCCCCAACTCTGCTCATGGCTGGCATCCTTTCATTTATCAGATTTGAGCTCAAATCTGCCAGTTTTGAAGGGTCTTCCCTTACTAACTTAGCTAAACTAGCAAATATGAGCTGTGCAAAAAAAAGATTCATCCAATTAATCTTAAATGATTCATTAATTGGTTCATTTTAACTAGGATTCTGTGAGAATTGTTCAGAAAGGAGTTAGTGTTTGGGTTAGGCCAAATTTGCAATCTAATTCATTTTCAATGGGCTATGCATATGGAAAAAAATGAATCTCAAATTCCTACCTTATATAATACAGAAAAATTTATTCATATGACTTAACAAATCTAAATGTAAAAGAAATACTGGTAAATATTTTAGAATAAAACATAAAATGCCACTGGTAATTTGACAGATACTGTATTGAATCTATAGATTGCCTTGGGTTAGTTTAGTTTACTCAGTCATGTCTGACTCTTTGCGACTTCATGGACTACAGCACACCAGGCTTCCCTGTCCATCACCACCAACTCCTGGAGCTTGCTCAGACTCATGTCCATCGAGTCGGTGATGCCATCCAACCATCTCATCCTCTGTCGTCCCCTTCTCCTCCTGCCTTCAATGTTTCCCAGCATCAGGGTCTTTTCCAGTGAGTTGGTTCTTTGCATCAGGTGGCCAAAGCATCGAAGTTTCAGCTTCAGCATCAGTCCTTCCAATGAATATTCAGGACTGATCTCCTTTAGGATGGACTGGTTTGATCTCCTTGAAGTCCAAGGGACTCTCAAGAGTCTTCTCCAACACCACAGTTCAAAGGCATCAATTCTTCAGCGCTCAGCTTTCTTTATGGTCCAACTCTCACATCCATACATCTGTTTATGTCATCTTCAATTTCTTTCATCAGAGTCTTACAGTTTTCAGACCATTAACTTTTTAAGGGCATCGTTTTGCCAAAGAAACCTCAAACCTGTCCTACAATGGTCTGTGAGAATGATTTCCAGGCCCCCAAATTCACATCATAGGAAGAGGGGGCTGCTAAAACAGCGCAGAACCCCAAAGGGGCGTCCTCATGATGCACACATCATATGGTCCATGAAGGACAATTCACAGAAGAAACTCTTCCAAAGTGACAAGCAGGAGCCACAGAGGGCAAAGGGCAAAGGGGAGCCTTTCACAGGCCAGAACTGGGGCAGATACATACTTGCTGCCAGGGCAGGACGTCCATGTGATTTCTGCGCAATATGACATGGGTTATGTAAGGACAGTGACCGTTGAGAGTTGTTTCTTGTTCTTTTCTTTTCCAAATGAGACTTTTTACTGTGATTACTCTGTTCTCCCTCCATTACAGTTTACGGAGTGCATAACAGTGGTTAAATATACCACTTAGTCTCACTGGACCACATAGGACCAAAAGAGCTCCATTTGTGAGGTTCTGTTCCAGAGAACCAGACTGGGTGAAACTGTGGCTCATCCCTTTAGGAAAAGAGGTTGTTCTTGTGTTTATGTAGAGAGTGGGTATTTTTGAAGATATATTTATGGGGACATAGGTGAGTGTGGCTATTGAGTAGTGAAAGGGCGTGGACTGTGCTAGATTGAAACTGTTTTTGCAACTCAGCATCCACTCACTTTACTTCTGATAAAATAACTCCTTCAAATGTGGTTTGGTTGACATCATGATCCTGCCATCCACATCCAGGGATGGGCCTTGATCCTCTTCAGCCGATCGGTGTGTCTTATCCCCTGGCTATGGAAAGAGAAAAGACCAGATGCTGGAAAAGACTGAGATGGAAGGAGAAGGGGCCGACAGGATGAGATGGTTGGATGGCATCACCGACTCAGTGGACATGACTTTGAGCAAACTCTGGAAGATAGTGAAGGGCAGGGAAGCCTGGCGTGCTGCAGTCCATGGGGTCAAAAAGAGTCAGACACAACTTAGTGACAGAAAGACAACATAAAGAGAGCCAATGAAATTTGATCTGTGTGCAGAGTTTGGAAAGAGAAGAGCCTCTCACTTCTTCTCCACCTCTCTTCAACGGAAGTTAGTGGACAAAGGACCTCCCTTCCTCTGGATGACATCCTGTTAAGATGTGAGGTTTGTGGTCCCTGCAGGGATGGGAAAGAGCTGGCCCTTGGTGACATTCCTTGAAAGTAATCATCACCTGAATCAGTCCTATCTCAGCACTTTTCAGCTGCAGAAGTTGTAATAGCTCCAAGTGGTTTGAGCCAGTTTGAGACTGGTTCTCTGTCCCTTGCAGCATAAGAAATTCTACCAGGGACACTGTTAGGATTTGATGCTTCTGTGTGTTTTCTTTTAATATTTATTTATTTGGCTGTGTTGAGTCTTAGTTGCAGCGTGCAAGGTTTTCGTTGCATCACACAGGATCTTTCGTCATGGCTCACAGACTCTCTAGTTGCGGCCTGTGGGCTTAGTTTCTCTGAGGAATGTGGGATCTTAGTTCCCGACCAGGGATTGAACCTGCGTCCCCTGCCTTGCGAGGAAGATTCCTAACCACTGGACCACCAGGGAAGTCCAGCTTTTACCTTTTAAAAATAAAACCTGTTATTTATCAAGAGCTTTGTGGTTTAAAGGCATTTGCATAGACTTATGTCTTGACCTTGTCACCTCCCCTGTAGGGCAGGCAGAGCTTACAGTATCAGCCTTTCTTTTCTTTCTTTCTTTTTTTTTTTTCAACTAGATGAGGAAACCGGGATGAGATTCCACTTTGCCCAAAGACACCCAACCAGAAATGAGAGGAGCTGGAGCTTGGACCCAGGTCTGACCCCAGGAAAGAGTCTCCCCTGGAGGGGTTGCTCAGAAACCACCCTAAACACAGCAAGTAGAACAAGTAAGTAAGCTCCCAACCCACCTGATTTCCTTTTCACCAAAAATTCTCTATAGCAGAGCCTGGATGCCGGTTCCGAGCCCCAGCACACTTGCTTCTGCAGGAGGGGAAATGACTCCGTTTGAGATATCTCTGGTGCAGTCAAGCGAGAGGTCATTTTCCCTTGTGGTTTCATTGATTTTATGACAAGGGAGTCTGTGATCTTAGTTGGAAATATTTCTGCTTCAAGGAGAGAGACTCGGGGGGGATCGGTCCTGTCTGTAGGCCAGTGACTCCCAGGGACCTTCTTAATTTAGGGATTCCTCTTCCTCTGCCCACCCCCCACCTTCTCTGTCCATCTTCCTTTACACAGGGCAGGGCTGCGTGGGTGATGTATTTATGAGACTGGAGCTCCAGGGCCCACGTGGAGGAGTAAATTACAAGTGAGTGCACCTCCAGGATGGGGCAGCCTCCCTTGCCCTGGCGGTACTTCAAAGCTTCCTGAAAATTCCCCCAAGAACAGTCAGTCTCAGAAGGGCCTCCCTGCAATCCTCTAATGGTTCTGTCGGACACCTGCGCAAGGATTCTCCGCTATCTGCAAGCTTCCACCCATCAGTTTCCATGTTATTTGGGCATTTAGCCACATCCCTTGGCAGAAGGAGGCTCTGCAACACAGCGAGGCTGAGGCTGTAGCCTGCAGAAGTCTGTCTGGGATTCCATCTATCCTTCCACAAAGGGCCAGGAGTGTGTCTTGTCTGTCTTTGAACTCTCATCTCTAGCACAAATTACGGCACTAGCTAGGACTCATGGAGAAGGAAATGGCAACCCACTCCAGTGTTCTTGCCTGGAGAATCCCAGGGCCGGGGGAGCCTGGTGGGCTGTCGTCTCTGGGGTCGCACAGAGTCAGACACGACTGAAGCAACTTAGCAGCAGCAGCGTAGCAGCAGCAGCTGGGACTCAATACCTTTCTACGGAAAGAGTGGACTATTTTGCTATCCTGGTCTTTGTGCCAGATTTAATGAAAGTCCATTTTGAATTTCCAACTCCTTGAGACTGCAGAGAACAAAGAATTCAAGATTCTGACACTTTGGATAGTGTCCAAACTGGCTCCTCAGTAACTTCCAGACATCAAAATAAACACTTTACCTTAGTGAAATTGCTTACAATTTACAAAGCCCTTTTCTTGTAGCCTGCCATTAATTAATCTCTGCAACAACCCACGAAGCTGGCATAACAGCGTTCTCCCCAGAGATGAGGAAACTGAGACGCAGAGAGATTGGGTAATTTCTCAGCTGGTAAGTGATAAAGTCAGGACTCAGACCCAGGTCTTTTCATTCTGAGCCCAGTGTTCATTCCACTCCATCATAACAAGGGCTGTATTTCTGCCCCTGCCTTCTGAGGGGCCCTGAAGGAGCTCCTGGAGAAGGAGGAAGATGAAATCAAGATGAGAAGTCTCTGACTTTGCCTGGGGCAATGCAGAAAGAGGATGACGGCTGTCTCCACGCTTTTCCCATTTCCTGAGCACCTAGTACACCAGCCTCCCTGCCACACGTATACCTGCTTCCAGGGGAAGATATATAGGGAGCTGATGCTCTAAGCCCCTCCCTTGTGCAGACCCCTCTAATGGTCCTGGGTAACAGGTGCCATCAATTCATTACAAAAGACGCTTTGAAGTACCCTGAGCACCTCTAATAAGAGACACCTGATAGAAGTTTTCCACATTTGACAACAACCCTGAAGAAGTGCCTAACATTACAAATAATGAATTGTAAGGCTGAATCAAAGACTGATTTATCTTTCTCTCCTGACTATGGAAAACATTGCAAAATCTTTGTCATGTTGAGACGTGGTCAAAAAATATGCAGTCAAAATGTAGGAAAGATGATATTTTAAAGAGGTAATGATTAGGTAATTGAATTTTTTAATTATCATTTTTCTAGGTTTTGTGATAGTTGTAGTATTTATCAGCTTTGAAAACATGTTATTTTTTTTGATCGTTTCTAATTCTAAATAAATGTTCATTTTACACCTAACATCTAATTGTAACTTTGCCTTCTCCTTTCTTAAAGAGGGCCATGTCAATTTATAAGAGCATAGTACCCTGTACAATTTGGATCTGTCCCTCGGTAGGTCATCTCATTCAATTATTATAGTAAGTCAATGAGAGAATTACTATTATCTTCATTTTATAAATGAAGACACTAAGGTTTAGAGATGATCATTTTGCTCCAAATCCCACAAACTGAAAAGAAGCAACACCTTGGATCGACCTCAAATTTGACTTGAAATCTGTGCTTTTCCTTCTATGTAATTACCAAAACTAACTTTTGTGGAAATTCATCCATGGTCCTTTAATGTTTAGGGAAATAGTGATTTTTAACTATGTACACAAATCCTTTGAAATTCTTTCCTCCCTATTTCCCCCTCCCCTTGAGTGAGGCTGGACTTGATGGCTTTCTTTTAGCAAATAAATGTGGAGGAAATGATGGTGCATGATTAGGTCTTTAACAAATTTATTTATTTATTTACTTTTGACTGCTCTGGGTCTTTGCTGTTATGCGGGCTTTCCTCCAGTTTCTGTGAGCAGGGGCTACTCTCTAGTTGCGATGTGCAGGCTTCTCATTTCGGTGGCTTCTCTTGTTGCAGAGCCTGGAGCGCACGAGCTTCAGTAGTTGCGGTTCTCGGGCTCTAGAACACAGAATTAATAATTGTGGGGCACGTGTTTAGCTGCTCTGCAGCACGTGGGATCTTCCCGGATCAGGGACTGAACCCATGTCTCTTGCATTGGCAGGTGGATTCTTTACCACTGAGCCACCAGGAAAGCCCATGATTGGGTCTTAATAGGCACTGTGGGGACTTCCCTGGTGGCCCAGCGGTTCAGAATCTGCCTTGCAATGCAGGGGGTGCAGGTTTTGATGCCTGGTCAGTGAATTAAGATCCTGCAAGCCATGGGGCAACTAAACCTGCTTGTTGTAACTAAGACCCATCAAAGCCAAATAAGTAAATAAATATTTTTTACAAGGCGGTGGGGGGGCGGGGCGTGGGCATTGCATGTCTTCCCTCTTGCTTTCTGTCTCTTGGGTCACTGACTTTGGGGGAAGCTCTCATCTCATGAAGACACCCGGGCAGCCCCTTGAAGAGGTGCTATGGTGAGGAACTGAGGTCTCCAGCCAACAGCCGTGTGATGAGCCATCTTGAAAGCAGACCCTCCAGCCGCAGTCAAGCCTTCAGATGATGCAGCCCCACCAACATCTCGACTGCAGTTCCACAAGAGACCCTGACTCATGGAAGGAGCCCTGTGGCCTCAGGAGTCCAACCTCAGAGCCAAACACCCCCAGTCAGGATGGGTCCTCACTCTCCCCCGTGATGTGCAGAGACAAATCTCGCTCTGGAAGCAGTGTGCCAGTTCCGTCAGGCCTGAGGATGCCAGAGAAACAGCAAGAGACACTTGGTCTGAGGGAAAGAGACGCCCACAGAGGCTTGGGGCAGCCACTCCGTGCGTCCCGAGGGGAACCGCTGTGCCTGGGTTCCTCTTGCTTGTGGACAAACCCCAGGGCTCTGCACAGACAGACAGACTGGATGGTGACTTGGAGACATGGAAACTGCCCTGCGCTGTGGCTGGGGTTCATCGAGGGGTCGAGAGTCTGACCAAAAGTGAGGGACTTGACAGGAAGAAGTCCAAGGCGAGGGTCTGCAGCTTGTCTGGCAGCCCTCATATGACATGGTCTTCTGTCTGAATCCCATCTCCTCATCATCGAGGCAGGCAGGCTGTATCCCCCTTTGCGGGGTCTGTAGGGCCAGGCTTACCGATAGTCAACAGAGTGGAAAGTGCCCCCAGGGGACCAGTTTTGATTTTCCTCCCTGAGGTGAGCTCTTCTGGTTTGAAATGAGTAAATTTCCTTGCTCATTAACAAAAACAACAACAACAACAACAACAACAAAACTACAGACACTTCCTTGGGCTGACAAGTCTACCTGGTTTGTCTTTGGCATTTATGGATTATCTGGGACATTTAGAGAATTTCTGTTTGCCTGGAACTGAGAGGGTTTCCCAGGATATGAGGCTTTCATTGTTAAAAAAGCGTACAATCTGGGAAAATAGGACAGACAGTCACTTATTGGCCTTTAGATAAGTGGGAAGTCAGGTAAATACAGATAGGGGGTTTTTTTAATAAAAAATTAATGATAATATTTATCACTCACCTTCAGGGGAACATATCTTAACAAGAAATAAAACCCTTGATACTGAATTTCTTCAGAAAAGTCCAGTGCTCTTGCGGGGAAGGACAAAGTTCTATTTCCTAGACTTGACCTCTTTGCCTTAAAGTTAGTTTCTGTTAGCAGCACTTGCAAACAATAACTCACCTGAAGAACTGGGCTTTTTCTAGAAAGACAAGGTGAAAGGTAGGTTGTTCTGTGAGTCAACATATCTGCAAGGAAGCAAGCAAATTTAATTTAAATGCTAGCCAGGCTCTCAGAGGGACACCTGATTCTTCACAGGCTTGCATTTATCTTGAATGTGATTATCAGGCTACAAAATTCATTGTGCAAGAAAAATAACTGTTTCAAATTAAAACATTTAACTTCATATCCTTAGGAGTATTAGGAGTCTCCATTGTATCATGATGGTTGGAACTTGATCTTAGCCAATACCAGAGTCCTCATCTTTTCTCCAAGGTTGTGTCTAAGCTCAGGGTGGTGTTGGGGTTGAGGAGGTATAAGGTGCAGGGCAAGGATAGAGGCAAGGGCCTCTATTACTCAGAGCAAATCCTCCTGAGCCCATGTGCTGCACCAGACACTCAGTGCTTCAGAGGCATTCTTTCTCTTTGTCTCAGATCAGTATTGATCTGCACTATTTTTATCCCCATTTTACAGGTGAGACACAGAGAAGGGAAGAGACTTATGCAAGGATGACAGGGAGTAAAAGGCAGAGCTGAGGTATGACACCCAACAGCCTGATTCTAGAGGCAGCCGTCCAGGGTCCTTCATTTAATGAACGTTTGTGGATTGTTGTTACCTTGGGATGGAGCAATGAGCAAAGCAGACAGAGCCCCCTGGCCCGGAGGTGCCCCCATCCTGGCCTCTATACTCCATCGCCTCTCTTCAGCAGCCACAAGACATCCACTCCTCACTTGGTCCTGGGGCAGCATTTTCTCTGGTTCCCACTCTCGAAGGCTCTGTGTCCAGTGACCCTCTTATTCCTTCCATCCTTCTCCTAGGAAGACAGACATTCATTCTGCTCTGTGCACCGTGCTGGCCACAGTGGTCAGCTTTTGCAGAGCTAAGAGCCCATCTCCTTCCAACTGCCCTCAAGCACAGGGCACCCTTGCTCTTGCCACATCAGGGCCCAGGGAGAGGTCTGATCCCCGGGACCCACCGCACGTCTGGCTCAGGTGGGTGCAGGGGCTAGTGCTCGACTTCCCAGAGCATCCATGCTTGCCTCTTTCCTCTTCTCACTCCCCTTCTCAGTGGACAGGAAACTGGCTGTAATTTACCCAGGTTATTCCATGTTCCATGTGACTTGACAGCTACAGATTTTCAGTTTCAAAACCCTAAAGGTTTCTCTGCTCACTGCAGAAAATCCCTTCCTCCAGCTGGACGTGTGTGGCTGATCCCAAGTGGCAGAAAAGTCAAGTAAGGAATAACCACAGTGGCTGCCCTGGTAGCTCAGATGGTAAAGAATCTGTGTGCAATGCAGGAGATGTGGGTTTGACCCCTGGGTCAGGAAGATCCCCTGGAGAAGGCAATGGCAATCCACTCCAGTATTCTTGCCTGGGAAATCCCATGGACAGAGGAGCCTGGCATGCTACAGTCCATGGGGTCGAAAAGAGTCAGACACGACGGAGCAACACTTTCACTTTCAGGGAGAAAAAACCAGCTGTTTGCAGTGCAGGATGACGGCCTATCCTCGTCTTGACATCTCAGGCCCTGTAAATAAGCACCATTTGGGACTTCCCTGGAGCTCCAGTGGTTAGGACTTCACCTTCCAATGCTGGGGTTGTGGGTTCCATCCTGGGTCAGGCAGCTAAGATTCCGCATGACTCACAGCCAAAAAACCAACACAAAAAACAGAAGCAATATTGCAGCTGATTCAATAAAGGCTTTAAAAATGATCCATATCAAAGAAATCTTTTTAAAAAATAAGCTCTATTCATGCATTATTAACGCTCACAATACCTCTTCAGCATACACCCTTCTTTGTGCCTCCGTTTACTCACTTGTAAAGTAGGAAAAAAAATAATACTCACCTCAGAGTTTGTTGGGAAGATTAAAATGAGTTAAGTTTCAAGTGCTCAGAACAGTTCCTGGCAAAGAGCTGCTGTGAGCTGTCAGCTGCTGTCATTGTGATAATTTCCTGTCATATCTGTCTTTCCCTTTACATATATGCCAGGGTAAAGGACCATGTTTTAAAAGTCTATTTCTGTATCCTCAGCACATGCCATGGTCTGGCATGTAGTAGTTATTCAATACATGTTGAATTTTAATTGAATGAACAAACCCTGTTATATTTCTCTCTCTTAATGTTAAAAAATCATATTTGATGCAGTAAAGTCGGTAACTTCTCCCCGAAATCCCTCCTCTCCCATTCCTTAAAGAAGATGACATTCCTTAGAATGTCAGAGCTGGGAGGTCATGTGTGAAGTATTAGTCACTCAGTCCTGTCTGACTCTTAGGGCTCCCATGGGCCATAGCCCACCAGGCTCCTCTGTCCATGGGATTCTCTAGGCAAGAACACTGGAGTGGGTTGGCATACCCTCCTCCAGGGGATCTTCCTGACCCAGGGATCGAACCTGGGTCTCCTGCATTTCAGGCAGATTCTTTACTGAATCTGAGCCACCTGTAGCTTAACCTTAACTTACAAAGACAAGTCATGAGCCCCTGGAAGGGGAAGTGAGGCGCCTGTGGTTACCTGGTTATAATGCAGTGAAGGAAGAATCGCCAACCAGGGAGACTGCGGCAGGGGCTTCTCACTTTCTTTGCACAGCTCTTCGATGAGAAAACAAAGCTTATCCCTTCCTGGTACTCGTCACTCACTGACGCCACTGCAGGAATACTTCACAAATAGGCTCTGGGGTGGGAAGAGTACAGACCGCACGATGTTAAAGAGATCAGGGTTCAGACCCCCGTTCCACCACTCACTGGTTGTGTGCTCTTGGATAAATGAAGCCCCACTTTCCTTGTTTATAAACTGTGGACAATAAGCCAGAGTCTGCAGGAGTTTTGTGAGGACGAGAGGAAGGGACGTGTGAGTGCTTCTAGCAGAGCAGACATGCTTGTCTCCTCCTCTCCTCCCCTACCACCACCACCTGCTCTGGTAGCAAAGCAGAGAAGTGGAAGACAGGACCCTTTTCCTCCAGGAGAACACAATCCAAGATCATCGAACATCTTTCTGAGAAGGAAAAAGCTTGAGCGAAGATGAGCTGAAGGGCAGAGTCACTGGAGAGGCAACATGAACTGGGGAAGTTTCATGGAAGAGGCAGTCCTGGTTTTAAAGGAGAGAAAGCAGACAGATCACAAGCGTGGATGGAGCACGAAGCTTTTCCAAAGGGCTTTGCAGAGAGATACTCCCTCCCCCGACGAAGTAGCCACCCTCCCTCTCTACCCCTCTCTCCCAGCTTGGCTTCTGCGCAGCACTTACACCGCTCACTCACACTTGTCTTTCTATAATTGTATCCCCAAACGAGGGGCTTCCCTGGTGGCTCAGATGGTAAAGAATCTGCCTGCAATGCAGGAGAGCTGGGTTCCATCTCTGGATCGGGAAGATCCCCTGGAGGAGGGCAAGGCAACCAATTCCAGTATTCTTGCCTGGAGGATCCCATGGACAAGGGAACCTGGTGGGCTGCAGTCCATAGGGTTGCACAGTCAGACACGACTGACCGACTTAGCACAGCACGGCACAGCATCCCCAAGGAGAACATGAGAGACTCTCTGTTTCACGTTTAGGGCTATTGCTCCCCTTCCTAGAACAATGTCTGGCACAGAACAGTTGTCCAAAGAAAACATTCTTGGAACCAATAAGGAGTGACAAGGTACAAAGGTAGAGACTGGGTTATCCTGGCAAGGAAGGGATGGTCGAACTGAGCAGAGGGTCTATGTTTAAAATATTGAGGAATACAGCAGACAGGGCTAAGGTGCAAAGGCTGAGATTTGATTCTTTTCAGCGACAGAGAGAAAGGCTCAGCAGTGAAGCTGGTGGAGTGGCTTCCCTCTCCAGAAGGCCCACATTCCTGACCTTTGGCCAGTCCCTTTCACTCCCATACCAGCCGGTGAGGCTCGAGAGATAACCTCCAGCCACCCAAGACCCTGGGTGCCTTTAGGTCAGCCCTTTACATGGGGATCATCTGTGGTCACAAGTCATTCTCAACTGTGTTTAACTCTGGCGAGTGTTGGTCCAAGGAGAGCAAAGCATTAGCAAAAAAAAAAAACACACACACTCAGAACCCACAAAAGAACACGGTTGAATCACCAAGCATCTTGTTTGTCTTAGAGGTTGAGGTAACCTCTAGGAGTCTTACACCCATAAAACTGTCCGCAGTATTGAAAACATGCTGTAGAAAAACTCCCTGGTGACCAGGAATGTCCCTTCCAACGTGGAATGGAACTGGAAACTTTCTGAAAAACCTGAAGGACCGCGGGTTGCCCAGTGTTGCTGCTGTCCGGTAGGGGGCGCCGTTGGTACAAATTGTGTCGTTGACTCATTGATTCCATTATTCTCCTGACCGTCTGGCTGTGTTTACAGCTTTGCACAGACACTTGGCCCTGGTTTTTTTTTTTTTTTTTTAACACTGAATAGGGGACAGGTGTGCCAGGAGAAAAAAGTGGCTTGTTCCAATACTTCGAAGGAAAATGCTTTCCTGCTTGGCACCTTAATGACCCTAACTAGTTTTCTTCCTACAAAAACTTTTTCACGGCTTTCTAGTCCTCATCATATCAGACTGGCTTTTCTCCTAAAGAGATTATTTTATGTAGTTAATCCCAAGGGTCAAGGTTTGGTGTCCCCAGAATCCCTGAATTAGAGGAATGTCGAGCTGTCGATCTGGGGGAACCCAAAGTCCCATCCACCAGCTTGAAGAAAACCTAGACAACATAGGGTCAAGCCCAAGAGATGAACTTACCAGGGCAGCGAGGGTGATTATTTTGGAAAACTGCTCCTGGGTCCTCCTGTAAGCAATGCACAGTCATTTGAAGAAGGGAGCTGCACCCTAGAAATCCCAAAGAGGGGGTTGATGAGAGCTTCCCAATGCTGGTTACCGTGTGGATGCTTCCCTGGGGGCTCAATAAAGAAAGAATCCACCTGCAATGCAGGAGACCAGGTTCCATCCCTGGGTCAGAAGATCCCCTGGAGAAGATGGCTACCCACTCCAGTATTCTGGCCTGGAGAATTCCACGGACAGAGGAGCCTGGCGGGCTACAGTCCATGCGGTCACAAAATGTTGGGCAAGACTGAGTGACTAACACTTCACTTTTTTTTTAACCCCCTTAGGCACAGGATGGTAGATTTGCATCTCTGGAAGCTTCGAGCTCACAGAATAAGGGATGAATAAAGGATGCCCTCCTGAATGCTAATCCTTCACCGCTTTCTAAGCAGCAAGCCTCCAAGGCTGACTCAGCTTCCCCAGATCCTGCTTGGGCCACCTTGGGATGCCCAAGTCAGTATATGGGTCAGGAAAGCACCAGGACTCCTGGGAACATGCAGATACGCTGATCTTTTCTGGAGTCTTGGACCTTCCCTGTCCCCAACAAACCTGCCTCTGGTTCTTCTAGCAAAGGAGGGCAGTGAATCCCCCCAAAGTTCCAGGGCTCCTCATGGCTCAAGGACTCTGAGATCGGGCATCCAGTCTGACTTGGTGTCTCAGGACGGCCAGGAAGTCCCTTCTGGCCCCTCAACTCCCTCACACACACACACACACCACACACACACACAACTCCAGCGGATGGAGGTACCAGAGAAAGGCTGGGAAACAATGGTGGCTTTCACCCAGAACCAGCTGAGAGGGGACGACCGTGGCAGGGTCTGCAGCCCCGAAGCAGGGTGCCGTCCTGTGACTCTGAGCTCAAAAATGTGTGAAATTTCTTTTTGCTGGGTATTCTACATCAAGCGGAACCTGTTCTCAGAGAAACATTCCATTTCACAGACCCTAATGGCTTTCCTCTGTGCCGATGCATTAATGAGGCTCCGGCTCGTTCTAATCAGAAGGAAGCCATGCAGATAATTGCCTGAATTTTTAATTCAGGGTTATGATAGGGGAATCAAAGTCACACTGCAGTTGCTGAGGCTGCCTCTGGTTCCAGGCCATTGACTTTTGCAATTTTCTTTGATTCCCCCTCTCCGTCTCTTTCTCCCCCACCCCCAGCTCTCTGCTTCTCCCTCTGTCTCTGGGACTTGGTGGAGACTACAGTTTCAGGTATGGGCGGGCTTGGAGTAATGGAGCAGCCTTGAGGTCTCTACACAGTCTTTCTTCTTCCTCCTCCTCTTTTAAACCCTCTCTTTCCCCACCCCACCCCCACACACACCATAAAAGTGTGCATACAGCCTGCACCTGTCACCCCAGAGCTGGTTCTGGGAGAGTGCTCCTCACTGGCCTTCCCACTCAGGGTCTTCATGCCCGTAGGCAGAGACAGGAAATTTGCCCCAGGAGAGGATCTCCCTTGGCAATTGACTTCTCATTTCACCCCAGTTCTTTGGAACAATGGAGAGAAATGGAAAGGCCAAGGGAAAATAAACCAGGTGACCAGGGCAGCTCAGTGACCTGCTCTAGAGGATGCGGGGCCTAGAGCAGGTGGGAAGCTGGAGGGATCTAAGCCTAGGTCTTCCTAAATTAACTCACACCACAATCCCCACACACTGGAAATTCTAAAGAACTTACAGGTCTCTGAGAGCTTACAGGCGGTAAGAGGTGCAGAAAGAGGTGCAGGCAAACTGGTTAGATTATTTGCCACGCACCAGCAAGGACCCAGAGGTTGGTACAGAAGGAGGCTCCCTGACGTTGGGCAGTCTTCCCACTGTATCCAGGACCTTGGAGTGAAAGAGAATTTGCTAGGGTGAGAGTCAGTCTTTCTGGCTCAACCCCAACCAGGCAAGCTGGCTTTTCCAGGAGAGTGACTGTTCCTGCAAGGAATGTGTCTTCTCCCAGCATCCTCCAGGGCTGGCTCTACTACCACAGTATCAGCAGATGTTTGCACGGGAAGCCAGCAGTCAGCAGAATGACCCCATCCCTTCCAGATGGGGCTGCTGAATCCCTGGTCACCAGTCATATGGTCTAACAGGAGACTTTATTTCCACATCTCTGGTTCTATACAGGTTCAGGATTCTTACTTTCAAAAATAGAGAAAAGATGTTTGCACCATGACTGAGCATTTTCTAGGTACCAAGGCTCCTTTACCATCATTCCATTTAATTGTAACAAGTGCCTCATGAAGAAGAGATGACCACCTCTACCTTACAGATCAGGAAAACCAGGTTCACCAGAAAGAAACAGAAATTTTGCCGCCTCCTGTATCTCCCTTTCCATTGGAACGTTTCTCCAATGGAATCCAGAAGTTCCCCTATAGTTGTGTTCTCAGGGCTTGGTGATGCCACCAAAGGCAGTCTTCCCAACTGCTGGCTTCCAGAAATTGTAAGGAGCAGTTAGCTTTATCATGCTGGTGGAATTTGCCCTCATCGGGGCTTTTGTCTCCTCAATAAAAAGTGTCACCTCATGCTTGAGACCCGGGTTTGACTCCTAGTTTGGAAAGATCCCCTGGAGAAGGGAATCGCAACCCTCTCCAGTAGTCTTGCCTGGAGAATTCCAAGGATGGAGGAGCCTGGCGGATTATAGTCCACGGGGGTCGCAAAGAGTCAGACCCTACTGAGTAGCTAACCCTTTCGCTTTCGTGCTTGAAGAGCACCCCTCTCCCTAATGTGCCCAAGCAATCCTCAATACGCTCTGCTGTCACCTAAACACTAACCGGGAAAGGGGAGAAGACTCAACTCCTTAGCAACATTCCATCCATTTAGACCAGTGGACCTCATCTTGGCTCTGTAATATATGAAGGTAGCACAGAATATCCTAAGAAATATTTGTGAACTTCTGTTGAACTTTTTATGCAAAATCACTCTCCATTTCTTTTAATTAAAAAAAAAAGTCATGGCTTTGGAACACCTTTATGCAGAATTCAGTTCAGTTCAGTCGCTCAGTCGTGTCCGACTCTTTGCGACCCCATGAATCGCAGCACGCCAGGCCTCCCTGTCCATCACCAACTCCCAGAGTTCACTCAGACACGTCCATCGAGTCAGTGATGCCATCCAGCCATCTCATCCTCGGTCGTCCCCTTCTCCTCCTGCCCCCAATCCCTCCCAGCATCAGGGTCTTTTCCAATGAGTCAACTCTTTGCATGAGGTAGCCAAAGTACTGGAGTTTCAGCTTCAGCATCATTCTTTCCAAAGAATTAGGGTCTCATCTATTCAGGAATAGTTTGACCCAGGAATCAAAGTGGGGTCTCCTGCATTGGATTCTTTACCAACTGAGCTCTCAGGGAAGCCCATCACCTATTCAGCCAGTCAGCAAACAATGAGCACCTACTATGTGCCAGGCTCTGCCAAACGCCGAGGATACTAAGTTAAAAGACTCAGTCCTGCCCTCTAGGAGGTCTCAGTTTATTGGGGTAGATGGATGTGTAAAGACTTACTGTGCAGGGTAAGGGCTGCAGCAGAGGCAAGCACGATATGTTATGAATATTGACAGGGATTCTGAAATCAAGTTAACAAGATGATGAGTAAACTCCAACAAAATGGAGAGGAACAGCAAAAACGCTTATTCCTGAACCCAGAGTCTAGACCTATTCAGAGACAAAAGACCCCAGTCTAAACTTGGTTCCTGGGACTTCCCTGGTGGTCCAGTGGATAAGACTCCATGCTCCCAAAGCAGGGGATCAAGGTTCACTCCCTGGTCAGGGAGTTAAGATCCCACATGCTGCAGCTAAACCCTTGTGCTGCAGCCGTTGAGCCGATGCCTTCTGGAGCCCACGTGCCACAACTTGAGAAGCCCGCCTGCCAACGATTGTAGAAGCCTGTGCACCGCAACGAAGATCCAGTGCAGCCAAAGGTATGAAAAATAAAAGAAACTTGAGTCCCTTCTCATCTCAAGAGCCATCTTTCTCTTAGCTCCCTGGAGACCCAGACTGCTCCCCAGGTCCTGTGCATTCCAGCTCCAGCCCTGTGAACTTGGCGTTAATGATTAAACTGGGCATCGGTGCCATGGCTTCCTTGGGGTGAGCTGGACTGCTCAGCTCTGGAAACTGCCAAGTTCCTGGCTCTGCTCCAGCCCAGGATAAGCCAGAGACACAGCCAGCCCCCACACCCAGAGGCAGCTCTTTTTCCAAGTCGGCTGGAATCTCAACGATATGCAGTCATGGAACCTTCTGCTGCACACCTAAGGCACTGTGGTACAGTAGAAAGGGGGTGTTCAAGGAGGTGGGAGTCTTGGGTCCAAATCCTGGCTCTGTTCCTAACCAGATGGGTGACCTTGGGACAGTCTCCTTACCTGTTCTGAAGTTCAGGTTCCTCATCCATAACAAAAGAAGGTTGGACCAGAGCATTCCTTGTTCTCTCACACTTCCATGACTTTGCACAGGCTGTAACCGTTCCCTGGCACACCCTTCCTATCCCTTCTGCCTTCTTACTCATCCTCCAGGATGCAGCTGAAGGGTCGCCATCTTCAGCAAGTCTTCCCCAACCTTCTCCCTACAGACTGAAAGGAGGGTGCCCCTCCTTTTATTCGATGGCACTGTGTTCCCTTTAGCCCATTGTTATGGTTGATTTGCTTTACCCGGAGTCTGCAACAAAACAGCGCCTAGCGTCTAGTATATGCGTGTTCAGAAATTTTAAGTTTCATCCAGTCAGAGTCGTCATGATTACCGATACTGATGAAATTATTTCTACCATTTTATTTTGTGTTTGCTTTTGATCGCTTCTTTTTATGCATTCTACCAAACTGACTGTATCTTCTTTTGTTTGGTTTGGAAGTTTTCCATTTTATTTCCATTCTTCTTGTAGGAACCCTTAAAATTTTAACATAAATACTTGCTTTAATGACTATAAAGTTAACCAGTATCTCTAACTTCTTATCCCCCAATAGAAAGACTTTAGAACATTTTAACTGTTCTTCCTAAATTCCTATTGTGCCTCAGTATTTTAGCTTTATTTTATTTTTAAACCTCTAAAATTACTTTAAAATTTTTGTAGCTGATGATTATTTAGACATAACAATGGGCTTACATATATGTTTTATTTTGCTCATATTGCTTCTTGCAAGGCACCTCCTATCTGGGCTCAATTCACTTCTTGAAACACATCCTTCAGTAGTCCCTCCAGTAAGAGTTTATGACGATAAACTCTGTCTTCATTTGAAAATGCCATTATTTTGCCATCTCTCTTGAATAATAGTTCAGCTGGGTATAAATTTATACACCAGTGATTATTCTTCCTTTGCGCTTTGAAGGTTATTTCCACTGTGTTTTGACACATTCGGTGGCTAATAAGAGGTCTCATTTCAGTCTGACATTCTGTATAGGAGACGTGTTTGTATTCATACTTTTCACACTTTTAACATTTAACAAACATAGCTTTTAACATTTTTGTGTTTTGTTCTGTTCTATGTTACTTCTGCAGCCTCACTGTGCTGATGTATCGACGTGTATAGTTGTTTTTATTTATCTTGCATAGGACTCAATATACTCCTTTAATCTAAGAACTCATTTATCTTTTTTTCCAAATTTCAAAGCCAGGATCCCTTTAAATATTCCCATTTCTAAATTTCCTTTAGACTCTCTTTTAGAATCTCTATTAAAAGTATGTTGGACCTTCTCATTCTATATTTCATGTCTCTTCATCTCCTTCCATAACATACTTTTCTTTACTTCACTATGTTTCATTTTGGGCAATTTCCTTAGTCCCACATTTCATATCACTAATTATCTCTTCATGCGTAGCTTTTCCATCATCTAACCAGTTTATTAAGTTTTTGGTTCCAATGACCTATATTTTTCATTTTTAGAAAGTCCACTTTTTCAGACATCCTTATTCTAAATACTAAAAACTGTGTCCCTTTCTTAGCCTTTTACCTCTTTAAATATTTTAAACACACACATTTTATAGTCTTTTCCAGAGTGTTCTATTATCAATAGCTTTGTATTGTAGATACAAATGCCCCCATTCTTTATCTCTGTTAACTCTCCCTCATGGAGCTTCGGTTCCTAGTGTAGTTTGTAAGTTGTCATCATGGTCTCATCTTCAGCAGTGATTATCTTTCGTGCAGTTTCGCATATGACTCTTCCAGGACCTTAGTGATATTGCTGGTTCAGACTGTTTCGTATACGGTACCATCTGGATATTATAAATTCAAACTCCACACTGACATGTGACACTGGCGTGGGCTTACAATTTCTCATGAGCATCTATTCTTCCATCCAGAGTCCAGGTGGGTGTTAAGACTCCTGGTAAATTCCCTAAGTTGGTGAGCAGCTCTCCAGTTCCCATTCATATACAGGGGAACCCTTAGAATCCTCCCCACTTCCCCACCTCTCCTTATCCTCAGCTTCTCTGCTGTGCCTTCGCTTAGTACTGAAACTTAGCCTCCCTCCCCTGCCTCTGGATCTGAGAGCCCTGTCAGTCACTATGGTCTCAGGGCCTGCTTACTATGCTAACTCTGAACCCTTCTCTTTCGGTCTTTCTTACAAGCTTGACAATGTATTTTTGGGGAAATTTTTGTTCTACTCAATCCAGATTATCTATGAATTTGTAGACAAATAAGCCCATGTCAGTCAATCTCATTAACCAGACATTTCCAGAAATTTCATTCTGATGAATGATATGCAAGATTCCTCCAGCTCTAAAGTCTCTATTTTTTAAAAAATATTTTTTTATTGGGGGATAATTGCTTTACAATATTGTGCTGGTTTCTGCCATACATCAACACGAATCAGCCACAGGTTTACATATGTCCCCTCCGCCTTGGACCTCCCTCCCGTCTCCCACCCCATCCCACCCCGCTAGGTTGTCACAGAGCACTGGGTTGGGCTCCCTGTGTCGCACAGCACATTCCCACTGGCTCTCTCTTTCACATGTGATAATGTATACGTTTCCATGTTACTCTCTCAATTCGTCCCACCCTCTTCTTCCCCTACTGGGTTCTCTATGTCTGCATGTCCACTGTTTCCCTGCAAATAGGTTCATCAGTACCATATGCATGAGTTATTTACATGTTCTCAAAGGAGAAGCTTGACATCAGAAATAGAAATCCAAGAAACTTGTCCATCTTTCCGCTTCTGCTGCTGCTAAGTCGCTTCAGTCGTGTCTGACTCTGTGCGACCCCATAGACGGCAGTCCACCAGGCTCCGCTATCCCTGGGATTCTCCAGGCAAGAACACTGGAGTGGGTTGCCATTTCCTTCTCCAATGCATGAAAGCAAAAAGTAAAAGTGAAGACGCTCAGTCTTCATAACCCCATGGACTGCAGCCTACCAGGCTCCTCCGTCCATGGGATTTTCCAGGCAAGAGTACTGGAGTAGGGTGCCATTGCCTTCTCTGCCATCTTTCCTAGATATATGGAAATAAGACATAGGGTTCAGTGACTCTGGTGGACATGTCTTGGCACATGAACCAAGGTTCTCTCCTAGTTATATTTGGTGACAATAGTCAGAAAATATACTTTTTTGTGTTATTTAAAATGGAAGCAATTCTATTGACCCAACTTATGGAATATTAGAAGACCCAAAGAATTGTTCTAAAGAGCTTTCTGTGTATTGTGATTTATTCCCAACTTTGCTAGCAGTCCAATGTCAAGGCACATTACTGATGAGCTCTTCTTCATGGGTGTTAGAAATGTGCAAGGCTTAGGTGAGAGGGGAGTTTGGAGGAGAATAGATACATGTATAGGTATGACTGAGTTCCTTTGCTATCTACCTGAAACTATCACAACATTGTTAATCAGCTACACTCCAATATAAAAAACAAGGTTTTAAAAAATGCATATGTATTAAGCAGTATATAATATAGCCTTAATTTAGAAAAAAAAAGAAAAAAGAAATGTGCAAGGCTTGTAGGAAGAAGACTGGTCCATGCAAGCCTGAGCAACCGAAGGAAATAGTTTCTACAATCTGCCTTTCTAGAATGAAGACATGATAATAATTTGCTGTATCACAGGATTTTTATTTGTACTGCCATGAAACTACCCCAGAGAAGGCTCTGTTTGTCTTGCCCATGAAAATCATTGCAGTTTGACTCAGCCCTGAAAAGTAAAGTGTGTTGCTTTTCTGTCTGACTCTTTGAGACCCAATGGACTGTAGCCCGCCAGGCTCCTCTGTCCATGGGATTCTCTAGGCAAGAATACTGGAGTGGGTTGCCATTCCTTTCTCCAGGGGCTCTTCCCAATCCAGGGATTGAACCTGGGTCTCCTGCACTGTACGTGGATTCTTTACCATTTAGCCACCAGGGGACACAGAGATGAACAGGATGAGGGCTCTCCAAACCCTCACAGTCTGGATGATGCGAAACATGGATAAAAATGGAAACTTTTCTGTGATTTTTTTTTCATTTTATTTTCATTTATTCACCTACTTAGAATTTTTGGCATTCCTCCTAAATAGTTCTGCTTTTGGAACTTCCTTGGTGGTCCAGTGGTTAAGACTCTGCCCTTCAACTGCAGGGGGCATGAGTTCAATCCCTGCTCAGGGAACTAAGATCCCACATGCCACATGGTGGCCAAAACAAACAAACAAACAAACAAAAATGCTGATTCATACCAAGAAGTCAGTCTATGAGATTACATCTAAAATAATGAACAATATTTTTCAAAATTCCCGTTTCTCCTGAACAGTGGGAGTAGCATTTTTGGACCTCACTTCATGGTAGCTTGTAAAGTATAAGGTGTCTCAACAAGCCCTACCACGTGAAATTCATTTTCCCCTTGAAGCCACAGAAGGGCAGAACTTAGAACAAGCCTGCAGGAGCCTACTCTTTCTCTGAAGCCCAGCGCCCCTGCTCTGCACACCTCTTGGGGCCCCTGCCACTTTTCACTCTGTGTTATCACTGCTGGCATATTTTTCTCATCTTCATCACTGGAATCAAACCCCCTTGAAATCATGGCTCATGCCTGGTTCATCTTATAGTTCTGTAAGTGAAAGTGAAAGTCGCTCAGCCGTGTCCGACTCTTTGTGACGCCTTGGACTTAACCTGCCAGGCTCCTCTATGCGTGGAATTCTCTAGGCAAGAATACTGGAGTGGGTAATCATTCCGTTCTCCAGGGGATCTTCCCAACCCGGGGGTCAAACCCAAGTTTCCCACACTGCAGGCAGATTCTTTACTGTCTGAGCCACCAGGGGAGCCCATAGTTCTGTAAAGTTCTGCTTAAAATTGTTTTTGTCCTATTTGATCTAGTCCAAAGGCAGTTGAGGCCCAAGACTGTTCAATTGCTTACTAAAAATTGCACACCAATGAGGGAATTCTCTGGCAAGCCGATGGTTAAGATTCCGTCCTCCCAGTGCAGGGGGGAGCTGGTTTGATCCCTGATCTGATCAGGGAACTAGGATCCTGCATGCTGTGTGGCCATAAAAAAAATCTTTTTAAATTAAAAAAAAAAAATGCACATCAAGACAGTGGCAAATAGTGTCAGCAACACTAGGACCGTCATATACACTCAGCAAACACCTGCTCTCTAATTCAGTGCTTCTCAGACATTAACCGACCACAGATCACGCAGGGTGATTTTTTAATGCAGATTCTGATTAAGAAGGTCTGGGATAGGGCCTGAGGTTCCACATTTTTAACAAGCTCCCAGGGATTCCAGTGCCGCTGGTCCACAGACCACGCTCCAACTAGCAAGGACCTAACACAAGACAGACCCTCCGTTGTGGGCACACACCATGTGGGTTGGCATTGAGAGGTTGGAAAAGAGCAACAACGTGTAAGAGAGAAAGAAAAGACCCAGACTCTCAAAGCTGAGAGTTCAAAGGCCGCAGGAAAATGCAGACCGGAAATGTGTGCGGTTAGGGTGAAAGTCTGTTCGTAGTATCCTAGGTGACAGGAGAAGGAAGAACCAACTATTTCCCTGGGTTAACCACAGGAAACTTCAATGTATTTCCTTGCAGGGCACTCATTTCCCTCTCTAGTGAGTAATGCTAACACTTTTTTTTTTTTCCTGAGTTTTCAAGCAGAAGTGTACCCAAGGCAGCCTCCTTCAGGCATGCGTACTCACAGGCCCAAGGACCCCATCCTCTCCCACACCCCCAGTGCCTCTGCAGTACTGGGGCCAGTACTAGACAAATCATCTAATCAGAAGATATTGACCCAGACTTCAGCCTCTCTGGTTCCTCTGAGTCCACCTGTTTTTGAGACACTGTCCCAGACAGAGCGTGAATGCCTGACTTCTTAGTATGGTGCTGGGCCGAGGGGGAAGTTGTGATGAAAAGGGGTGGCCATCTGCTGATCGGTTATCATATAGCTGGGGTGTTTCTAGAGTGAGAGCTCCTTAACTCTGCTACTCTGACTCCGTGGGATTTTTTTCTTACCTAATGAAAAACACAACAACAACAACAGCAAAAACCCTTGTTTCAGTTATAATCTCATTTACATTTAATTACATCGCCCTGGGCATTTTTCTTTCACTGGCAACGATTGCAGCCTATAAACAGTGTTAGGGCCCTCAGGTATAGTCACTTCCTGCAAATGAAACTGAGATGGGGGTCCCCTGAGCCAGCCCGGAGCTGCTGGGTACCCGGAGTCTGCCTCATTCCCCCTGGGGACAGGCATGCCAACTCTGACAGCAAGTTCTCCAAAAGGCTCTTTGAAATAGGCTGGGAAAGGGAACAAAGATGAGGAAGTAAATTCCTCGAAGGGGCCACCCAAGTGTTTCTGCCAAGAAAGATGCAAAAGCCTCAGCTCTCCAATTCTGTATATCTTATCCTTTCTTTCTTAAAAAAGATCCCCTGGAGAAGAGAATGGAAACCCACTCCGATATTCTTGCCTGGAGAATCCCATGAGCCTGGAGGGCTACAGTCCATGGGGTCGCAGAGTCAAACACGACTGAGTGACTAATACTACTTTCTTAAAGATTAACAAGGGGAAAGCAGCTAAGCTGAGCAGAGTGCCTCAAAGTCAACAGACCCCAAGTGCATGATCAGAGGCAGAGCACAAGAGTGGTAGCCTGGGAGTGGGAATGGAGGTCGCTCTTCTGGGGACACTGGAATTTTGGAAAGAGAGGAGCCTGAGAAGTTGTCTAGATCAGTTTACAAATGGGAAACCAAGGCCCAGCCAGGGGAAGAGTTGACCCAAGTCTCTATGCAAATACTCCTAGTATATTTTAAATGCATTTATGAAAATATAGGGATGAGGGGACGTCCCCAGCTGGCTCAGTGCTTAAGAATCTGCCTTCCAAAGCAGCGGATGGGGGTTCAATCCCTGCTGGGGGAGCTAATATCCTACACACTGCGGCGAGGCAACAAGAGAAGCCTCCCGCCCCTGCTACGGATCGTAACTAGAGAAAGCCAGCACACCTCAACAATGAGCCCCTGAACCTCAATAAAGACCCAGTGTAGCCAAAATAAATCAATAAATAATGAAATAGAATATGGGCATATGTCCTTTTAATAAAATCCCCTTGGACTATTATCAAGGAGAACTTCACAACTGATCTGTGAAGGTTCAAGAGCTGTAAAGCAAACTCAACCATCTTCAACCTTCTCTTTGATGCTATCAGGACTCCCTGGATTCACTTGGGGAAAAAAAAAGTCATCACATTCATGAAAGATGTATGTGACCACATTAAGTCAGGGGCAGGAAAACTACAGCCCTCTGGTTTGGACACCCATGAGTTGAGAATGGTTTGCACATTTTTGGATGGTTGAAAAGAAAACAAACAAACAAAAAATAACACTTCATGACGAGAAAATTAGGTAAAATTCAAATTTCAGTAAAGTCTTGTTGGTACACAGCCACGTGAGTTTGTTTACAGATTAATTACGGCCAATTTTATACTACAATGGCCAAGTCCATCAATTGGCCAGACTGTAGCATGTTTAAAGCCAAAAATATTCACCATCTTGCCCTTTACAGAAAGAGCTTGCAAGCCCTTCATGTCGAGAATAAAGGTTTGGAGTAGGATGTTGGAAGTGATCCCAGGCTTTGCTTCTCTGTCCATGGGATTCTTCAAGCAAAGAATACTGGGGGCGGGGGGGGGGGGGGTGCCATTTCCTCCTCCAGGGGATCTTCCCGACCTAAGGATCAAACCTGCATCTCTTGCATGTCTTGCATTGGCAGGCAGATTCTTTACCACTGTGCCACCTGGGAAGCCCTCATCTTCTTGTAAGGACCCCAGTTAGATTAGATTAGGGCTCTACTCTTCTGACTTCTTTTAATTTTCATTATCTCTTGAAAGTTCCAAATCTCCAAATGTAGTCATATTGAGGGTTAGAGTTTCAACACGTATATTTGTTGCTACTGCTGCTGCTAAGTCGCTTCAGTTGTGTTCGACTCTGTGCGACCCCATAGACAGCAGCTCACCAGGCTCCCCCGTCCCTGGGATTCTCCAGGCAAGAACACTGGAGTGGGTTGCCATTTCCTTGAGGGGCATGCAATTTAGGCCACATCACTGACTACCTAATACGTTTCTTTTGGAAAGCAGGAAGGAAGGATGGATCGTACGTGCAAAAATATTTACAAATGGTAGAGCAGGTTACACGTGTAGATATTTCACTATCAGGCAGTAGAGTAAGCCCTCCCCCTTTTTAACTTCCCCTCTCCTCCTGAAACTAACTCACGAGCCACCAGACGTGGGTTCTGTTGAGTTTCATGCAGCTGACATGAGAAAGGGGCCTGTGCCCTTCTGGTCTCCCCAAGGGCATTGACCTCAAAGCAAAAGACTCTCCAGCCCTCTCAGTCATCCTAGGGCCTCAGGGCAGTAAGGTACACGTTTTACATCATAATCTGGTGGGTATGCTTCACAAAAAATAACATTGCTCTACCATCCACTGGCATTTTCAAACATATTCTTTGAAGAATAACTGATTTCTGTCTGTGAACCAACAAATTGACTTTATATCCCATTAAATGGACCAGGACCCACAGTTTGAAAACCTTTGCTCTATTCCTTCAAAGGAAAGCGAAGAAGGGCCCCTTCCCTTTTTTCCCCCCAGTTATTAGTCTTCTCTACCATACTTAACATTGTACAGAAGAGTTCTACAGACATTATCTCATTTGATTTTACAACAATCCTGAGAGATACATTTTATAAATGAAGAAGCTGACAGCTAGAAATATAAGCTAACTATGCTCAAGGTCATTCAGCCAGAATTCTACTGGGGTTTGAACCCATGTTCTCTGACTCAGATTCAAAATACTCTCAATATATCATACCAAGTAGTTTTATTTTTGTAAAAAGGGGAAAATTTTGCTCATTTTCCTCATCCACACATTTACTTTAATGTCATCGTTGATTATTCTTACCTTACTTTCTAGCATTAGAAAAATTTTAAACTTTGGGGTAATCTGATTCCTGATTAGATTCGTCTCAAAATTTTTATAAAGCTTGAGTAAACTTTTTTCTGATTATTAAAAAATAGAATTAAATTATATAAAATTTGGTAAAATATAAAAAAGTTGAAAAAAATAAAATCAACCAAAATCTGAATACCAGGGCTTTCTTGGGGGTACAGGGGTTACACTCCACACTTCCAATGCAAGGGTGTGGGTTTGATCCTTGGTTGGGGAATTAAGATCCCACATGAGAAGGCGATGGCACCCCACTCCGGTACTCTTGCCTGGAAAATCCCATGGATAGAGGAGCCTGGTGGGCCACAGTCCATGGGGTTGGGAAGAGTCAGACACGACTGAGCGACTTCACTTTCACTTTTCACTTTCATGCATTGGAGAAGGAAATGGCAATCCACTCCAGTGTTCTTGCCTGGAGAATCCCAGGGACGGGGGAGCCTGGTGGGCTGCCGTCTATGGGGTCGCACAGAGTGGGACACGACTGAAGCAACTTAGTAGTAGTAGCCCCATGGCCAAGAAAATTTTAAAAGAAATAAAAAGTAAAATCAAAATATAAATACCCAGACCCAGAAAAAAGAAATCATTAAGACATTTTGGATATTTCCTTCCAGTTTTCTTTTCTATACACAGGCATGTTTTTAGTGCTTAATTGACGTCATGCTTGATTTTATTGTCTGAACATTATCCCAGAAGCCTTTTTCCATGTTCTTTCAAGCTCTTATGTTTTTAATGGCCCCCAAAATATTTTATGATGTGAATGTGCCACAATTTACTTAACCATCCCCTAGTGTTGGACACTGGTTTGTTTCTCTAGATATCATTTTTGTAAATCAAACTTAAGAAATAATGACCTAACTACTTTTCAATGCCCAGGTGTTTTTCCTGGGTCAGTTCCAACATTCTCTAAATCTTTTTTGGAAATAAGACCTAGATGGAGACCTTCAATATTATGTAGTTCAGTATCTTCGATTTAAAGGTGTGGATTCCTGCAGAAGTTCCCATGGGGCTGTAGAACAGAATATGCGAACAAAGTACGGGGCAGAGTCAAGAAGCCCATGCCCTTGAACTTGGGGATTCGGGTCATTTTAGCAATTAGAAATGAAAAATAATTTTATTTATTTGTTTGTTTTTGGCTGTGCTGCCTGTCATGTGGAATCTTAGCTTCCCAGGCAGGGTTAGAACCCCCATCTCCTGCACCAGGAGCACAGAATCTTAACCACTGGACCACCAAGGAAGTCCCAGAAATGAAAAATAATTTAAGGAGACTCTGGCCCAAGGGCTATATTTCCATCAGTCACCTGTAGCATGACCCCTACAGACTTACATGAAGTAAGTCGTCATGGAGGGAAGCATCAGAATTTGTGAAAGGGGGAAGATGCCCCCAAATTACACTGTAAGGTAACTAGAGAACGGGGCCCTGAGCCCAGATCAAGCAGTTCTCAACTCAGCGTTCTCTTCATCCTTCTGAACAGATGTAGTATAAGTCATAAAGCATCAATGAAAATTTCATAGGACTGAATGTTCCATCCCCCAAACAGGCAAATGGTACTTGTGCACTGAGGTTTACAGTCTGGCTGGGCAGAAATAAAAACTCAAAAATAAAACTCAAGTAAAAACTCAAAAAAAAAAAAAAAAACCCAGCAAAGCAATAGCTTCAGTGTATTATAAAAACCAAGACTAGATACATGGAACCGCTTCCATGGAGCAGTTTAACTCCCCACAGAGGTTTAAGCAGAAATTTTGTTCAGACTTATTTTCCCCCCCCCAATGCCAGAAATACATTGGGGGAAGAGACCTATTTTCTTTTTATTTTTAAACCGTTTATTTTGTATTGGGGTATAGCTGATTGACCATGTTGTGACAGTTTCAGGTCAACAGTGAAGGGATTCAGCCATACATATACATTTATCCAGTCTCCCCCAAACTCCCCTCCCATCCAGGCTACCACATAACACTGAGTAGAGTTCCTTATGCTATATGATAGGTTCTTGTTGGTTATCCATTTTAAATATAGCAGTGTATATTTGGGGAAGAGACACATTCTAATATCAAATACTTGAACCCTACTGGGACTGATGCTGAAGCTGAAGGTCCAGTACTTTGGCCATCTGATGTGAAGGGCCGACTCATTGGAAAAGACTCTCATCCTGGGAAAGACTGAATACAGAAGGAGAAGGGGTCGACAGAGGATGAGATGGTTAGGTAGGATCACCGACTCAATGGACATGAATCTGAGCAAACTGTGGGAGATAGTGAAGGACAGGGAAGCCTGGTGTGCTGCAGTCCATGGGGTCGCAAAGAGTCAGACTTGACTTAGCAAATGAACAACTGGAGCACATGTTTTAACAAACACCCAGACGGTAAATATCTGCCTTTGGTTGGTCTAAAACTATGCCCTGCCTAACTTCCACAACCTCCATGCTGTCTTGCCATCAAAATTCCACTAACTGTCGCATCTTGGTTGCTAAAGAACCTGCCTATTGCTGAACTCCATTACTAACATTACTAGTCCCTGCACTTTCCTTTGCTGCTAACTTTGGCTCAAATACAGGTTACCCTGTCAACTCTGTGAACTGGTAGCAGCTTTCCAGAAGGCAAATTGACATGGCATATCAAAAATCACAAAGAAGTCTATACCCTTGGGCCAAATAATCAAAAGAAAAAGGAAAAGAAAATTTACAGAAGATGTCCAACTTGGTGTCATTTAAAACTATCTCACAATAAGCTAACCACAGCATATCTCTCTTGCTAGCTGTTTTTTGTTTGAAGCGGTTCTCTTACAGGCCTGGACATCCTTCTAAAGCTCACAACACCTCTGTCACAGATGTGAAAACCAAGGCTCAGAGCACTAAGCGGTCACTGAATGCCTAATAAATGGTGGAATCCAGGCTTCAACCAAAGATTTTGTTCCGCTCATCCCAAGAATTACTTGGGACCCAGACACCTGAGCGGTGAGTGTCAGGAGTGAAGCATGATGCCGTGACCTCCACAGTGAGCGAGAAGACGTTTCAGCCAGGTGAAAGAGGCCTTCCTGAAAGAACCTTATGGGACCAGAGAAGGACTCCAAATTAAACCCACAGTTTGATTATAATATTCATAAAAATATGTGTAAAAACTGAAAGCAGAGACTTCCCTGGTGATCCAGTGGGTAAGAATCTGCCTTTCAGTGCTTGGGAAGTGGGTTTCTGGTTGGGGAACTAAGATCCCACGTGCCATCAGCAACGAAGCCAGGGGGATACCACTACTCTGAGTCCACTTGATCTAGAGACTTCGGAACACAACTACTGAGCCTGCTCGATCTGAGCCCGGGCTCCGCAGCAAGAGAAGCTTATGCAACACAGCTAGAGAAGCCCAGCGCAGCCAAAATAAAATAAATAAACCTTGAAAGCAGTCACGGAGGAAAATAGTCAGCCTAGCATCTAGGGGAGGAAATGAGTGGATGTTTTATTCTACTTATATGTCCGTAAATGTTTTCATGCCAAAGTCTGCACAGCAAGCCTCAAAAGCAAACAAACCAACAAACCCGACTTGGTCACAGACTGGGGCTTTATAAATGTACGTGGGTGTTTTTCTCTGTCTCCTACCTTTGAGTAACTTCTCCACCCCAGCAGTCCTCTCTCGGTTTCATGATGCTTGCACCTTGTTGAAGCCACAACTTCCCCTCCGGGGATTGCTGAGTGCTCAGGAGGGGATCACGGGGAGGACTTTTTCAGCAGAGGCGAGAGGATATTGGAGTATGACATCACTATTCAAATGGCGAAGGAGAGAGGGAGGGCACCAGGTGCCCAGGAGAAAACCAGTGGGCTTTTATGGCTCTGTTTATGGGAAGCGCTCCACCGGCTGAAAGGTCAGGAGCTGACGTGTCCAACGGCACTGGAGCATCACATGAAAAAATAGAACCTTATAAAAATTCATAAGCTCACCAAGCACCCACTTGACTCGGGTAAGGGGTATGGTGGCCAGAATGTTGTCAGGCCCCAGAAAAAAAGAAGCCGAGTAGCTAGCTGTATCCTGAGGACCTAGCCCGGTGCTAGGTCCTTCTAGGAAAAGAACACTCATAGCTCTTCTCTGGTGGTCTAGTGGTTAAGAATCTACCTGCCAAGGCAGGGGACACAGGTTCGATCCCTGGTCTGGGAAGATCCTACATCTTGTGGGGCAGCAAGCCAGTGCACCTCAACTACTGCTATGGAAACCTGCATGCCCAACACCCTCTCTCGAGCTCCACCACAACGAGAAGCGCACACACTGCAACCAGAAAAAGCCCTCATGCAGCAGTGAAGACACAGTGCAGACCAAAAATAAATAACAAATAAACAAAGAACTAAAAAGAAAACAACACTGATAACTAGTAATACACATTGGGTGCTTACTGTATACATGCATTGCAGAAGTTCCTCTTGTAGTAACTGATATAATCCCACAATAAGTACCATGGGTTTACCTTCTACTTAACAGAGGAGGAAACTGAGGCTTAAAGAGGTTAAAAAAAAAAAACTGGCCCAGCTGAGATTCAAGCCCTGGTCTGCCTGATACCAACTGCTGTTCTCCATAGCCTTTCACTACCCTCACTGCCCCATGGCCTTGACCTCGTCCCATCAATGACCCTATGTGGTACCAAGCACGGCTTCCTTCATATGGAAGACGTTGCCATTCCCTTAGGTCACAGGAAACACCACCTCAGACCACTCCTCTCCCCTGGGAGATCAGAGCTGAGGGAGGAAGTTCCCTGGGCTTCCTGCCTCTTCAGTAAAAGAAAGAGGAAACGTGTCCCATGACGGAAAGAGTCTGGGCTTTGGAACAAAATGGATCCAGGTTTGCATGCTGACATCCGCGTTCAGTAACTTGAATAAGTCACTGAATGTCTGAGAGCCTCAGTGTTCTCATCTGTCAAGTGGGGGCCCATTTGTGAGTGGCGAGAACTGGAGTCCAGTCCAGTGCTTGGCATGAGATGGGAGTCTTTTCTCTTGGTTAGCAATCTGTCCCTTACTGATTCTGAAAGAACCTCTACTTGTCCCGGTGCCCCCTCTTCAATGGAACTGCTATGGGAGAATAGGTTAGTACCCTCGAAGAGGCACCGGTCACCTGGCATGCGTCTCTGGGCTGCTAGCTTTGACCACTTCCTGGCCCTTGACAAGATGCATCTGATCCATCCACCAGTGGAATTTCTCTTTCCTTTGATGGGAGCTGTCCCCTTTCAGCTCTCTATTCCCCAGTCTCCTAAGACGTTATTTGACCTGGCTTCCCTCATAGCTTGGGCTTCCCTCAGAGCTCAGTTGGTAAAGAATCTGCCTGCAGTGCAGGAGACCTGGGTTCGATTCATTGGTTGGAAAGATCCCCTGGAGAAGGAAATGGCAACCCGCTCCAGTATTCTTGCCTGGAGAATCCCATGGACAGAGGAGCCTGTCAGGCTATAATCCACGGGGTTGCAAAGAGTCAGACGGGACTTAGCGACTAAACGCCGCCGCCACCTAGCTGCTCCGTGCCGTCACTGGCCTTTGCAGACCCTGGAGCCTGCACACCAGGGTGTGGTCTGCCGAGGCAGTGACCCTGTCTGCTTTCCTCCGTTCTATCCCCCACGATCTG